>NC_082603.1:29571435-29879536 GCF_030936135.1 Gavia stellata | reverse complement strand
GAATCTCTTTAAGAACACCCAGTAACACCCCGCGAAGGAAGAACAGACTACCATGTCCAATTAAAGCAACAACATAATGTGTTTAGGAAGAATCTAATTACTCAGATTGGAATTTGTCCAGAAAACCTCATCTAAAAGTTCTGAGTGAGCAAGAAGCATGGCTATATTTATTTCACCTGGGGGAATATTTCATGGGAACCTTACCTCCGCTGAGACAAAGAGGACACTCAGAACCTCTAGGGAGTCATTCCTAATCATGTCTTGTAGGAAAGTAGCTCTACCAGGAGATGGTGTGTTTGCTGCACAAGGGTCTGATTATAGGAAACTCGATTTTGTTATGCTTTTCCAAAAATTCAACTGTTTTTACAGATTTTAGCAGCATAGGGACAGGAGCTGTCGTTCTTCTTTCCATGTTTGTCCCTTTAACATGCAGACTTGTTGAAACAGAGCACTTAGGAGGTCTCATTAAACTATTAATTCCTGCTGGGACATTATAATAAAAACTATTTTGTTTTCTTTCAGTATCGCACCAAGAGTATTCCCATCATTAAATCTAACAAAGCATCATCTGAAAGCACCACTCGTCGCATTATAATATATGGAGTTCAGGATGAGAATGGATCCAATGTCCAGAATTTTGCCTTGGATATCACTCCCCCTCCTGAAGTGATTTACAAATCAGAACCAGGCACTAGTGACGGCATGAATGTGCTAGGGATTGTGATATTCTCTGCCACAATGGGTAGGTTTCAGACATGTTTGATATGTAATAATCCAAGCATCCATTTAAATGAAAAAGATAGAGGTTGGGTTGTTTAGTTTCTTGATTCACCTTTTTTATCTGCTTCTATCTAAACTTTCTGGAAAAAAAGGCAAGACTGTTACAGAGCTGTTCTCCCAATGTTTCAAAGATACATCTTCAAAATCCTTGATTACTTTTGTTCCATGCAGTTCTGTTTTCTGTGCATGCACTTACATACTTTTTGTTTTAATTTTTTCTGGATTATTTTGAGTTTTTATTTATGAACCATTTTTTCCTGACTGTAAGAAATACTAATACAGTGTACTCAGATGAGGTAGGAATTAATATACCAGCTCAGACCCTGCCAATATTCTGTTTCACTTTCTGGCCAGTAGCAGAAATCCCAGAGAACATTTCAAGAAATTCTGAAATAAACAAATCTGTAGCAGACTTTCTTTCCAAATCCCAAGAAGTTAGTACAATTCTAATGCCCAGAGCTCCAGGTCTTACATTACAGGAACAAAGAACTGCCTGCACTGCTCTTGGTTCAGGGGGTATCAGGCTGAGACACCCCCTGCTCTCATGGCCGGACGTTTCACCCCTGCAGTTGGCAGTCCAAGAAAAACCTGCTCCCAGACCAAGTCCTTGGCTACAGTTCCCCCCACTAAGCAGAAAATTACTTTGGCCCTGGGATCTGCCCTGTCTGTTGTTCTTGCCCAATTTTAGTCACATTTTACTGCATTATTAGTGTAGAATATAACCGTCACTTATCTATGTAAGAACACAGTTCAGATAATGACCGTCAGTGATATCTTGAATAAGTGAGCTACAAAGGTATATTGTTTTATCAGTTTTAAATCTGTGGATCTTCTCTTTGATTGAAACTTCTTGATTTTATTTTTGCCATCCTGCAATGCTGGTAGTTATATACCATCTAGTAGCTTATCACAATGGACTCTAAGAACTTCTGTCTGGCTAATTTATTCAGTTTAACTTGCTGGAGAAACTCATTGGTGCCATGTGTGTTATATTATGTTTGTGGATTTGGAAGAGGGAATTTAAACAAACATGTCCTAGTTAATAGTAAAGTTCTGATGATTTTTACAAGAAAATGCTGATCAAATTTTCCTTATCTAAATTTATTCTTGGAAGTTAATCTGGTCAGCAGAGGCAGTTCCATAAAACATCTTTGACTGTATTTAGTATATTATGGTTCATACCAGCACCAGGGGGCAAAAATCAAGTCTAGAATTAGCAGATTTATCTCTTTTTTTTTAGTTTCTCCAGGGGGTGGTATTCCACATGCAACATTGCTGGAAATTGTCTGTGCCCCAGTTCGTAGAATTTTATAGTCAATTCCCAAAGTACAATGTCACAGCAAACACTATTCCAGCCAAAAAACTATTGGATATGAATGAATTAATCACATGTGCTTATTAGGATCAAGGGCAATTTTATACTTCTGAGTACAGAAGATCATTCATTGTTTCCCAGAACTGAATGTATTACTTTTACCATGCCCCTAAGACTTGCTGGCCTGGGGCTCAAGAGATGGAAGCTGAGAGCTGGTTTCTTCCTGGCTGACTGGCTGATGTACAGAAAATGTTCTGCCAGTACTGCCATGTACAGCACAGCCCCAGCTGCTGGGTTAGCTGTGACTGTATTACCTGCGAACAAACCTGAGACACTAAACCCTCAAAACTTGTCATCTACTGGTGACTATTTCAGACTGTCATTTTGAACAAAGAATGCAGCCAAGCATTTATCACTGTCTTCAGCTTTCTGCACCCCCCAAAAAAATGGAAGCAATGAAACAGAAGACATGCGGCTTGAATTTCTATGAAAGAGAAGCATCTTTCCAAAGTTTTTATTTGTTGCAAAAAAAGGTACACAGGCCTTGGTGCTTTATAACAGTTTTGCTCACTTTGGCTGTGTTATTTGCAGAAAGGTCTTTTTACACCACTTTGGCATAGAAAAACAGCATTAGGGTGGGTATGAGTTCTTATTACAGCTTCTTTAAGGTCCTTAAACAGCATCAGAATAGCATAAAGGGACAAGAATTTAGACTTGAGCTAATTGTCTTTTCCTGAAGTGGGAGCTGAATTGCTTAGTAAACTCACTCCAGGAATAAATCCTGTGCATGAACGACTGGACTTCTTTGCCAGGCATGCATTAAAATGGGCAACATTTGACAGGCAGAGTGTGAGGTCAAGACACATGAAAAGCCTTGGTGCTGGGCTCAGCTGTGACTAACTGTATTACCTCTTCTCACACAGTATGCAGAAATTTCTGTTGGAGATTATCACAAGTGGCTAAGCACTGAGACATCTGATCTTTTTTTCTTGGAGGAAAATGTTTGCATTGAAATGGAACTTGGTACACCAGGGCTGCAGACAGAAGTCCTCAGTCCTGCCTGCTCCCCTGTCTGTCCCCACCAATAGCAACATGCTTAGTTAGGACAGTGTTTTAAAGCACAAATGTCAGTTATTCCTGTAAAATGAAAAAGAAGGCATTTCTTCTTCTTGGCATTATACAGAATTAGAAGCCAAGACTCTTGTAAAACTGCCACCAAGCAGGCTGGAAGAGCTGAGCTAGATTTAATGTCCTATTACCAAAGATGAGCAATATGCTTAATAAAATAGTGTTGTTTTCTGACCTAAAAGTTTATGGCTTAGATGAATATTAACAGGCTTACAAACTCACATCTTGAATGCACTGTTATTGTGAAATCCCTGGATGAAACAGCTGAGACCCTTCCTCCCTGCCTCAGGAGGGAATCGCCCTGGAAGCAGCGCTGCCTGAGACCTGGCTTGCAAGCACAGATGTGGGCTCCGATGGACGGAGCCAGGGCTCCCGCTCAAAGCAAGGACACTGCATATCGAGAGCAAGTGGCAGCACGCACCCCGCTCATAGCGCCCTGCTTCCTCATAAAACTCCCTTCAGAGGCAGTCTCACTTGGTGCAGCTAGCTTTTGAAGTGCTTCCTTGAGCAATTAACTCGATCACTTACACTCCTTTCAAGGAGTGATGGCAAAAAATTAATAAAATAGGAAAACTATGTCTATTTATATGCATTATTAGAAACTAATATTGTCTGGAGAATATATCGTTAGATGACACATCCCAGAGCTGTATTCCTTTCCTTTCTGAGTGCTGGGTGCACATAAATGGGGTTTCTTTGCTTTCTTCTTTTCTGGTTAGTCTGTATAGCAATATGGCTTTTCTTCACATGAACTTGCATTTCCTTATCTCCCCAAGTTTGCAAAGCCTGTCTGATTATGAGGGTTGGTTGTTATTATGTAGACAGATATCTACTAAAAATACGAACCAGAACAAACCTCAATACTGGCTTTGCCCCAGGAGTGTCTCATGGATGCTGCCCAGTTGTATGCAGCACACAGTGGTAAGGCAGACTGCAGGCAGAGACAGCTTCCTTCATTAGAAAAACGTTTTTCATTTTGTCTTCCATGGATCCCTCAGAGGAGGTAAATCCATCTCAGGGCTCTATGAAAGGTAGTTAAGCAAACAGGCTTGCTACTCGTGTGTGTGTGTGTGTAAATCTCCAACAAAAAAGTCTATACCGCCACAAGGAAGCTTTCAGGGAACTGCAAATGACAAAACACCAAGCCAGGGGAGAGTGCCCGGTATGGAGCCAAAGCATAAGGCTGTGGCCTGGCTCCCCCACACTTTTATTGTGTTTGTGTGTGTAAGGTGAGGTTTTCAGATACCACATCTGTTTATACAGCATGATCTATATTTTTCCAGTCATCTCCCACTTAGTTCACTGTGAACTACAGCAGGGAGGAAAAGCACTGGGGCTTTGCATGAAGGCAGCTGGGAAATTGAACCTGAATGCCTTTGTTTGCAGGTATAATGTTGGGAAGAATGGGGAACAGTGGCGTTCCTTTGGTCAGCTTTTGCCAGTGTTTAAACGAATCTGTCATGAAGATAGTGGCAGTTGCTGTTTGGTAAGTAACTGCTTTAGTAAAAAAATCAGTATCTTTTTAAAAGGGTAAGAAAATTTCAACAGAAAAGGATGCACAGAAATGTCATAAACTTATTTCCAGGGAAATAAATGAGGGTGAATTATCCTTAGCTTTGCGAGGCCTCAGCATTTGAAGGAAGACACATACCCACACATCCTGTCCCTGGCTTGTACTGTCATTTTGACAGAGGCACCCTATATATTACACCCAAATAACAAAATATGGTATAGCTGGGGGGGTGTATGCACTAGGGGCACTGCCAATCCTTGGGCATGCCAAGAGGGATTATAATACATCCAGCCCACATAGGGGAGGAGCATGATGAGATGCTAAAGCTGGGACTCCCATCCCTTACAGCACTGCTCAACTAGAAATACTAGCCTGTCTTCAGCTTGCTTAGGAGAGGGCTGTGCTTTTGTGTTGACATCACTATACTGTCGTTAGTGTGGTTGCTGCTAGCTTGGCTGTCTCTGCACTGAACAGCACAGTGGAGATGATATATCCAGAGGGCTTGGCACTCGGGATGCCTCCAGTCAGCAGAATAGCCCTCAATGAACCATCCTAGGCCATGTCACTCAGGAAAAGCCTTCAGAGCAATCCTAAATTACGCTGAGAGCCAGCTAGATCTGCCAACCCACCTGCCCCAAAGATCAGAGGAACAGTAGGTGACTGCCAACAACAAAAACTATCAGCTTAGCATCTTCCCCACCCTTCAGAAGGTCCCCAAACATGGCTCATCCCGACATAGGGGGATCCCACTACAGCACTCAGCCTTTGTTTCCAGCTACCTGGTCCAGTCTGACTGAGCTGGGTCGGGGAGTGATCGCTTGGTTAGACGGGTCCAAGGGGGTAGTAATTTCTGTAAGGGTGAGCGGGAAGTGGCAAGTCTCTGAAGATGGCACAGCTGCAAGTGGAAGATGGCTAAATGCCCCCAGATCTATTTTTGTTTATTTTTTAATCTTAGGCTCTTTCAGCACCTATGGCTTTGTGTCTAGCCACGCACAGAAGCACAACAGTTTTGATAAAGCACCTATGCCATATCCAGTCCAGAGGTTGTCCAGAAACTAGGTATTCTTCCACCTACCTGCCCCAGATCAAACTCCCAGACAGTCCAAGAGCATGTCTAATGCATATTGATATCTCCTATGTCTTCCAAAGGCAACATAAACATTTACTTAACAGCTTCCAACTAAAATCCATGAACAGTTACATGAGCACAAGAACACGAGCAGAGTTTAGGATTCATTCCCCCACTCCCCAGTAAATGACCTGCCTTAAGCTAAAAAGTCAGAGCTGACTTCCGAACCAAAACATTTGAAAGTCATTCCTGACCAGCACCGTAACCTCAGCTGTGCTGAAGAGTACCCCACATAAAAGATTGTTTAACCCAGTGCTTCGGGCACACTCCTCAAGTGTGAGGGAGAAGAGCTTAATCTGAGCACAACGGAACCCAGCTGTGCTACTTCCAGACAGGCTGCTGTTACTGCACTGCTGCTGGAAGTACAAGGATTTCCCATCTCATACTGTTTGATGGAAGTGAGCTATCTCCTAATAATGACTGTCTTTCTTTTTGCTCAGGTATTTTCCATTTGGAATTGTGTTCCTAATTGCTGGTAAAATCTTAGAAATGGATGACCCTTCAGCCATTGGGAAGAAACTGGGTTTCTATGCCATTACGGTGGTTTGCGGCCTGGTGGTGCATGGGCTGTTTATTCTGCCAATGATGTACTTCTTTATCACCAAGAAGAATCCTATTGTCTTCATCAGAGGGATTCTTCAAGCCTTGCTCATTGCTCTGGCTACGTCTTCCAGGTACTATACAGTTTCTAGACAGATGCAGCAAAATACTTGCTAGAACCTTACTACAGCTTTGTCTTGGGAACAGCACAATATAGCTGTACTGGAGCAGATATATTTCTATCTGAACAATGGCCTGTGTCAAATTCAGTGGTATATTTGTAAAAGATGTGCCTCTCAACACTTGGAAGTTATGTGCGGGAGCCACAATAACGTTTGTCACATTGTTTTCCCTCAGTTTAAAAAATATTGGACAAAAATTGTTTTTCTTAGAGGACTAGAAAGGAAATAAGGATATCTTTCCACAAAAACAAACATTGTGCTTCTACAAAGTTAATATATATAAGGGGGACTGAGTTTGTCTAGACTTCATTTTTGGTATTAGTGGAGAATCTCCTAGTTCAGTCATATGGAAACGTTTTACCCTTTCTACTCATCTTAGTCTTTGTTTCTTTGTACATTAAGAAAAGGCTGTGGTTGCAAGCTATTGTCCAGCACTGGGAAAGTATTTAGCTGTTCTGCTCAAGGAATAACATAGTTTGCATCCTTTTTAGGGAGGATGTACAGTGAGTTTTAACCATAGCTGAACAAAGGTACAGTAAATATGGGAAACAGCTTGTGAACTGGTTATGAAAATGACTCCCAACACGGGTAAACTGGTGCGTGAGAAGTGCTTGAAAGGGCTGGAATTGACTTGTATGGAGTGGAGACAAGAATGACAACTAAAATAACATTTCCCTGTGGCCAATATAATGAAAACAGTTTCAGGGCAGCTGTGGCTGGAAGCTTGTTACTCTGAAGTAACAAGAGCAGCTATACCTACCACTTTTTATGCAGTAATAAAAGCCACAGTACAAGCAGAAAATGCCAGATAAATAGGTCTCTTTAGCACATCTTACATATTTAATATTTCTACTGTCAGCTGTAAAGGAAGAGGTCTAAAGAAAGGAAAAGATACCTTTCTTTTATCTCATTTTTTCTTTTGGATTTTTAAAGTTATTATTGTTACTTTACAGAGAGACTGGAAAATACTAAATTCTTATCCAGATTTTGAAATGATGACAGCTAGTGACAAACACCCACCTTCATCTACCTAATTTAGACTTCAAATTAGTAATTAGTACAAAATCAATGATAAATTGGGAACATCTGTTTATAAAGAAGCATAATGAAAAATTAAAAGGTTTTATTAACCCCAAAATATTTGTTCTAATTAACAATAATGACTGAGGAGTACTTCATCTAGTTATACTTAAATACTGATTCCTTCTTCCACCTTATAATAATTTCTATAATAAGCTGAGCTCTGATGACTAATATATCCTTTCAGGCAAATAGTATTGCTTCTTATTCCTTGTGCCTCTAATCTTACTTTTCTCCGTAATTTCCCAAGTTCCTTGAGGAAGAATTCATGTAATCTTTTCTACAATGGAGTGACCCACTTAGAAATGAAGTGCATTTGTAGTTGGTTGGATTACAGAAGGAAAAGGCAGGAATGGCATATAGATAAAAAATTCTGGGAAAGCAGTCAAACAAATATTGATGTAAATAACTTCTTTTTAATAGTCTAATAAGGGCCATTATGTAATCAGCACACATGGCTTTGCATAGGGCATCATCACTGATAAATAATGATGTGAGTTTTGCAGAGATCTGGAACTCTTCTGCAAAATATCTAAGTGAATAAATACATGGAGAAGTAACAATGTAACATCCCTGAACTCAGATTAGTTGATGTCATTAATATTTGCTATAATCTTCTGCAAAACTTATTTTTGTTACAAAACATTACCTTGAAATGTGGTAATTACTGTAAATGCTAAAAGAGAAATAATCTCTATTTTACTGAAAGGACAATGAAAAAGAGAAAATTTAAGCTGCACTAGGCCTATTGGGAAAAGAGCCTAAAACTTTTATCGCCGGCTCATTGGCCTGATTAGGCTCATTGTAGTTCTAGCAAGGTCCAACAAGGTAATTTGGGGCAGGAAGGTCAAATGCAAATGGTGAGACACTGGAATAAGCTGCCCAGGGAAGTGGTGGAGCCACCATCACTGGAGGTGTTCAAGGAATGTGTGGACGTGGCATTGTGGGACATGGTTTAGCGGGTATGGTGGGGTTAGTTGGTGGTTGGACTTGATGATCTTACAGGTCTTTTCCAACCTTAGTGATTCTGTGGTTCTGTGAAATGGCTGTTTCCCTCATGAGTATACGTACAGAGGTTAGGGCAGGAGTAAGCAGAGCAGAAGCAATGTATAGGAATTAAAAGAAAGGAGAGGAGCGAATTATTATTTCAGTATAGTTGGAAGGTATTGGCTTTCCACTGTGTTTCATTTTACAAGGTGTTTTCATATATAACAGTTTGCTCCAAAATGACCTGTAAAGAGCAATATACTGTGAAATACAAAGTCAAGAAAAAATTGTGTGCTAGGTAGTTTTAAACTCTAATTAGGCTGAAATAATTAAGGCAAGCTTTTTTTATTAGAACATAAAAGGTTTGTAACCTGAGATGTCGTCACATCCCCAGATTCAAGTAAGATGCTAATTTTGCACTCAAAGATGTTAGTGTTGGAAAAGGCTCATCAGGTCACATTTGATACACTTGACTATCTGCCCTGCTCCTCTAAGAATTCTGTTTCTGAAGAACTCTACTGCTGACAAGTCAGGTTTTTTAATCTGTGCCATTCCATTAATTCTCTTTTTCTAGAAAAAGAGACTTTTTCTTAAAACTCTAATCTGAATTTTTCTCTTTTTAGGAAAAAAAAAAGAGAAAATGTTGTTCCTTCTTTTACCTTTAGCATCTTTACAAGAGTTTGTCCTTTTCTTTTCTGTTAATAGACAACAAAAATAACCAACTTTCCCAGCAGTATAGAACCTTTTATCAAGGGAGGTTTAATCAAGACTTAAAAGATATTCCACCATTTTAAAAAACAGATTACCTTTCTTATTTTTCCTTATTTTGAATCAGCATTACATTTTGATTTTTATAACCAATTTACTAGTCCTTTACTGGTCTGGAAACTTTCAGGGCCTGTGCTTTTTTAAATAGTGATCTCCCATTCCTATCAAGGCAGTTCATTGTTTCTTCATTGGATCTCATTTCCTTACTCTGTCTCTAGCTCTGAGAGTATCAAGCTACTTTACAATCATGAAGGGCCCTCTTTGCAGTTCATAATATATTCAAGTCCAGGTTACTTGTGGTATATTTTGAGGTTAGAAATGTTCCAATGCCAATATCATCAATCATAGCAATAAAACAAGAAGTCAGACATGGTATGTAGTAACCAAAATACACAGCTGGATCTACAAAGGTACGCAGGGGTTTCGATTCCCCTGTTTTACACATGAGTGCCTAAGTTATATTTCTACTTGGAGAAAGTCCAATAATAGTTGGTTTGAGAATTTTTAGATCAGTTTTTTTTTTTTTCTCAATTACTTGTAGAAGCATAAGGAAAGAACATGCACGCTTTCTACCAAATGTGAGCTGGCTCTTTTAGAAGACCTGCATATCACAGTGATAGTCATTGCAAAGCTTAACTTTTAGGCAACCTTCAACCACGAGGGATGCCTATGGTTCATCTAGGAACTCAGCTCCTCATGGGGAGAGTTGGGCTCCTAGAAAAGAGCCCCAAAAGCCAGCGTGGTAAGGAGATCTAGGTAGGCATCAGGCATAGCTATAAAGCAAAAACAGAACTGGTGGGAGAGAGGTGTCTCTCTCTGCTGAGTTTCTCCAAGGTAAACCAATCCTTGATCAAGGTTTTGTCTAGCCCCATTTCCTTACCCCAAGCTGATGTGAGAGTGCCCGCTGGCAGTGGGGAATACACAGGGAATTCAGCTTTTCCTTAAACCTGCACTGACTTTGACTCTCCTGGGTTCTGACTCCCAGGACAGAGCCCCTCTCCTGGGGATATTGAGTACTTTGAGATAGCACTCTCTCCCCTTCCACTGTGCAAGGAATGATTACTTATTTATAGGCCCAGAGAGGGTGTAGGTTGAGAAGAGAGCTCTGGTACCAGTTGGCAGTTCAGCCTCTCAAGAATCACCAGCAGGACTTGCTACCAGAAGAGATTTAGTAACTTTATTTTCAGAAGCTAATGTACCACCAAAGTTAAGGTGAGTCCTGAGGAAAGGCTCTGAACTTATGGATTTGGGGCTTGGACATGTTTGATGGAATTAGCTCTGTTTGCCCCTTCTTACCAGTGTGTATATTTTGCAAATCCAACACAGGCCCAACATGGTTTTTAACGTTTTCCTGCTCAAATAGCAGTGCCTTGTCTAGAGATAGCTGAACTTTTCACCTTCGTTACACTGAAAGGAATGGATACGGCACATAACTGAGCTGTTGCCAAAAGAACATGCACAAGTAATTGGGGCTGGACAGGAGAGCTGCTTCTCCTGACAGTCAACACATCTGTATTTGGTTAAATAATTCTTGCCACAGGGGCATTATATAACACTCATAATGTGGCTATTGGATTTTCAGATCATCTTAGAGGAGAACAAAGAGTTGGTTTTAAGCGTACTGATGTGTTTCTTGCAGATGTTTCTGTGTCAGTTCATATCTACATCTAAAGATAGAAAGTAAACCACAGATCAGTGTCCTGATGTTTATTCCAGCTAGTCTGCACCTGTGGAAAGCTTTCTTTTTAAGCTAAAAGTCAAACTGCAAGAATCAAAAACAATACCATGTACAAAACCCGAGAATGTAACACACGGGAACCTGAAAGCCACTAAACAACTGTCTCATGGGAGTGATTTTATTGAATCTGAACATTATTTCAACCCATTTCCCTTTAGCGAAAGGTTCTACACTCCATTCTCAATCCCCTTATATTTCTCCAGAAATCCCAATCGCAGCAATATTTTGGTTTGCACAGACATTACTGGAGAGGCAGGGCCAGAGAAGAATGAGATCTCTTATTGCTTTGGTGCATCATTGAACTCAATCCCTATGACTAGCACCAAGCCCCTGCACTAGTCACCTGGCCAGCCAGCACCTGAAGCCAAACCCTTGGCCCCAGTATGGGCTGACTTTGGCAACAGGCACCCATAGCGATGTACACAGCTCCTCTTTACTACACGTGCTGACATTGCCCACATTGCCCTGCTCTGTGGTGTTCAGGCCATATAGCTGTGGATTTCTGACTTGCTGCTTTCTTCCCCTTATGTCATCCTTGACCTTGTCACCTCTCACTGTATTGAAAAAGCAGTATTTGGCCTACAGGCAAAATTCCTCTTGATTTTAGCTTTCCTCACTCCAATGGCATGAGGGAATTTTATTTTTATAGGTCATCTTTCCATATCATTAATGAATTAAAGCAGCATCTTCTCAGTGGTACATCCCATCAAAAGAAGCAATTTTCATCTTCTCTGAAGACAAACGATAAAACAAGAGTTTTTCAAGGGTTTTGCTGCTTATGAAACACTAAGATCTTGGCTATTGCACAGTGTAAATTAAAGGCAGATTTAGCAAAAGGGAGATGAGATCAGTTTGTTGATTTTTTGGAGCAAATATCAAAATGCATTTGAATGATAAGATAAACAGAGGAGGCTGAACAGCTGTTCTTCCACGGTGACTAGCTGTCTTTGTGGCTCACACTAGTAAGAGCTTGGCCTGATCCAGCATTAGCTTATGCTCAGTCTCTGCAGCTGCAGCATTTTATCCCAAAATTGAGATAAACTCTAAAAATGTATTTTTAATTGTTAGAGTTAGTGCTGGGAGAAGATACCTCTCCTCTTAGCTGAAAGCTTTAGGACAGTTTTTAAAAGACTTAACAGATTAAGATCAGTGCTTTAGAGTATTTTTTCCTCCTAATAAATGTTACATGTCAGGCTTTCATGTTACTGCTCCACTGTTTAACATGATAAAGCAGCTTTCAGGAAAACAAACTTCACCTAATTTAACTGCAAAGACAAATTAAGGTATTTATTTGAGAATGTTTTTTCTTCAGCCATTGAAATTATACATTAATACAACTCAAAAATGACAGTAGGAACGTTTATTTTTCTTTGCTACTTGTAAGTCACCAATAGCCATAGCCTTAAATAAGACACATATTTTCTGCTATGTGCCAGATACATTATGAGTAAAAATGAACCATCATTGAACAAGACAACATTTCCTAGGATACTCCACATAACTTTTGTCACCTGTATTCAGGAAAAGTTCATTCAGATTGAAACAGGTGTCAAAAGGGTAATCAGGGATGTAAAGTAGCAATCTTGTAAGAGAAGACTTTAAAAAGTCTGATTGGGTCAACCCAGGCTGAGAGGGGACAAAACTGATTTCCAACAATACGTGTTGTAACAGCTGGACTGATTTGTGCAAGGAGAAATGCATAAAGCACATAAAAGCAAATTTAGGGTAAATTGAAGAGTACATCTAGATCATAAATTAAATTTCTCATCTGATCAGTGAATTCTGGAAAGCCTTTCAATAGGAATAGTTAGGACAGACAGTTTACTAGCTCTAAGATGCAGTGTCTTAAATTTGAGTGAAACCATATGCAGTAGTTGCCTGTGCTAGGAAGGTACAAGAATCTGTGACCTGGAAATTTGCTTCCTTTCAATATCTTGCACAATGGTTTTCATCATCACTGTACTTACATTCTGCCCATTTTATTTTTTATTATAATATTTAATAAACAACAAAACCAATGTCTAGTTATGTGCCCTAGAAATTTTACTTCTAACAGCACAAAATTAAAATGAAAGAAGCACCTGACTCTCTTGTGAAATAATGCACAAGTTTAAAAGTTGAATTCTTGCAAAAACAGTGTCATACGTTCCGCCCAACAGTGGAAATAGATACAGATTTTGCTGGTTGTGCCATTGGTATTATGGGATTGTTTTTCACAATCTTTGTCACACATCAACCAAATTGGAAGATGTCAGTCAGTTAAAATTAGCCTGTTCATAGCTCAGCTCTGCTCTCAGAACAGGAAGGCATTTAAGGTTTAAAATTCTGGTATGTCACAGTGTGGGCAAGGTGGAAAAGGACTTGTAAGATTACCTTTTTCTCCTTTTTTTCCCACAAAGAAATTAGGCAGAGTTTTGTTACAGAAAAGACAAATGGCTGAGCAAAGACTGTCTTTAAAAACAAGTAACCCTCCACAACTGAAGTAGCTGCAGGGAAGGGAGGCAATGCATAGTAGGTTTAGGAATTGCTTCTTGGCCATGCGTATAATTAAGAACATATAGAAGTGTTGCTCTGGTGGTCTGCTGCTAGTTACAGCTACGCCAGGGGTTTCAGTTCTGCGTTATCACTAATGACTTCTAATGTGTAGTTTGGGGGTTATCCTTTGCCATGTTTGTTTTTCAAAGTAAATATTGATTAAATATTAGGACTGCCAGAATGAAAAAGTTGAATATACCCCAGTTACCAGAGATAATCAGATTTGTATTGTTTCCTTGACCTTTCAGTTTATTTGCATACTTAGAGAATTACTTCTGCCCAGATTTTCATGGCAGTGACTGCCAGTCTGTAGTAAATCATTCACCAGTCAGACTTTATAAGGTTATAGAAAACAGAGATATTGTAATGAAAACATAGACTTGTCTTGTTCCTTGTGTTGCTATTGCAGGAAGCTACTTTTCCTTTCCAAACACAGTTACTTTCCTCAAACAACAGCTTGCACAAATACAAAATGACAACTCCTACTCATGGGAATATTTTGCTAATGTGTTCCTGCAAACTTGGGATTATGATTTCAGAGCTTTCAGAATCTTTCTGCAATTTTGTAGGTCACATGTAATGACTGAGAAAGAATTTGTAGATCAAATGTGTTATCTTCCCTTAGGAACAGATAATGGTCATTATAAGATTTAGATATCAGACCCACATTGCTGATGTGCAGCTCACAACACACAGCAACTGAGCAATCTGAACTGCCCGAACTAGTGGAAAGACACCTCTGTTTCATGACTCGGGGCATGTAGATCACAAGAGAACAGAACATTAAAGACCTTAGTGTCATAATACCAAGATCTCCCCTATAATTACTCATATCTTTAAAGAGGTAATGTTAGAATAATTTTGAAGGAGTTTGCTATTTTACATCTATTTACATAGTCTCAGATACTGAGCAGTATATTAAAATGAGTATCATAACAAGAAAATTATTTTGCAATTTGTATATTTTCTTCAGTGGTATTGCTTATTTTCTCTATAAACTGCTGTGCCATAAAAAATATCCCCTCGCTCACTTGAACATAGTTTAATTACTCATGACACATTAGTGAACGTGACACCATGTGGTAAAATGCAGAATGTTACAAAAAGGATGATAAAATATAAAGATAAACATGTTTAGGTGTGTTACTATTTAAAAATGCATGCATCTTATTGAAAATGAGGAAATTTATGACCAGAAAATATTTAATTGTCTCAGTTAATGAAAACAAAAATCAGATTTTTTTTTTAGAGAACATGAAATCGAGGGTTAAAGTTTGGAAGAGATCCAGCTCATTTTAAAATGAATACCTGTCAAACAGTCTTACACCATTCCACTCTATTCCATACCATTCCACACACATACATATTTATGTCGCATTTACATATGTATACATTATTATATGACCTGCAATTGTGTGATTATTGTATGATCACACAAGGGACATGGGCAGATCTGTCCCAGAGAGGAAAAGGGATTGTATATTCCTGAATACAGGAGCTTGGTCTGTAGCTTTTCTTTTCAGGTATGCTGTTGGTAAGATCTTTGCCTAACCCCTTGCGGAAGTAAGAAATTGCTTACATGTGAGGTAGGACATTACTGCATTAATGCATTCTGTGGCAAAGAAGGAGTAGTTTCGTGGTCCGAGCTGTTGCCCACTGGGATGCTTTAGAGTTTAACCCAAGCAGCATTCCAATCTTGTAAGCTCTCAGTGCCATTATAATTCATTGCCTAAACTGGTCATCTACTGTCAATATACAATGAGAACTGGAACATTTATATAGCATTTCCTTGCAGTGAGTGAAGAGCCATTCTTGCTTTATACCTTTCCTTGGTTTATGGTTACTCTTGCTGTTTAAAAATGGCTTTCTATTTCAGAAGGCCTGGAAGGAAACTTTTTTAGAAACCATGCGTGCACAACAGTAAGCTGCACAGCGTGTTTCTCCTGTCTTGCATTTGAGTGTACAGTACTGCCTCTGCGGGATTTCTGTCCCTTTTCTTCAGAAAGAGGGAAAGAGAGAATGACATTTTTAATTTTGGGGAGGCAAAACTTGCACTAACTCTAGCATGTACCTGTCTTTATCCCCCTTCAAGCAAAGGAGTGAGTTACACAAGTGAGTTACATGTGCAGACCAAGGAATGAGAAGCAGTGCTCAGATGGCTAGTGTAAAATTTACCCTGCCTGAGAGAAGGTTTGCTACAATTTGTTCTATTCCCCAGAAATAAAAATAATTCAATGTGTGCTTCTCTCTGCTGTTTTGCAGCTCAGCCACACTGCCTATCACTTTCAAGTGCTTGTTGGAAAATAACCACGTGGACAGGAGGATTGCGAGGTTTGTGCTGCCTGTGGGAGCCACCATCAACATGGATGGGACGGCGCTCTACGAGGCAGTGGCTGCCATCTTTATTGCACAAGTAAACAACTATGAGCTGGACTTCGGGCAGATTATTACCATAAGGTATAAACCTCAAATTCCGCATGCTGCGATTTGCTTGTCTTGTTGAGCCTGACAGTCTTACGATTCTTGTATGTAGCAATGTTCAGAACGAAACTCATCTTTGCTATTATGAAAGGATCCATTCCTCATAGCATGGTTATTTTTAAGTAATGTAGAGATCAGGGACTGTACAAAGGGAAATTGTGCTGGTACCATTCAATAGAAGCATGTGGACACCAGGAAATATGTTTCTGCTTGAGGATAACTGTGTATTTTTTACTTTGAGGCAATCCATTGATCATTTACTGGGATTGGAACATTTTACTATTATTGGTGTTTAAAACACTATTTTAAATGTCAGAATTGTGTTCAACTTTAACTCTGGTTTGCATCGTTACATGAGAGGAAAAGGTTAAAAACCTGCAAAACTAGAAGTCCTGTATCAGATAACAGGCAATAGGGTGTGTTAAGAAGCTCTTTGTCAAACCTTGGAGGAGTAAGGGAACAGGGAAGGAGGACAGATGCTACTATCAGGGCAGGTTTTCATCAAGATGTCATATCACTCAGATATTTTTTAAATGTCTTCTCTGCTGCTTGTTAAAGCAGAAAACTTCATAAACAACCATGCTTTCAGTGGGTAGAGAGTGCTATAGCTGCATACTTCGTCCTTGAAAGGTCTGTAATGGATCCAAAAGACTAGAAGATCCAGCTGAACAATTACTGCCAGAATAACTCTAGTGGCTGCCAAAGAATGCCTCAGGGACTGAAACCTGCAGGTTTCCAGCAGGGAACAAATGATTACAAAAACATTCCTCATAGTCAGAGCCTTGTGCAACATACTTGAGATTTGCCTACCTACCCACCCAGTGACCTCATCACTGCCCCGTTTACACTGGTGGGCCTTGCCCATCTTCTGCTGGACTTCAAAACCTTCATGCTAAGAGGAGGAGAGTCCTGAAACCAACCCCAGATGACAGCTGGGGTTTGCTAAGGGGCTTCTGGCAAGATCTGGTTAGACTAGAAGCAGAAGAAGTATATTGTGCCCATATGAGCTCTTGCTTCAGGCTGTCTCTCTCTCTCTGAAAATTATTGGAATGACCTTGTGCTAAAATTTAGTCTTTTGTGATTTTGAATTCGAGGATGTTTTTAGAATGTGGTCCCAAAATATGGCCCAGAGCATGGGCAGACATTACATACACCTTGAAGTAGAGAATGGTGATTTGAAAAAACTAAGGAGAAGGAGGGTGATGGTAAATGGATAGTAAGTAAGTTCTAACTTTCTCTTAGCAGAACCCTATTTTATCTCTTAATTTTCACTGCCCATATTAAGTGCTAGTACATAAGAACCAGACGGAAGTAAAGACAGTAGAAAGAAAATACAGATGAAGTTTGGAAAAATCCAAGAAAGGAAAAGAAATAAAAAGACTGACTTACAAAAGAACGGGGTAAATAGGAAATCACAGTGGATTCAGTACCTGAATATCTGAAACCAAATTCTAACTGTATTCTATGGGCCAAACCTGCCCCAGATCTTGATGCTTTAGGATCTGGGGATTTGAAATTCATATATTTCTGAGTGCCAGGATATTTTTGCCAGAGGGGAAAAAATGTTAGAAAAATAATCAGTCTACTTTGCTCATAATTTGTAAAATCCAAATCGACAGTTTATGTCAATGTGATTATGCAATCCCAGATGTAGCAGAAAAAGAGAGTAAAGATCCTATTCCCATCAATTGAGCATATTATAGGAAGAAACATCTACATTAAGGTAAAAAATCAATGGAATGTCAGATGAGCTTGCCTGTACAATCTTAGTTAAACATTCCTATTTTTGCTCCCAGTTAAGTTATGAGACTTTGTGGCCTGAACTGTTTTAGGAGGCAGAAGCAGTCCTAACCAGCTAGCCAGTTTAGAGCACTAACTGGAGAACTTTTTAATGTTCATTATATTTATCTCTTATTCAACTACTGAGCTTCTGTCCCTTCTTTTCTATCTATACTCTGCCTATTGCAATGCTGCTAGGATGCTATACAAGCTAACTTTTTCAAAATGTAGTTTTAAATCTTTCTCGTTCCCCATTACACCCACATGCAAATGTATTTTTTTCTAGTGTGTGAAAGGGCTCTAGTTATAAACACTGATGCTGCTCTACTGGTACACTGTACAGCTGTGAGCAAGATACTGGGTATCTCTGTGTCTCAGTTTCCATATGGGTGAACAGTTATCCTCATTTTCCATCATAGGAGGTTGATGAGACTTAACTGCTTGCCAAAAGCTCTGAAATTCTGGATTGATGAATGCAGTGAATTATCAGTGTATATGCTTTATGTCAACCTCTTACAATTATCAACATTCGGTTTTTGTCTTTCTGCTGGATGGCCTAGCTCTTGGAAGTGGCCAGATGGGTGGAAATGAATATATCCAGTCATTTTTGCTCCTGGAAAAGGGAATGAAATCCCTCACCTAAAAATAGCATTATGAAAAAAATGTTAAGCCTGCCAGGTCCACTCTTGCCCTGGTCTCCCATTCATTTCTGCTTGCCTGGCTGAAAAAATTATGTGAAGGTCAAGTAAAAATACTTTCCAGAAACTGAAAAGGTACAGTCACATTCACACTTGCTTCATACTTAGATCCAAGTATGCAAAGCCATGTGCTATGCAAGGACTTCACCCTTGGCCTAGCCTCTTTGTGATGGATTGACATTAAAGGCGCTAGCCGCAGCCAGCCGCGGATTTGCCTGGCACAGGAACTGCCGATGATGACTCAGAGATGTCTGCTGGGAGCTCTGCTGCCAAGGGTGAAGCAGCGATGAGGAGTGCTGGCAGATTCATGGCACACATCACTGCCTGGTGCCATGACCCATGAGAAGCTGACATCATAACTCAGAGAAGCCTGCAGCTTGGCTGCCCCTCTTTCTCTGCACTTGTGATTTTAAGAGATAACAGAACTGCCCCACCAGCACCAAGGCTGCAAAGGTAGAGGGTGAGAATTTAGTACTGGGCAGACAGTTTGGCCTGTTCTTGCTCTCTGACCTTGCTTCTGTCCACAAAACACTGGCACTTCTGTGCAGCAGCTTGTGTAAGAAGGATTATGGTTTAAGAAAGCTCCTGTAGAAACACAATGTGGTTTCTTGCAGAGCAACCCATCACTGGTGAAGCTTATTCCTTTCTTTCTTTGTTAAAGTATCACAGCAACAGCTGCAAGCATAGGTGCTGCAGGTATCCCGCAAGCTGGCCTGGTGACAATGGTCATTGTTCTGACCTCGGTTGGGCTCCCAACAGACGACATCACGTTAATTATTGCCGTCGACTGGGCACTGTAAGTAACGTTAAGCTTTTGAGGTTTCCACTGTGGCAACACTGCTAAAAAGGCAAATGGTCTCCAAGGGTATAGTAATACAAATATACATAAAAGGCATGGGAAGTAATTATTTTGCTTGAAATAGTGCTAATGTGGCCTCAGATTAAATACTCTGCCAAAGTGGGCATTATATTGAAAAAAGACATAGACAAATGAGAGAGAGTTTAGATGAGACTTGGACAATATGGCCTACGTGGAAAGGCTGAAGAAGCAGAGTTTGTTTAGTCTAAAACCAGAGCAGGCTGAAAGAAGCCACCACATCAGTTTCTGATATAGGTAAAATTGTCCTCAAGAGGACAGTGATGAATTGTTCTTCACATTCACAGGGAGGGAGGATGAAGAAGTAGACCAAAGTAACTACCTTAAGTCAGATCACAGGAAAACTTAAGAATGATTTTTATCTAGAAGGTTAGTCAGGCAATGGAAGTGGCTGCACCCAGCTGGGTTGGAGGATGACCTTCATGAGAAGTTTTAAGATCAGGCCAGACAAATGTCTGTCAGGTGCAACTCTGGCACCTTGCCTTGGACAAGGACAAGGGGCCGACATTCCTAGGAAACGTGGTTTGCCTGCACTCTGCATATCAGCCCACTGACACTTCAAGGACATCATCTCAATGTAGTGAAACACTCTGCAAAGAGGCATGAGCCAGTGCTAAAGCAGGCAAGTACTCCCACACCACAGAGACCACTCTGCCTGAAATAGCCATGACAGTACAGTAATGGTTTGTGCCCTATATAGCTACTACTACTGTAACTAGGACCATGATATAGTCAACCTGAATGTAATACTTGCAGTGCACTGCATTAGGACTAATAATATCTTCTTTTTATCATAGATCCTGGTGCAATTCTGCTCTTTCTGATTTCAGTGCTAAATAGGCAGCAGCAATTTGTAACCCCCTGTGCAGAGCCATGTTTTTGCAAGCACAGCCATTCTGTAGAGAGGTTACTTTGCTGCATCCCTAATCGCTGAGGATTTAACAGCAGAGGCAGAAGCTAAAACTTAACACACACAGGATAAAAGAGATTTGTGTCACGCATGAGAAGAGCCACTTTAAAAATTCATAAGGCGTGGTTTATTTGAACTCTTAAGTTTTATGTAAATGTCCATAAATCAATCAAACAATTTTCAATAGTCTAGGAAGATGGATCATAAAGTACTGGTCCCTAGCTCATTAGCATTTCAATTAACTACATAACTAGTGTATGCATCCACAAGGAAACAATCCAAATTATTTTTTATTTAAACTATATAAAATATATCTCCATTAATACAGTGGAGTTTCATTACATCAAGGTTCTGGGTAAAAATGTGTTGCAAGTCCATTCTGTTATATATCCTATTTTATTCAACTTTAAGCCACTGATTTTTTGTACAAAGAATTGTGAAAAGAAATTATTTACTTTCCTGTTCAGTGTAATGGAATGTTATTGTTATTAATAGAAGTCATCAGTGTTGTGTTGTATGTGTATTTTAAGACATATTTTATTTTAGGAATATCAGGAATATTCTTCTGTGAAGGATAAATAATATCTGCTGTGGGCACCTAAACTTGGGAATGGCAGTTCAGATTTTAATAAAGCAGCCTAGTCACTGAAACTCAAGAGTTAATGATGCACAACAAAATCAAACTATTTTAAGCGTATTACAAAAGCTTCCCTCTATATTGCTCAGTTTTCACCCAGCTCTTGCAACATCAACATTTCATTGTTTTTCCTGTAAGTCTTCCAGTGTATATGGGAGTTATGCTTCTATTTGTCTTACAAAACTTTTCAAAACAACAGACAAAAAACTTTTTCAGGCTACAGTTCCAGATGGTATTAAAAAGTGAGCAAGGAACAGACCCAATTTTCTGTCTTTTGCAGATGACCTTTCATACAAAAAAGTGTATTTCTATATTTCGGCACTTGGTGGTTTCAAGAGCCTGCAGATGCAAAGTGTCAACATGGTTGACATGGTGAATATTTTCAATATTAGTTTTGGAAGTACTGGAGTATGAAGAATGCTTAAAGAAGGCTGGTTAGATGATCTCACGAGACTGAAATACCCATTACAATGCACTGCAGGTATTACAACTCATTTAGGTAGCCATAACATGTACGTGAACTTCATACCTTTAGTTAGTGCCTAGAGACATAAAGAAGAAAATCAGAACGTTTCTCAGCTAATTTATTAAACACAAGGTAAAAGTTTTTCATCTTTAATAATATCATCTAAAGCTAAAATACCACTGCAACACCTGACTCACATGTTTGCACTGAAGGAAATGCCACTAGCAGCAGGTTGGCCTCTCAGTGGAGAAATGTCAGTGGTGAGCAGTGTGGTTCTACTCATGCGTAGTGCAGACTACTCTGTACACACAGAAACATGGAATAGAACTGGTCAGACAACGTGCCAGGCAATCCATTTTCTTAAGAGTTTCAGCGTGGTGCACAGTTTCCTGAAAAAAGTCCTGTCTTAGCAGAGATGCTAATCAGAGCCCAAAAGGGAGTGCAAACTCTTGAGCTCTGCTCATATAGCTTCTTCTCTACCACAGCTGACTCTTTGCACAATCCAAATGTAACAACCCAGAATATCTTTCCAAGAATCAAAATTTGATGATCAACCAAGGAAAAAAAAGCCTATGTGTAACAGGAACATCTATCAATATGTGCTGTAACAGTGTTTTTCCCTGCTTAACATATTCTTGTGGGAATTTTCCTCAAGGCAAAACCCAAAATCAGAATAGCAGGAATTAGAAAAATGGATTCAGCAAACAAGTGTAGGACTGGATCCTGGAGTCAACAACCACATCTAGTTGTAGGCTGTGGAATATTATTGCTGACGTTACTTGCAATTGCATGTACAATTTGGGCAACTGCACACGCAAGTAACCTTTCATGCAGGAAATTTCATGCTAATTAGGCAAGCAACTGCATAAATATTTATATGCACAGAGTACATGCCTAAAATATCTCAAAAAAAATCAGCACACAGTTTCAATTCTTTTCTATATTAAGATACAGGATCTGAAATCTGGGCAGTGTTGATATTGGACCATCACTAACTTTAGTAAGCCAAACATCTGGACATTTCTGAACCTCCATTTTATAACCCACATTTATAAATTAAGTTACTAATACGACACGGTTTTCAGATGTGTATGTTTTTCTTGGAAGAGGTGTGATGTATTTCAGACTTAAAAGCTATATTGTCTATTTGAAATCTCGTCAATTTTAACTAATAGATTCCAAGCTGTTTCAAGTGTAACACTTGTCTATGACAACCACTTACTTTTGTGTATTTACAGTCTGTATTTTAATAGATTTATTTTTCAGACAGTGTGTAGAAGGTGTAAACAGAAGAAATGATCCCATAAATAAATAAATGAAAAATAGTTAAACTGTGTATATACAAAGTACTGTCAAGCATACAAATTTAAACTGGAAAAGATGATAACTAAAAATGAAGAATTTTTACGAGCCACTGGTAGCCATAGCAACCATAGCTTTTTCAGAAATGAACATGATTTAAATACGGTCAGTGCCTGCTTAGTTTGTGAGTGTAGTTATTTAGCAATCTTCTGAACAATTTTGATTGTATTCTGCACATTCTACCAATACAATAATCTTCTTAGCTACCACTTTGGTTGCTGAGATTGGGACCTTGATAACTAATATAAGGTACTGGTTGTATTGGCTGCCCTCTACTTTTATTGAATTAAGACATTTGCAGCACCAGCCTCCAAATCAGGCCATAATATTGGACCTTAACATAAAAACTCAGACATAAATGTACACTTGATCTGCTGTGTTAAACTTTTTTAGTGCTGAATCAGCTTGCATGTATAGGGAAGCATAGCTGCTCTAGTTAGCTCACTTACAAATTAAAGTATGTGGCAGCACAGTGCACTGAGCTCAGAAAAGGCTGGAAAACCCAACTGAGCAGTTCAGTAACTAGTGACTGCCCTGTGCCAAACTCTGTACTACAATTTCTAAACTTGTTAGCTCATAAAAACAGCCAAACTGGCCTTCAGCTATAATTACTGCAGTGATGGAGGCATAGGCATGTACCCAAAGAGCCAACAACTTACCATTACTATTTCATTTTCCAGAGACAGGTTTAGAACAATGATCAATGTCCTGGGAGACGCGCTGGCTGCTGGGATCATGGCCCACATCTGCCGGAAGGAGTTCATCAAAGACGGTGATGAGGTAACAACGCCATAAGCCAGGGTGTGCCAGCATGTGCTGTATTACAGCAGAGATCCTGCAAGTGCTCAGCCTCCCACATTTGTTTCATCTAGTTTATAAAAGGTGTTTCAGAGAGAGGACAGAATTGGGCAACGTGCTGCTTAGCCAGATGGGGTGGAGGGGTCCTTTTCCATGAGGTCATGCAAAAAGCCACCCAAGTTCAAAGCTTGCCAGCCAGCTGTGTCTGGCACACTGAGGCTGGGAGTAGGAGAAGCAGCTGCACTGTCCTGCAAATGCACAAGATGCTGGAACTGTGAGTCCCACACTCAGTACCCAAGTCCTGACTGGCCAGTAAGTCGTCCTTCTTCTAAAAATGTGACGAGCAACAGAGCAGGGTGACAAATGTCCTTGAGTATTTGTGTGTAGGGGGAGGTAAAGGTATCTATGAGTGTGTATATGCATAATCAATAAGCTCACAACAAAAAAACTGCCCTGGGTGTTTCAAGCCTCTGTATTAGCATAATCTGAAGACACCATTGCAATAATTTCCTTTCTGGAATAGCACAAGCACATTGCTCCATCCTTGACTTCATTCTCAGACATCTCCATGCCTTCTACATTTAATACAAGTCCCTCCTTATATCTTTGTTTTTCCTTCTCTGTATCGTCTTCCATACACCACACATACCTCTGTATTCTGCCCCTGCCTCCCTCCAATCCTGTGCTTTTTTTCTTTCCTCTTGGCATGCATCATTCAGTCTTTCCTTACACTAGGAACTCCTTCTCATGCTCTTCCTTCAAACCCTTGACAAAGGAGATTCCTAATTCCATGAGCCCATCATGATTGGAGGTGCTCATCTCCAACCATTTCAGCTCATGGCAGGCTCTAACTACCTTTCTTCCACAAAGCCAGAATAGTTTATGCAGAAAAGTTTCTTCATCAGGACTAATTTTCACAAGGCATGTTTCATTTCTGCGCATCATTTGTAGTATTCTACAAAGAACAACACTATTAATAGCAAAGTTTTATTTCTATTATTATGTCTCCCATTTTACAGACAGTCTTTCTGGTAAATCCCATTCTCATGCCTGCCTTCAGCATGCATTTAAAATTCCTGCTCTTTCAAGTATTATGTAGAAAGACAGGCCTTATCGTCTGGGGTACTTAGTACCTGAAGCAATTACTGATGACAGGATTAGGCCTGAATATATGGGCTACACATATCGCTAGCTACAGAAAAACTAAACATACAACTTAATGGTAAGGTATGTCATCCGTTACAAAGCCAGAAGTGTAGTCTGAGTTCCTGCCTAACGCAGGCCTCCTGACATTTCATTGCTGTATTTAGAACTCACTCAGAACTCAAGAAGAGATGTTTTAAGAATATGAAATCCCTCCTAAGGGATTATTTAGTCATCTGTGAGGAGATTTTTCTTTGCATCATGCTCTATAATTGTATTAAAATATACCATTAATCTGCCATATGTTTTGGCTGCAAAATTTGTGGCATTAGTAATATATACCCAAAGGCCAAATTTTCTCAGCTGCAAGCCCACCTCTTTTCTCTGCCAGTATTTACGTCTTATTTTCCCCATCAGAACTTCTGGTTTGATTTAAAAGACATTCAATATTTAACTTCTGAATCAATCAATAAAATCCTCTATTTCTTTTGAAATAGTGCAAACAGAAAAGACAGGTGTTAGTTTATTGGGTTAGAGGAAAGGCAGAAGACAACAACAAATACTGGTCTATGTAATTGCACTCAAGAGCAAGCACTTCCCAAAGCTCAGCATATTGGTTATTGAGAGTCCATATCTGTTGAACTTAGTCCTGAAATTCTAGTCTTTATTTACCCTACTTATTTCGCTTTACTGATGCAAGCAGTTATTACTGTGGGTATAAGTTAAATGAGAGTTGTGACAGAATTTGCATTTTTACATACTTAGAGACACCTTCACTTTATCCAGATGGTGCAAAGATGCTTTAGTGTATATGAGAAACAGGTCCTGGAAGTCTATGGAGGCCCTAGGTAATCCTGGTGAATGTAAAGCAGACCACAGGCTTTCAAAGTAAAAATTCCTTTCCTGTTGTGTGCAGCAAATAGTGGCAGTATTCCAAATTTTAATGCTTTTCACATAGGTGCCATTGATCTGTGAAACTAAGCCTATTAACATCCATCAGATTGTGGCTTACCAGAGAAATGGCTGTGTGAAGACCATGAATGAATCTCGTGGACCAGAAACAGTGAAAGGGTTTCAGCACCACATACCTGTACAAGTGGAACAAGAAGAAAGTCCAGTGGAGAATCACACTAAGAAATCCAACAGTAAAGACCACTGCACTATTGAAATAAATGAACTAGAAACAAATGTGTAACTGCTACACTCGGTGGTATCTCATACTGCAGTGACCTGATACCCAATCTCTACCTCACAGCTGGAAGAGGGACTCTTTGCCTTGAACAGGAAAATGTGGAATTATCGCCACCCTGCTTGTACTGGAGCTAGGAGACCAGCTGTGAACGTCAGGAAAGGCACACAGCTTGCAAGAGACATGGGCTTCTTTAGGTGGAAGATTTTAATACTGAAAAATTAACTAATGGACAATTACTGTTTTATTCTGCACTCATTTGACTCCAATATAGTATTTGACACTCCTTTGGCTTCTTTTTTTAAGGTGTTTTTTATTTGACCCTTTTTGATTTTCTAACCAAAGCCTTTTTTTGTGAATCTCATCAATTATAAACACTGTGTTTATGTAGATTTTTTGCTATGTGAAAATGTTTCACCAAAACTGCTAAAGATACTAATTTTGTCTAATATTTGCTGAATATAGAGTTTGTGCTTAGTTTTAGAACAGCAGTAAGAAAATCACACTGATTTCCTGATCTCAAAGGGTTACATATATTACTAAATAAGACTTCAAGCAGAGGTGAAGCAAAGCATGCATTTTTGCAAGAAAGCACATTAAGGTAATTCTGATGGGCAGCCTTCAGAGACAGGCATTCAAGTGTGATATATAACACGAAGAATTCCTAGGTCACTGCAGAGCACAGTTTGCCTTCCAAGTGCCAGATTTATTAACCTTTTTTTAACCTAACTCTTCACTAGAGTCAGTACCATGCACACGCAGTGGCAGAGGCGATGTGAGCCCTAATCCATAAGCACTGGTGCTAATGTGTCCTCTCCTGTAATCTGTAGGCTGTTCTACTGTAAATATGTATAAACCCAAAGCTCAAGCTCATGAACCATATGCTTCATTCTAAGGGCAGACTGAGCACAAACTGGAACTCGATGATGCTGAGTAATATTGGGGTTTTGTGAGGAGTTTGCTGTGGAAACTGGCCCGTTATTTCTCATAATTCAGTGGTTGATCTACATTGACAGTTACTCCCTTTCCCCTATCTATGGAATTTTTCAGTTACAATAAAATCTGCTGAGTATGTTTCCAATGTTTGTGATAGAGAACATTTTTAATAAACCTGCCATTTCAAAAACAGGCTGTCTGTGCATTTCTACTATTAGTGTCTTCTTATTTCTCTGCCAAAATGGAGAATGGAAATGAGGAGACCTTTTGAAAAGTTGGGATTCGATCCAGAGATTACGTACTAGTTCGTACCAATACACTTGCTATTATATTTAGCTACTTGTGGCCTATCAGTTTCAGATAACATGTGCCTGGTATTATAATATAGTCCTCTCATCTGTAGAGAAAAAATAACCCAGTCAAAAAGGACAATTTCTGCACTCACCAGAAATAGAAGTGCTTCATGCACATGATTAATGGTTTTCCTGGGATGTGCATATTCACCTCTTCTTTGAGGGCTCCTGTTCAAACTATGTCTTTTGTCATGCACTAATTAGTTGCCTCAGAGGGCTGTAGTATAGGTAGTTTAAATATCAAATGGTGAAGCCAGAAAGAACAAACATACATCTTACTTGCCTATAATTCCTCAGAAATTATGTAGTCGTTTGAAAATACATACAGTTGGTAACTATTTTCCTGATTTGATTCTAGAGTGAAAACAACAAACACATAACACAAAGAATAGGGAAGAACTTAATTTATTCAGAACAATTTGCTCTGGAACAAGTCCTATAGCAGACCTGCTCTACAGAGTGCCATTAAAGTGAATGATTTGGGAGAGCTGAGGCTGGTCTGTGCCTCTCTGAATGGGCAGAAGCTGACAAACTAGGCATCTGATACTTCCATCTCAGCAGCATTGGCAGCTCCAGGAGGTCCCCTTCATCCTTCCCCAGCTGTCCATTCCTTCCTGCACTGCCTCCCCTCCTCTCCCAGCTGTACAGACCCAATTCTTTATGAGGCCAGACAAAGAGTCAGATGAGAAGTATTTTTAATTCAAACCAGTTCACATATATTTTTAGCACAGTCCTAACAGACAGTTGTGTCAACACAAGTGAAGAGGTGACACAGGGACGAGAACAAGCAGCCAGGGATGAAACAGCCTAAGCGCATGTGGAGAGGGCAGGACCTCTGCATGCTGACTGTACCAGCTAAGAGAACATAACATAAGGTTTCAACTTCACACAGTCAATTACAGCTATGTGAAGTGATAGTAAAATCCTGTCAGTCATCTATCACTTTACAATCACTTTGCATAGATAGAAATGATGAAGAAAGAGGCCAAGTAGATCCAAGATTTGGAATGAGTAGTTCCAAACTAAGAGTTTTGGATGAGTTTGCCCACACACCAAGGTGCATGGTCTGCCAAGCAGAAGGTGCTGCTAGCCTTATCACCACCTTCTTCTCCAGCCACCTGCAATCTTTGGCTAACTACAAAGTGCAAATCCTTTTGCCTGCTTGCCTGAGACGGCTTACTTAGTCTGGCACTCTTCAGCTTAGTCATGTCTCAAGAGGTCTAAGCCAACTCCAGTGCTAAGAAGCTGCAACTTCTACAAGGAGAACTTCAGATGAGATAAAGCATCAAAGACCAGAAGAAGCAGCCAGTTGCGCTACACAAGTCCTACACAAAAAAGAAAACCACAATTTTGCCCTTTACACTCTGTTTGGCAAGTAGGGAATGTGGAAGTCTCATGTGTGAAGGCATATTTTTATGGAATCAACAGGCTGTTTTAAAATTAGCCTTCTGCATTCAAACCCTATTCACAGACCATCGGGTTTTGCTTTGTGAATTTGAAATACATTATGTTTTTACATTATATTGTTCAGATCTTTAAAACTTGGATTTTATACCAACATGTGCCTCCCATTAACCCTAAAATTTACACCAATCATAATGTACCATTATCTTTGTGAGTCACTGTCTCCTGTAGTTTGGAGCTACTGTTTGGTGTCCTACGTTTTGCTTTTCCAAACTGTTTTCGGGGCAAGTTTATTTTCTGTTGATGTTGTCTAGGGCCTTGCACCACAGCAGCAGCTGCAATGTGAACCAGCTGCGAGGAAGGCAGTGGTCCAGTTTCTCACCTAACCTTTATCATTTGTGGTATCGAATACTGCTAATTAGAGGCCTACAGCACTTTAATTCTTTGTTCTGGTAAACACATGTTGCTTAGTGTAGTGTGACCTTGACTGGAGCATATGACTGCTACTACAGTCATTCTGTACTAAGAACACAAGACACCACAGTTAACTGTGGAGAGGTAAACACTGAAGTTAAAATAATTTTTACGGTAAGCTTTTCTCCATGTTAGCTATTTTCTGTCTCTCATGGTGTTTGTTGTCAAGCAGCTTGACACACAGTGCAATTAGGCTCGCAGTAGCTTCCATATCATATTTTTATGTATGGATCTGTTCACATTTTCCAGCTATAGTCACACGTCCTTCCAACAAAAATAATGAAGCTGTTGATTATCAAGTTAGAGTGCAAGCTTTGTATTGGTAAATGTTTCTCCTATTTTCAGAGCATAAAAACAAACATGTGACCTTTATAGTCTCAAAACTTTCATATTAAAAAATCAATCAACCAATCTATCACTAATTACAACAGTCTACATGGAATACTTTCAAGTGTATGTGGAAAGAACATATTTCTTAACTGGCAATATTCAACCTTATTTTGAAATTGTCTCCCCCTGCTAAAAAGAAAGGGAACTTAGCCAACTAAAGTATACTCAAGACACACTAGAGGAGAGTGTTGAGGAGGGAGAGAAGATAATTAAGAAGGGTGGTGCATTGTATACAGCTATGGAATAAATAATTTGGGAAGTAACCCGAATTAACACATACTTATCAGAGACAGTCGTTTTATGCTGGTTAATTTGCAACTGCATTGCTCTAGAGATACTACTGAGAGGAAAGAAGTCACTGCAGGTTGTTGTGGCATAAAACATCACTAAAGACATCTTAAAACAGGTTCTTGAGGATTTTGCCAATGCCAAGGAAGTTTTGAAGTGTTGAATTGCTGTAATAAATCCTTGTGCAAGAATTAGAACTAGGAGAAAGAGACACAACCAGAGCACTTATGCATCCCACTAACTCCCAAGAGCTTTTGGCTGCAAACCCAAATATAGACGTTTATGGAACTAATACAGTTACTCATATTCCCAGCTAGTCTTAATTAAATGACTTAATTGAAGCTAAGCTTATTTGTGCAGTCTGAATATGTATCCCAACATACAAATAAGATGATCTAAATAATTAGCTAAAACATTAAATTGCAGACTCCCTCCATGCTATACTAGCAATTCTAAAGCATTTAGAAAATACAGTAACTCTGCAACATCACCTTTTGATGAGCTCTCTCTTTCAATTCTACAACAAACATTCATTTTAGTCCCTTTTTGAGAACAGCGAACTCATTTATAATAATTTCGAAGCAGACGGAATGCTCCATCTTCAAGCCAGATGGGTAGTCTTGGAAATGACCTCAGTCCTTTCCATAAAAATGAGGTAACTACTAGCAGAAGGTGGCTGATGTGTGCAAGCAAAATGTGTAACCTGGGAAATGAATTGAACCTGGAAAACTCAGGCTGCCTTTGATCTTTCCCAATGCTAAGTACTCCTGTGTATGTGTCTACTGAACGACCAGGTGCATTTTTACATCAAGACAGCTATCTTTCATTACAGTCACACTGGCAATGAGGAACTGCTGGTTTTCCCCTCCAGGCGTTAAGCTGGCTGAGATCACAGCCCTCCAGCTGAGGACCAAATACAGTGAGGAGAGAAAGCAGTGTAGGTTTTTCCACAGGGATGCTACTGCTGCCTATCTTGCAGCGGGGGAGCACATCTTTTGGCAATAATAATGGCTGGAAAATATCTGACTTTGCCACATTTGAAAAAGAGGCCACAGAATAGACAAATGTGATGCATCCATTCACTAAGGGCCAAGCTGCAAATGAAATACACGTATTAAATTTCTCACTTTAGCCTATGATTTCACATACAACTAAGAAGGCAATATATGCTCAAAATTACATTCCTCTCTAACTACTTTGGAGCATACTGATTGATGCTTCTGGAATTTATAAGAGGGTTTGTCCCACAAAACCCAAAATTGATGAGATCAATAGAACAGGAAGGGTGGCCACTGCTTCAGTTCAGTTCATTATTCACTATCTCAGACTTCTCATGTGATCTTGTGTCAAGTGACCACAAGAATGCAGGGTTTGCTTCCCATCTATAAACAGAGGAAAAAATAGTTTTCTAATTCAACAGGGTGTTGCATGGTAAGGATAAATCAGCTGAAGACTGAAACAACTACATAACACATTAAAGGGGACTCATATGATTACCTTGGATTAGCCACTTCCATCTCTCTGGAAGCACAGGATCACTATTCACAATATTCACAGGAATTGCCAGGCTCCTGTTTTGACCAAACCTCAGATTCCATCATTTAGAAAGTAGCAACGGTTGCATCTCCATAGCCTAGAATATGATATATGGGAAAGGATTTGGCACAGCTGAGACTTTTGGCAGATTTGTGTCACAGGATATTTCATGTATTTTACAGGCTGTCAAAGTAAAATCATAGCAGTCTGTTACTGAGGGAGTGGTATTTTGGGGAAGGAATAACAAAGGCTTCAGGAAGACAAGATGGTGAATATTGCTAGGTGAAGAGGAAGAGTGTTTAATCACTTCTCCTGCAATATAATCAAACTTCCTTTCCTTGCTGGCTTCAAGATGAGAGGGTACCATCAGCTGGAGATGTAGGGATGGAGCAAACCACCTCTCTCCTCACAAAGCTTCTGCTTCCAGACAGCCACTAAAGACAAAGCAGACAGGTCTGCAGGTATCCACAGGCATCTGTGACTCGCTGGTCACCCCTTCACAGCTAATTCTTGGCTACCTCTCACTCACTGAAACCTATTGGAAGACACTATGCAGTTAATGGAACAACTCTTTTCCTTCTCTTATTTCTGATACAATGAAGAAGACTTTTGGTGGTAGGGCATCCTATCCTTCCTTCCAAACTAGCAGAGAACATTCAGTCCAGCACAAAAAAGCAAATACTGTTGCTGAAGTGTTTTCAGTTAAGTCATTACAAAACCCTAGACTTCTCATGCCACTGGGAATTAGAGATGTGTCGAGGGTAGGTCACAGTTCTGCTTTTCAAGTTCCATAATAGGAGTTTTTCTTCTGTAAGGTACAGAGTTCTGCATCTGTTGCTTTAAAGGCAGTCATCTTTCATCACGAAGAGGTATCTGCATTTAATTTAGGAATGAAACATATGCTTGTATGTGTCTGCACACAATGCTAGCTGAAAGCCAGGATTTGACCCACCACATGAAGCTTACTGTAGTTAATTGTTGCTTTTGAACTTTCCTAATAAGGATATAATATCTCTAGCATTTTTTTTTTCTTTTTCCCCCAAAGAAGGGTATTTTAATAAGATGGAAAAAGCAGGAGAAGCAAAACAAAAAGTGTTTCATGTTCACAGATATCTCACATTACATCTGCTACAAATACTGTAGGGGCTAGATGGCAAAACCAAAAGAAAAACAAGACTGACCTTGAGATGTTTCATTATGATTTCATTGCTTCTAGTGGTTTTATTGGGTTTTACCACTAGGCTATTAAAAACATGTGGAAATTATACAGAACTAAGTCAAACTGAGTATTTTCGACCCTAATCTTCCATCTTCTTTTCCATTTAAATACTTTAAATTGTTCTTTTATATTTCATGAGTTTTCTTGACAATAAAGTACAGAGATTTGGGTAGTCTATATTTTATTGATAGTTTAATCAGTAAATGTATTATTTTTGTTTTAGAACGTATCATCCAATCTTCTGGGTTTTTTTAATAGGAGAAAGCATTTCTCTGACATGAAATGCTTCCTAACCAAATATCTGGGGAGCGAGGGATCAGAATGGGCAGGAGGGTACAAGTCCAGCACTGTGGTTGGAGCTAGCTCTAGCAGAAAGTTTGGGAAGGAGAGAATTTCCACTGTAACTGCTCTGTCTCACTTGTAGTTTTCTCACTGGTGCTGTGCACAGGACTAATGTACAGCTCCATACCATGCTTTTTGCACAAGCAATCTGCAGCTCTCCAGAGTAAATTTCACAAAAGGTGTTAGAAACTACCTGCATCCCAGATGTTTTGTTCGTCCCTTCTCTGTAAAGCAGGTGGGAACAACCTGGAAGACTCACTTTGGTTGTTCCTGCTTGATCTGGCATTTGAAGATTCACTTTGGTTCTTCCTATCATCTGCTTTACAGAGAGAGTAGGAACAACCAAAGTGAGTTTTCCAGTGCCAAATCTTTCAAACTGTGGATGATGAGGGTGCCTCATGGTGCACCAACTCTACTGTCTTCAGCACATCAGTAAAGTGCTTTCGGTTTTATCCCACTGCTGCATTTGAATTAAACAGACCTGAAACAGAGGTCCACCACAAAGAAAGGGAGAGATTTAGAGTGCTATGTAAGTAATCAAAGTTAATTTTAATCCTGTATAAAATATATATCCCAAGTAAAGACTTTTTAAAGCTAATTTCTCTGATGACTGTCAACGAACACGCAATTATATCCTAAGTAATAAAAGCATGAGACTCATTCATGTCTTGTCTGCAACTGCAGCTGAGAATACTGCAAATCAATCTGAGTTTTTATCAGAAGCAACGTTCCCGTCAGTATCTTAATCATATGCTAAAAACAGATTCTGGAACTACCATGTGGAAAACTTGAGATAGCCTGTGCAACTGTGCATTAAAACAACCTTTGCCTGATTCAAAACCATTTAAAGAAGGCCTTTATTGATGGACTGTTTAATGTCCTTGGATACTACTGAAGAATTTTTATGGAAACACTTTGTATACTGGATTATTAGAACACATTTATCATCCACTGCCTCCACATATATCTCACAGCTGGCTGACTTTACAATAGCAGTGTGAATCAGAGCTACAGGGCATACCAATATTTTCCTCACTAAAGGAGATGAAGTTCTTTAGGGAATTTACTCACTGTTCTTACATTAGCAACATAATAAAGCAATTATAATGATCTCCATAAATTATTCCCATTAGAGAAGGAAATACCTTGAAAAAACAAGGCTAAAATCATATTATGTAAAACTCTAAATATATTTAAGTTTTTAGGACAACTATCCCAAAACCCAGGGAGAAAGACTCACCAATATTACAGTATAGAGTGAAATCAATTAATAGGATATTGGACTATATCATAGAAACTTTCCAAGAGACTGCTTCCCATCAAATATATTAGTTGTAAAATACGTCTTTATATGTGTTACTTTTTTGTAAGCAAAATTTGTAAAAATATTCGTGGACTCGGTCAACATGGCGACAAATAGCATCGTAAACTAAACTCTTATTGAGCATCAGGAACCACTGTCAAAAGAGAAGAGTCGTGAAGCTTCGGTCAGAGCCCTCCTGCCTCCCCACTCTGCATGGACTACCAAGGAGCAGAAGAAATGGCAGTTGGGTCTGAGGGAGGAAGACACTTCCCATTCTCATCCACTTTGTTAATACAGGTCTGTAGCCTCACTCCTGCGCATAGCTAACTTCTGCTGCTCCAGATCCTCACCCTTTTCAGGAAGAAGTCCGCTCTATCCCTCTTGCAAAGCAGCAGAAGAGGAGATGGTGGTTTGTACCACAGATGCCTTAGGAGCAGGCCTGCCAGCCCGACTCTTCAGCACCTGCAGGAGTTGGAGGATCCTTTCCCCAACTGCCCTTTTAAAGGACAATCCTGTAGTATTTATGGGAGGGAGCTAGTAAAAATAATCTCCAACTCCCCAAAGCTCAGAAGATAGAGCAGATGTTCACCCCGGCATGGCTGTCCGACCCAGAGCCGGCTGCGAGGAGGGTCGTTGGCAGCTCTCGGGGGAAGCAGCTCTGCAGAGATGCTGCGCCGCTGCCACAGGTCTGCAGTTGGCGGTTCATTAGGAGCTGCCACCGCTCCCCCAAGGGAGCACTTTGCAGCCTTCCTCCTGCCCCACCACATCCCCGTTCAAATTTGGTCAAAAAGTTTTCCTGTGGAGGCTTTTTTTCTTTCTTAAATCATTTTTCCTTAGAAGACTATCTACTTACTGTGCAGAGTATCTCTTTTTCATTAAACACAACACTTAAACCCCAAACACCACAGCATGGTGGGGTGAGGGCCTTGAGGCAGAGCAGGAGCCCCCTCACCACACCACAGAGGTCCTTTGCCCCCCAGCCCCCCCAGCCCCTCACCCTGGGGGCATGGCCGCTGGCATCCCCCACAACTCACCCCTCCTGCCAGCCAAGGCTGGGGACATCCAGTCACTCGCAAGGTCCTGCTGTCCCTCAGAGAGGGGCTCGCAGGGCGCCATCTTGGAGGAGGGAAGGCCTCGGCCTCATGCCACCTCCCTCCCACAGAGCAGGGCCACGGCCGGGGCCTCTCCTCTCCTCACAAGCAGGTGGGACGGCACCAGCTCCTGTGTGGGGCCGTTCTGCCCGTTTGGGGCAGGAGGAGCCCTCCACTTCTGTGAACATGGGGAGCAGAGGGAAACAGGCTCCCCGGATCCAGTCTGACCCCCGGCGCCTCAGCATGGGCCCCACAGCCCCTCCCAGCACCCAGGGAGGGAAAAGGGGCCATTACCCCCTCGTGGGGAGATAAAACCCCTGGGGTATATACAATTATCCTTGGCCTTTTTTCCCAGAAGCCCCCAAATAACAAGCCCCTGGGCTTACCCGGAGGGGAGCGGTGCGGGGCAGGAGTGAGGAGAGGGCATGCAGAGGCAGGAGCGGGAAGGGAGCGGGCGCAGGGTGCCCCAGTCCTTGGGAGGGGACACCACGGGGGTGAGGAGCCCGAAGGAATGGGGATGAGGGGGAAAACGGCTGCAGGACGGCCCATCCACATTGCAGATGCAGCCGGGCTACATGCCCACTGAAATAAAAGTGCATTATCCAGGGGCTATTTTTGGGGCGTGATGAGTTCTTGATAGCTCATGTGCTGCAGTTGTACTCCTGTTGCTATGAAAAATCATATCCAATCTCAGAAAAACCCCATTTCTCCCCCATTTTGTGCAGTATCCTCTGTAATGAGGAATCATGGCCTTTAAAAGAAAAACAGCAAATAAACTCAGACCTCTGTTTGCATACAGACCACGCGTGAATACCAAGCATGTGTAAATACATACTTAGGAATAAAGTTGCCAACTGAATGTTTTAGACTTCAAGTTTTCACTACCCATACATCCACCTCAGCCTGAAAAACTTTCTATTCTTCTCTTTCCCAAATCCAAGCAATTCACAGGAAGAAAGTTACATGAAAAGAACAGTTGCATTGTTCTCTTTCTGGCCCAACTTTGTGGCCTAAGGAGAGGCCAACTTCCCAGCTCTCGTAATTTTCACTAAAGGAAATAATAAAGTTCCTGGGTCCTGCTCCACCCAAGGTCTGGGTTGGACCTTCAGATTACAGGTACCACCCACAGCCAAAAAAATATGTGGGCTTAGTCCCGTGGACTTCTGACTCTTCCTCATCATCTCTCAGGAAGCCTCTTATTCCTTTGCAAGAAAGAAACAAACTACCTTTTTGGTTTGAGAGTTTTATGTCCAATGTCAGGTGCTGATGATATCAGATTAGCGAGGAATCAAGCCTGTGATTCTGCCTCATCAATCTCTTACATGACAATCAAAAGATATTCCTCTTGGGGGGAGTGGAGGCTTTTATTGGGGGGAAGGGGTGTCTTTTTTTTTTTTTTCTGCTGGTAAACATTGTCCCCTTTAAAGGACAGATTCAGCGTGGAACTATTTTGAAATAAACTTGGGAAAAGATTTCTTAACTCTACTTGGTCTACAGGATATGCTCCTTCAACTGCAGGCGGGTCTCCTTTGGCAAAGGCTGACGCTTGATTAAGAAGTTTAACAGTGTATATATCATCCTGAAATTTCAGGCCTGATTCTACAAGGTGCTAAAATGCACCTTCACACCAGCATTCACCACACCAGACTCTCAAGGAACTCAAAGGGAGTCTGGGGCACCTGACTTATCACAGAATCACAGTGTAAGGGACTGAAGTTTAAAGATAATCAAACAGTTCTCAAAAAAACTGTACAGTTCTGCATATTCTCAGCTTGTTCAGGAGTATAAGAAATTGGTCTGTTTCACCAAAGACTGCCAAAACTTCCACTGGAGTTTGCTGGAGATAGCTAATTGATTTGAGCTATATATCTATCACAGAAACCTATCCCAAAAGTCAGCTGGAAGGCTATTTTATTGCTCAGCGGTATAGCTGATATTCAAAAATGTTGAGTTTTTGCAATTTTTAGGGCCAAGCTTTTATTTTTTTCAGGAAGCAATCTTTCCTTCTATGATTCATGGTTGTGTTGAATTGTCTAAGGTAGGAAATATCAGCTTGAAATTACTGTCATGTGCTATGGGAATCCAAAGGGAGAGTGTGGAACTAGACCTTCTCCAGCAGAAAAAACAGATGGTAAAAAATTAAGCCAACTGTGTTTCCAAGTAAATCCTGGAATGCAGTATGCAAAACAACACGTGTTCAATCAGAAATCCTCAAAAGAAAAGACCATTTCCTCAAGCAGATTAGCTACCTCAGATGAAGGACATTATAATCAAATAAGCAGCTTGCCATCCAGGTACCTCCCTAAGTCTTCTTTTCCTTGGTTTCCCTATTTTCCTTATTTTAACCAGGAGCTGAATACACTCAACACCATAAACCAGGCTTTAAGAGTGTATGACAACAGGCACTGTCCCCAGACTTGAACTAAAGACATTTCTCTTGACGCTTAACAGTTTTTTCCTAGGACACCCCCTCTTTTGCTTCATTACTCTTACTTCTGACTCTTAATGTGAATGATACACAACACGTGAAAAATTCTGCCACATATATTAAACTGCATACTGTTACTCCGTCTTCTGGACATACATTTGGAGACATTCACACAACTGCCACATGGGCAAACAACAGCAAGACAGAAACTTTACCAAAGCTCTGGAAGGCAGACATACAGATTTTTTTATATATATTCACAAGAGCAATTGTTTTATCTTAAAACCTTTCTAAAACAGGCATATACTGCAGGCTTTGGCAGTAGAGATAAAATATTATGGGATCCAGCCTTACTTTGTTTTTCTCATCCAAATATACACATTGCTACAACAGAGGAATAGTTGCATCCAGAGTTATTACTGCTGCTTGATGATGAAAATGCCTCATATACTGCTCCACATATGAAACTACTGCAAATATCCATCTCGCCTGATCAACAACAGCTTCTTCGGGGTGGAGGAAAAGAAAAGAAGCATATACATGGTTCACTTAAAATGCAGTGACAAAAACAGCATTTGAAGGCATGTGTTCAAAACAGTCCCATATTGTTATTACAGATGGAAACAGTGAAGGAAGAGAAACAGAAGAAACAAAAGCCAGCTTTTGTGAGTTCCAGAGCAATCCCTTATGATCCTGGGTCTTGTATAAGATGATTTGGAAGCTTTGGAAAGGCATTCAGGGTCTCTCCCTGAATAAGGCACTGTAACACAGTCTTCCATGAGCCTGGCCCAGTGCCATGACAGTTTCTGCGTAATTCATTGCACGTTTTGCTAAGTGTTCTCTGTATATCTATATAGATATATACACATAGACATATATGTAATTTTCCATATGCTTTCCTGCAAAACATCAGAAAAACAAAATCAATTACATAATGGAATACAGAATTCAGAATATGCTAAACTTAGTACCTGCTGACATGTTGCACGTGCCCCAAACTAAACCAGACATGTGTTGATTCGGAAGTTATATGAACTCTAAGTGTGTAGATATAAATTATTTCTTCTCTCACAAAGTTTTCATATAGCCCAGCCAGGAGGTCTAATGTTTGACTTTCCAAGTAGCTTCTGCCCTTTTCAAGCCCCATCATCTTTTCAGCATATTATCACTATTCCTAGTACTTCCTTGTGTCATTCTCCATGACAAAATGTTGATTTGGGACAAAACTAAACATTTTTTTTCAAGTCTTAGAGTTTAGATCTCCAGAAGTAGAGGGTAGTGTCTTGAACCTCATCATCTTTCAACATAAAATGCTTAAGAAATGCATAAAGCAGATCCCTAGTCTTCTTATGGAAAAATGCATAGTCTTCAAACCTCATTCTCCCTTCATCTTTTCTTCTGCAGTTGAAAAGAGGTTCAACTAGAGAGATCAAGTGGCTGGCCAGATTGCTTATGCAATACTGAGGTCTTAATTTCAAGATTACCAGTCTGGAATCAAAGTCAGCAGCAATCACACCCTGTAACTGGCCAGAGGCCTTTCAGTGAATCTGGGTGAAGTGAGCAATGAACCCTCACCAAAACTTAGCAGTAGCAAAATCACAGGTTGTTGTGAGAACTGGCTATCATGGACCACGTATCAATCCAGTTCTGCATAACATCTCCAAAAGTGACCTGAAGTAGATATTGTTTCCATAAGAAATATGCCAAGTATAGTATTATCATCCCACTCCGAGTGGTCAGTGATTTAAGGACTGCTTGAGATAGAGGTCATAATCTTAATGCCATGTTTAACAAACACCGATGGGCCTATCTTCCTTTAATTTGTCTAATTTTTTTAATCCATTTTCAGCTCACATGGTCTTCTGCATCAGTAATCTTTGTTTCCGTTTTGAACCAGTTGCTTCAAAATATCATGAAATATCTTTACATTTTTTGTTATCAGGACTAGTCAATAATGACCTTCATATTTACCTGTTGTGTCTGCTGTGGCCATAAGCAGAAGCCACTATGAACAGTCCACTGCCTCTGATACAACACAGATACATACTAACTCTTTCATTTTACAATATAATGTATTTTCAACCCTTTTTGATTCTGCAATTCTTAGTCATGTTTTAGTGAAAGTCTTTGAGTCTAGGGCTCAGACACTCACTTGTTACGTTTCAACCATACTTGTAAACCCCAATTATTTACACGGGAGTCTGAGAACTGGGTCCTTGTTTTAACTAAACTACAGTTGTTACCTCCCACATGATGTGCTTGTGTGAGTTCACATTTTATCTCAGGTCTTCTTCCTCTTCCTCATCTTCCATTTCCTCTTCTGAGTCGTCCTTATTCTTTGAACTGTTGCTGAATTCAAGGTTTCCTTCAATATCCAGTACCTGTAAGTGCTTTAGGTTTTGGAAGGTACTTTCCTTCAGTGCTCCAACTGCAATCTTATTAAACCTTTAAACAAACAAACAAAAAGGCCTTCCTATTAAAATAAGTCCATTTTTACATCCAACAGAGAAATGAGGAGACTAGGAGGAAACCATTCTGTGGAGTTACTCTAACTTACACTGACCCAAGTTACTCTAACTTTACACTGACCCAGGTTACTCTAAATTTACACTGACCCAGGTTACTCTAAATTTACACTGACCCGCAACAGCACTCTAAGAGTACTGACTCCTCTGGATGGAAAAAGGAAGGGAAAACAGGTATTGATTAGCAATCAGACAAATGCAGTGACTGAACCAAGTTTGCTCACAGCACTCTGTATCATCACAAAGGACCTTGCAGGAAAATACTGGGAAGCATTACGTACCTCCTACTGATTTCAAGTTCATTGACCAAGCTTTCAAAAAACTCCTACTTTTCTCTGCCCCAGTCCCTCTTCCCCCTTCTATAAATATATTCTGCAAGGAAAAAAAATCGTAATATTGGGATTCCTCCCCCACAAATTCTTTCTCTTGGTATTCTGCTTTCTCCTTCCCAGAGAGGAAAGGCAGCTGCTCCATAGCCCACATTTCAAATTATAACTTGCTTTTTCATGAGATTCTGTGTCATCCCTTGATAGTTTAATTCTTCTCCCACAAAACTCAAAATACTAGTACAAAGTATCCCTTTAGAAACAAAGCAACATGCAATAATTTTTCATCTGTTATTTGGGTTTCCAAGAATATAAATAAACTAATCTGAAATTTAAGAACCTCTCACATATAATGCTTGGCCTGTTACTCCTGAACATGCTTAAAATTGTATTCTGTCTAATATTCCAGATGTATATTATCCTTTCAAAGCATTGCAGTGATTAATAGCCTCCCATTAAGAAATACAATTTAGTTTGGGTGGAGTTGCCTACTAAATATGTTAGCAAAATAGTTTTGCAAATTCCTTTTCTCCTCTTTATATAGAAATATAGAGTGTGGTATGTGGTTTCTGGTTTGCATCCAAGCATTCACTAAAATCTCATAAATGTGAACAGCTAAATAGACAGACTGCTCTAATTTACACCAGACTTTGTAATTTTATTTGCTTGGTATGGAATCATTAATCCAAAAAGGTATGATTCAGAACTATTCAGAACTACAGAACAGTTTATTTGCATGCAGACAAAATAAGGCCTTATTTAGTCTTGTGCAGCAGGTAGCCTAGGCTTTTTGAAGACATCCATGGGATCAGCTTAATCATATATTCTGTAGGGTTTCATAAATTACTTCTAAGCAACATTTTCAATAATGTTGCATCAGATTAAAATTTAATATATTACTGGGCCAGATTCTTGCTTCACTTCTTCTGGTATAAATCTTTGCTTAAATCAGTTACAATACTGTGACTTTACATTATATGTAAAAAAGGTCAGTATCTGTCACCTATAAAAACAAGGTCCTCATCCAACTGACAGAAAAAAACAGAAAAGCTTTCTAAACTTAGTTACGTAACAGTCACAGTTCACAGAATCACAGAATCACTAAGGTTGGAAAAGACCTGTAAGATCATCAAATCCAACCATCAGCTAACACCACCATGCCCACTAAACCATGTCCCACAATGCGACGTCCACACGTTCCTTGAACACCTCCAGTGATGGTGACTCCACCACTTCCCTGGGAAGCTTATTCCAGTGTCTCACCACTCTCTCCGTAAAGAAATTTTTCCTAATACCCAGCCTGAACCTCCCCTGGCGCAACTTGAGGCCATTTCCTCTTGTCCTGTCACTCGTCACTTGGGAGAAGAGGCCAACACCCACCTCTCTGCAACCCCCTTTCAGGTAATTGTAGAGAGCGATGAGATCTCCCCTCAGCCTCCTCTTCTCCAGACTAAACAACCCCAGCTCCCTCAGCCGCTCCTCATCAGACTTGTGCTCCAGACCCCTCACCAGCTTCGTCACCCTTCTCTGGACATGCTCCAGCACCTCAACATCCTTCTTGTAGTGAGGGGCCAAGTTACAAGTTGTAACTTGTCATCTCTTTCTGACAAAACTATCAAGGGAATACACACAACTTCAAGATTACTCATACACACCTTATGAGAGGGGGATTTTGTCAAAACCCAGGGCTAACAGACACAGGCGAAGCTGTAGTCCCACAGGTGGACTGTAAACTTTTAGTTCACAGCTGAATATTGGAATATGACATTATGTTAAACATTAATTTCCCAGAATTTCTAACATGCCTAATCTATTCTAATAAGCACAGAAAGGACAAACTCTCCAAAAAGAAAGGGCATATTATGTGTACCTGTGTCTTTTCTGAGCAGGTGAACATAGGTTCATCATACACTACCATAAAACAAAGTTGCTTATTTAGGAAGTTAGGAATTTAACCACTTTCTAAAAAGTAAGCAATTATGAAGTGGATGAAGAAGAAAAAATCTTGTGTGTTCAAGTGGAAACTTGTCCTTACCTGAGGTAAATCCCCTTTATTTTGGGTGTGGATTCAAAAGCATTCTCTGAAACCGTTGTGATCTTGTTGTTCTGAAGATACAGATATTCTAGAGATTCTGGGAGGCCTGATGGGATAGAAGTCAGCTGGTTGCCAGCCATGTCTAGTGACTGCAAAGAAGAGACAACAAGGGGTCAAATAAATAATTGAATTTAAATACTAGCAGTACTCCACAAAAAGATTTAAGTTTGACAACAAATGAGCTTCCAAAGACTGGCTCTATACACACCCCACCCTCCTTTGGAAGTTTATCCATTGTTTTTTATATATATATACACATAAGCCTATAAAAATACATATATATATATATATGCGCACTTATAAAAAACTTAGTATGGTAACACTGCAGAAGTGAAACGTTTATGCAAAGCTTATCCAGGATTTGTTGTGTTTGAAAATCATCTGGGTACGGGCTTTATTTTTCAGATGGTACTTTGGTTAGTCTGCTTTAGAACCTTGCAAATTGTCAGCCATGCAGAAAGGTTCAATTTGAGTTCATGACGGAAAACTGAAGTGATAATTATTGTAGCATAAACTAATTTAATCTGCCTCTAATTTGCATCAAGGTTAAGTGTGGCCATGACAAATGTGCTCTCTTACGCTACCATTTAGCATCACGATTTCACATGAGATACCATGCTGTTTTGTTTCGAAGTCCCAACATTTCTTTATCTCTGTCCCCAGGCTTTAGCCCATGCCTGCTTAAAGTGAATTAAAAGCAGACTGGGCTTCAGATACGCATGATAATTCCTTGCAAGCTGATGCTGCAAACACTTCACTAGCTAAAGTTGCATTACTTAGAGTTACACATAAAAACACCTGGAAGTATTCTAACATAGACCAATGTATGAAGACATCAGGACTAAGGGCCGTGATAATTTCTCAGATGAATTTTAAGCAAGGAAATGGATCAAAGTAAGTGTGTTGTTATCCTGTATTGTAGCCTTTTCATAGCACCAAGCTGACATACTAGTTAGACATTATTCAAAGCTACACTTCAGCAAACGATTGTCATGATTTCAGCGTTTTCATTCTCCATATAATCCCAGTCTGGCAAACAATTATGTAAATGTCTAGCTTTGCAATTGCAGATAGTCTTCAGTGATTTCCATGGAAACAGTGTGGACTGAAGCATATGCTAAGTACATGCACAATCTGGATCTTACATGATAGCTATTGTCAAATCCACTCCAGTGCACCAACTCATAAACCAATTGCACAGTTAAGCCCTTAATGATAAAAAAGATTCATATATGCTATCATGGAAATAACTAACAAGTAGTAATGCTGTTCCAGAAAAAAGCAACAGCCAAAAATGCACCGTTAGTGTAACAATTTTAAGTATGCGCTATTATCTTAACCTTGTTTAGTATGAACAGGATTTACTGTGGGGTAGATAAACTGAAGGGACAATGTTTGATTCAGTAATGCATTACTCTGGCTTGATGCTGACTACAAGTGAGTGACAGTAAAAGTAATGTAAAGGAGCTATGAATCAGGCCTTTCAAGAAGGAAAGCTTGTCATTCCAACCAACAACTAAAGCTGACTAACGGGTCTCATGACCTGTTTTTGTTTGAAAAAAAAACCAACCGAGGTGACAGTGCGTACATTTCATTAAGTTACTGCAGTGAAAGAATTCCAGCATCTGTAATTCTCAACAGCATCTCCTTCCACACTACTTTTCATCTTAGATATATTTGCACGCACGCATGCGCGCGCGCGCACACACACACACGTATGTATCCCTGAGGCACCAAACGAATGCAAAATATAATAATAAATCCATGGACCAAATCTGCAGCTGAGGCAAACCAACAGCTCTGCAGATACTGTTGCTGCATTGCTGATTTACATTAACTGAAAAACAAGCTGTTGTTCATTCCCAGAAACACCAGAAAGAGAAATGTTGGCATAGATAAGTGTTTGGATTGTCTGAAAACACACTGAGTGCCAGTGTGACATATGCTCCATGACCCTTATGCCCTGACCTGCTCTGAGATGTACAAACTTTGCCTGTAGAGTGACCTAACCATATGCACCCTAGATGGTTGCCATATGACATAGGTAATACTTTTTATTGCAGGAAACGGGCTGTTGCCTAAAAGGAAACACAGACAAATCCTTCAGCCAGTGTAACAATTTTGAAAGGTCATTTTGCACAGCACAAATATGATTGTTCCTGCCTGCCTTATGGTTTGTGTTTAACTTTCTCCAACAATTAAGCAAATGAGAAGACTGCTGATTGAATCCAGACCTCCTAGCTGCTATCCAGGTGCCTTAGCCAGCTGAGCTGCTAAATCCTACAGCTTGGCCTGTCTGACTATAAGCTGATGTGGGGGCTTTGAGAATTAAGAGTGTTTTTGTTTATGCATTCCTTCCTCCTGCTGTGTCTATTCAAAGCTGATTTTAAATCTTTTGGGAGACAAGCTATTTGAAAGGCATAATTTCAGTTTTAATGACAAAATTCACTAATGTTTATCTGAAAATATAGGACACCGTTAGGGTTCAGAAACAAAGATGTCTTTACATTTCCCAGAATTAGCAGTATATGGTGGACCACCACCCTGGTCAGGAGTGGGAGGCACCCACCTCTGGCACAACAGCACATCATTTCTACTCTAGAAACAGAAGGTGTAGCACTTACAATGCAAGGCCAAAACATGAGGACCAAGCGCATCTAATGTTGGTGCTACAGCAATTGGCTTAGGCAGACAGACGAGGACATCAGCATTACTAAAACAGTTAGAGAAGGTGATGTTTCTACCTGGAGACTGCTGAGTTCTCTCCATGCTCTTGAATAAATGGAATTTATTTTCAGTTTATTGTTGCTCAAATACAGTTCCCGCAGCTTTGTCATCCCGGACAAAGTCCCTTTTGGGATGATGCTTATCTCGTTCTCCTTCAGCTTTAGAATCTGCAAGTTCTTTGGAAAGCCAAAGGGCACCGTGTGGAGATTGTTTCCAGAAAGATCCAAGGACTTTAGCTGCCTCAGTTTACGGAAGGCCTCCCGATGGATCTGGGGACTTTTGAGCTTATTGTAGCTCAGGTTCAGCTCTTCAAGGAAGTAGGTGGTAGCAAAGTCATTCCTGTTAATCTCAGAGATCTGGTTATGAAGGATCATAAGTGTTTTCACTCGCCGAGGCAGCCCACTGGGAATCCTTTCCAGCATGTTGTTGTACAGGTGGACAGTGTGCAGCTTCTTTAAGCCCTGGAAGGCTAGCGGGTGAATACCTCGGGCTTTTAATTTGTTATTGTGGAGCAGAAGGTACTCCAGGTTCTTAATTTGGGTCAAGACATCTCTGCCAATCACCTTAATTGCATTCTTCTCCAGGTGGAGGAGGACGATGTTTCGAGGTAAACCACTTGGGATCTGTGAGAGGTTATTGCTGGACAAATCCAGATATTCAAGACTAGACAATTTCCTTGGGAAAGCAGGAAAGAAAACACTCTCCATTTAGATTCTGCAAGGTGAAATGAGAACCAACTTCCCCTATGATTTTACAATCTTTGCTTTAGAGTCTTTCTCCCTGGCACAGCTCCCGTTACTGCCCTTTTTTGTCTCATGATATGACTGATGTGGACAGCAAAACAGGGAGCTCCCATACTGCCATTAGGGATTAGGACTACGTGCTGCCATTGCTCCCCAGCCCCACTAGCAAGAGAACCTGCCAGAATCCATAGACATCCAAACTGCCACCAGGCTGAGACCTGAGATCAGTTTTGCAGTCCACTGTTCTCTCATTGGACACCACAGATAGCAACACATGAGCAATTTCAGTGAACAAATACCACAAGATGCCATAGGAGCACCATTAGAACACAGAATTTAGCTCTTGGTTTCACAGAAATGTAGCCTGAGCATGAGTAATTTCTGTCTCTCTGAAAGTGTATATTGAGACTGAAAAGCAGGCCTGCTTTTTACATGATGAAATATTACTCTTATGAAAAGCAGAAATGCTAATTCAGTGTCCTAGGCTAAGGTAGTGAACTTCTCCTGACCCTCCAGCATTATGGAAGCGAGTCAGGGCTAGAGCTGCTTTGTGTAAGCTACTGAATCTGGATTCCACAGACTCAGTTGAAGCTAAAATAAATCCTCAGACCAGCCACCTATACCAACTGGATGTGGATCAATGGTATTATATGCCAGGACTGAGGAGTCCTCTATTCCCTTGTATTTCAAGTCAGTTACTCAGTTCATATGAGACTGTAATCTGCATGGCGCTACATAACCCACCGCAGATGACTAGAAAGTTTTCAAGAAATGTGAGAACTAATGCCTTACAGACATTACTTACTGGTTACTACACTGCTATTCACAGCTATCCAAGCATGCTCTGCATGAGCAAATACACTCCCTGGGTAAAGCACTTCATTGCTGCAAGCTGTAACGCTTCCCCAGCTTGGGTACATCTCAACAGCACTATGCTGTGCTCTACAGACAGTATCATGAGAACAAGGAGCAATATTCGACCCCTCTGCTGACTGTGACTGGTGCCTTAGCTATAGCCACTGTACTCTGTTCATCAAAAGCTTAACAGAAATTATATGTCCAACACGACCTGGAGGCGGACACAACACAGCTACAGTAAATTACTAAGGCAGGTTTCTGGGAGTAGGATGCACAAAAGAAAAGCACACGTTGATACATTTTCATGTCTGGAGATCAGAAAAGTTTACAGAATTAAGTTATGGGCAGGACAGATTATGTGATCTGGATTTTCAGGTAGAACAACAGCAGCACTCAGTGCAAGCGGAGACACAAATGTTAACTTTTTGAAGTGCTAAGTCCCAAGCTAAATTTAGGACAGCCAAAGGCTATTTCTGTTGCACCAGTTTGTAGCAAAGCTTTTGCAGCCATCTGGCTACTGAGCAGCACCATTGCATCCCCTCCTACTCCAACAATCCATCTGCACTGGGGTACAGCTGTGCCAGATGAATTCACAACTGTGTATCTGTGGCTGTTTTCAAGTCACCTTCACAGAAACACAGAAGTGGCTTTAGCAAAGATGAAGGTCTGGCCTTAATTTCCAGTGAACTGCCTAGGAAGTCCCAAGTAACCTCGCTTTTGACTGGTTTGGAAGAACAGAGACCAGCTTTCAACATCGTTCTAGGTGGCCTTTTCACAAAAGGCACTTAGTACCTGGTGTGATTGAGTCTGTGGCAATCAGGGAATGATGCAGTCTGATGTTCTGTGTTGTGTGTTTTGTAGAGAAGTATTCTGCAGCGTGAATACAAACCACTCACCCAGACCTTTGCTTTTGAATGGCAGCATCTGAATCTAAGATTTTTCGTATAGACTTAGCAGAGAAATGCATAACGTCATGCAGCTTTTAATAAATGTACTTTTTAAGATGCACTTTTTTCAGTAGATATACTACTGTACCAGAAGAGACAGACAGACACAAACAGAGGTGCAAAATATAGATCTCAGTCTCACCAGAAAGTTTCATTATCCATTCCTTCATTAGTCAAGTAGTTATTCTGTAAATACAGCTCCCGCAGACCTGTAAGTTCACTGAAGGCTCCTTTGGGAATCTTCTCTAGCTTGTTGTTCTAGAGTCACCAGAAGCACAAAGCAAATTATTTGGCATGAAACAACATTTAGGTTCTCCTCAAATAACACCAGGCAATTAAACTTCAAAAGGGCTAGACATAAGATATTTCAGGGGACATTATAATTCTGCTTAAGAAATAAATACAGATACTAGACTGAAATATTACAACCTATTTTTATTGATTCCCCATGGAATCTTTGAGCTAAGGAGTCAGAATTTGCCCCCTGCCCCCTGGATGGTTTTATTTTGTATTCATAGTCCTTCCACCTATGTGCAAATGTGTAATGTAATCTAGGAAACTACCTCTGGGGTTTGCTCAAAATTTCTGGATTTTGTAAGACAGATTTAACCATAAAGAAGAATTAGGCTGGAAGCTGGGAACCAGCCGTCCTTCCAGCATTAATGGCATTCCAAAAGGTACAGTTCCTGCAATGTAGATTCCAAAATAATTACTCCTATTGCCTTAGCATGGCTTTGGAGTAGCCAGCAGGCAGACACAAATAAAATATAAACCTAAATTCCACTTAGAAATTCCATATAGGAACTGTAGGAATTATAAAAGGATATATAAAACACTAGGAATTATAAAAGGATATATGAAACACTGACACTGAATTTGTTAAACTTCCCACAATCCACATATAGACATTAATGCGATGGACAGACTGGACAAGATTCATGTGCCAACTAATATAAAGGGGATACCACCACAGACAGATTTGGCTGAGTGTCTCAGTGAATAGTGAAAGAAAAAAAAAGATGGGTCACATCTAAAGTACACCTTTTGGGTACTTTTGGTCCACTATTGGCTGTCTCTCATTTCTCATTGTCATGTTTTTCCTTCAGCTCCTCTGCTCTTAACACAACTGGTGACAGCACGGAAGGATACGAGTTCAAAGTGTAGTCCTCAAAGTCTGAGACCCCTTTGGCAGATAATGGTTAGCCATAAATGGCAATAAAATGCAGGGGACTAGCAGCTTCACACCTTGCAGAGAAATTCCAGCATTTTAAAGGATCAGACTGTTTGCCTTTACTCTTCAAGCTGGAGAAGCTTGTTTTTCTAGCTTTAATGGGAATTAGCGGTGAAACCTTCAAGGGAAAAGAAAGCTGAGAGGCAACATAGAACTGCCTAAGTCCAGGGGCTGATAACAGACTCCAGTCTACACACGTCCAAGGAGCTGTCAACACTATGAACAAGCAGAACCATGATTCCCCACCGCTGCAGCTCTCCCATTGTTAACAAGGCTGAGATCTCTAGCACAGACATGACGAAGTGTTTTTATCGAAATCAGATGACATGGTATTAAAAATGCTGGACAGTAGTTAATACCACAACTTCTGCTATTGCACTCTTGCTGGAGAAGTTGTAGCAGTAAAGAATCACTGATCCAAACTTTCTCTGTGCTGTCTGAACTGCCAGTTCAGTAGCAAACAAAAATCACTGATGCTAGGAAACAGTAGTCTATGTGAAACGAGTTAGTGAGCAAAGCCAGTAGATAGTGGGTAAACAGCTGTCAGGAAAAACACCATCGTTAGTGGCAAACTTAACTGGGAGGCCAGTCACTGGATGGCCACAGAGAATGATCTACCTTCTTGTACTAATATGTATTAGTATCATTATATGCAGGGAAGAGACCACACAGGCATTTGCAATACATTCCCCTGAAAACACAGAAAAGCATTTTTGTCCCCTGTGAGCATTTTGGTGTTTTACAAAAACACACTGTTACTTATGAACAAAAAAGTAAGGACATGGGAGAGGATATAGCAGACGAGACTTACAAAGGGCCTGGGAATGTTTCCAAGTGCACTGAAATGGCTTGGCTGTGTGGTTTGAGTCCCATACAAACACAGTACTTTGTCACAATCGTAAAGGAATACAAAACCTTGTTGTCATTACCTTTAAGTGTAATTTATATAGTGCTGGAGGAAGATTCTTTGGAACATACTTCAAGAAATTGCTGGACATGATGAGTATCTCCACATTATCAGAGCCATTGAACATATTATCAGGTAACCCAGCATCTGAAAGTTTGTTGTTATGAAGATACACAGATCTGTTGGAAGGAGAAAAGATGAAGTTAAACAGATAGTGAGATCTGGGTTTTTTTGTTTACCAAGTTAAAACTGTTTAAAAACTCTGTTTCAATCTTTTCTTCTTTCCTTGAGATAATTAGATTTGTTTTTAAAATGTGCCCTTTAATTTAGCAAGGGATATAGATGCAAAACCAAACAGTTGGTCCAAATACTCTCTGAAATTCAGGTCTATTCAAAATACAAACCTGCATGTGAATACAAACTTCACAAATAGCTTTATCTGCTTAACAAGAAATTGAGTGCAAGTCTGGGATTGTGCAGTGCTTTGAAACAAAGAACATCGGTGTGGTGCCCTCACTCAAGAGGGTTAGAACTCATATCTGATTAATAGATATGCCCCCAATTTTAACTTCCATTTGGAATCGAATCTGGGCTTCTTGGGCTTGCACAATCAACGTGTAGACATCTTAAGAAAGGGCCGTCCCTCACCCCTCCATTCTTTCTGCTTCCATGAAGGCTGGAAACAGTTTCTCTCCTACTCCTAGAACTCAGAAAGGCATAAAGTACTGACAGACAGACAGAGCAGATATGCTCAATCTGGAAGAATTTTGTTTTTTTCATGAACCTTTGGGATCGAGAGTAAGAGGGTTTCTTATTTTCCCTTTGCCCTTCTTACTTTTAACATTTAATATCCACAGAAGAGTTTCTCCAATCAGATTTTTAAGAATGGATTAATTCTTTCTTACACAGGTTTTAATTCCATATAAAACAATTGACCCCTATGAAGTTATTCCTGCTTTTCATTAGCTTAACTGCTAAATGAATTCATTTGACTTCTTTTTAACAAAAGACATTATAGGATTTTACTGACTTCGATTACCCCTTCCTTTCCTGTGTTTACCCTAAGATGCAGCAGGGAGCTAAAATTGTAGAGACAGGTTAAAACTGCAAAAGAGCACAGTGTCGAAGTGTGCTTTTTTAACTTGTTCTTGGATTCTCTACCAGTTGCAGAGAGCTTGGCAACATCTTTCTGGAAGGAAGGAAAGGCTCAGTATGGAAACACAATCATGTGATCACACACTCCAGGGAGTTCAAAGCCACATTGAAAATATTGTTCACCCTGCATGGTCAGCGGTACTTTAAACTCACAAATATTTGCCTTTCTGAAACCCCTGCTTCCCAAATAATCAGTCTGAGACCATGAACTCTGCTGGGGGCAAATAAACCACCTGAAACAACTGTGTTAGGATTTTATATCAGCAATCTTGGAAATCAATGAGTTAGTATTCTGATTAAAATTATTGTTGGTATAGGAGAGTGTGAAAATCACTTCAGAAGAGTGCAAGAATTTTAATATGAAATCAAAACACAGCAGCTTCTGCAACTCAAATTAAGGGAGAACATATGTATAAATATGCCTTCTTTCATGATGAGATACTGCCAGAAATCAGTGACTGACTCAGCCTTTTCAGCTACCAAGAGCCTACGAGACTAAAGGCCTAGTAAGTACAGAGTAGCTTCAGCTCTCAAGGAATTCAGTGGGAACACAGAGTTCTTCAGTTCGTCACAAGACTGGGCTCTAGGAGCTCAACTGGGTCAGCTATTATCAACTGCTTCCAAACATGGATGCATAAATTGCTACCAACAGAGTTTGAGATATCTTTGCAGGATTTAGATGCTGCAGTGTCCGTATAGATTACTCAAAATGCCTTTGGAACAAACCATATCTCACAGGAGATGATCTATGTGCATCTGAATTTGAGATGGGCCAATGTGCTGCACTGGATCCAGCTGAGAAAATCACAGCCTGAAACTGGCAGAGAAACCTTTGAAACCAGACCTGAGGGTATGAAGCACTTCTGAAGTTGCTAAAGTGCTTAGCTTTAATATAGTTAAGTTATACCCAACTGCATTGAATACTGTACTCTCAACTTGATTCTATTTTTCTAAACGAATGGACTATAATAAAACTAAGGATTTCTAACCAGTTAATCTCCATTTTGAGAAACCAAAGCTGTTCCCTTCAACTCATAAATGATACACAAATAAAATGGAGACAATTTAATTTTTATCTATGCAAAAGTGTCTGGCAGCTAGTAAAAGCCCTTGGAATGTGTTCGTCTGAGAGATTATTTGACCTTTCATGCTGAGAATAACAGTCAGCTTCCTTCCAAAAAACGTAAGTAGGCAATAACATGGTTTAGCCAGGTAGTTTCTTATCACTCACCAACTGCCTCCAAGCAGTGGCAGAACACTATTATTGTTTTACTTCTCGATCCCTTACCTCAAGTTTGGTTTCTGTCCAAATGTGAGCCCATATATCTTAGTGAGATAATTGGCTGCAAAATCTGCACTGATCAAGGTATTTGGTAGGAATTTCGGAGCCACTGTTAGCTGTAAAAGAAATATACAAGGGAATTCCAACTAAATGCAACAAATGTTATAATCAAGTATTAAACCAGCAACAAAACACTTGCAAATTTGTTTTCTCTAAACAGGTAAAAATAAATGAAACTGAACACAGATTGCATGAACGAAAACAAATTGTTCTCAATCATTAATCTCTCCAGGAAGGAGACAGACTTTTGCTCCAAGATATGTGAATGTTTGTTTTGGTTGGAGGAGTCCGGTCTCTTTTTGGTGGAAGAAATCAAGAAATTGTTATTCAGAGAGCAAACATGTTGCTTATTATTGTTCCTAATTCTTCAGTCTGCTGTGCCAAAAAAACCTGACCCACCTCACAGTGGCCTACTACCCACTCCCATATGAACGTATACTGGAGGGGGAAGTGTCACTTCATATGTCTGTTCCAATATTGCATCCATTTATGAGGATCTTTTCAACGGAGGATTCACGTCCCTAAAGGACAGGGGTGCTTCTGAGCCGAATGATGGAATATCAAATGAGACTTCAAAGCAAAGACCTACTGTACAGTGACACCTTGTTCATTAAACAAGTGATGTATCAGAAACAAAATACAGAAAGGTACTGTCTCCAAAACTTTATAGTCGATGAGAGGTATCAGATTTGACGTGTTTGCTCTTGGTCTGTTGCTATTTTTATCAGTGATTTTAAAAAATAATGCTAGGAACATCTGAACAAAAATTGATGGAGTGAAAACTAATGATTAAAACTAATGATTAAAAAAGCTCAGTTTTACAGAACATTCAGATAATACAATAGCTACGTTCACTGAGTGGCTGTTAATAGCCAAGTCATTAATCTAAAAAACACGAATGCAGGTTACAATACAAGCTGGAGGACAGTTTTCTGGAAAGCACAAACCCAGGAGAATTATACATCAAGATTAAGCCCTTGGGAAACAAATTATTAACACAATGCTGTAGTAGATGTGATCGTTCAGTATATAAGCAGAAGACTACTGAATTGCAGTAGGCAGGTGCAATCACTGCAGTTACAGATGTTAACTATAGTACTAATGAGACCACTCTTACAATATTTTATGTACACTCTGAAAGGGTCTGGCAAGAACATCTTTTCTAGGGAGATACTGAAGTCTTTGTCATCTAAAACTTTGAGATCAGGGTGGGAAACTCTGGACAATGGAAGAGATCTGCCTTCTAGCTTGAAATTCTTTGAATCTGTAAAGCTTCTTCCTCACAGCACTGTTGGGTGAAAAGAGGACCCAGTCCTTACAGCCAGCAAGGCACAGCAAGACCCACATGGTGAGAAAACATAGTCTTCAGATTTTTCACAGAATCACAGAATCATTAAGGTTGGAAAAGACCTGTAAGATCATCAAGTCCAACCATCAACCCAACACCACCATGCCCACTAAATCATGTCCCACAATGCCACGTCCACACGTTCCTTGAACACCTCCAGTGACTCCACCACCTCCCTGGGCAGCCTGTTCCAATGCTTCACCACTCTTGCAGTAAAGAAATTCTTCCTAATATCCAGCCTAAACCTCCCCTGGTGCAACTTGAGGCCATTTCCTCTACAGAAAGGTCACTTCATGTGAGTGTAGGTGCAGGAGCAGTGTGGAGGTGGCTTTAAATCAGCTTTGTAATTTCCCCAATTCAGCTGGCTCGTCTTTGTTACAATAAAACTGCAATTCGTTATTAATAATAGTGTAAAAACAAAAGTATTTAAAAGATGAACAATGTGTGAGAGAACAGACACTCTATTGGAGAACTGCCTAACCCAAACCTTAAACTATGTATTTATCGAAAGGGGTCTAGATGTCTCTCTACTAGTTTGTCAAGTGTGCATTGATGGACTACATCCATGAAGTTGCAATTTACTGGACTCATAATACAGCCCTATTTTTTAAAGGGCAAAAGTACATTATTTACTGTTTTTCATTTTCACCTCTGCCAAAACCTCCATCCTTAAGCTGTCTTAAATCAGTAATGGTCACAAACACAGGAAAGATCTTTCCTACAGATCGCACAGTATTTCCAGATGGTACGTAAGCAGTGGAAGCAGGCATTTTATATATTACTACAGTTGCCACAGTACTGCTCTTGGCTTTAGTGGTAATCTCTCACCTTCTGACCTGGGAGATATGATTTCAGGGAAGTGGATAAAGGCACTCATCTCTGACTAGGAAGGTCTGACAGTGCCTCAGAAAGAAATAAGTCTTTACCGTAACATAATATTGAGAATTCAGACACAGGAAATAGACTTAATCACTTTCATACACAGTGGCACATTAAAGCTTTTCTCCTGAAACACGGTCTATCAGGTCATAAGTTTTACACAAAACAAAGGGCATGGCTCAGATATGTGAAATGAGAGACATCAGAACCACAAGAAAGAGGAAAGAGAAAGAGAAGTTTCATCCAGAAAGAGTTTTCACTTGCTCAGGACTTGGCTTTGGCATTTCAGCACTTAGTCATGAGACTAATTGAACTCCACTGGTTGACTGGTTGAAGGATTAATGGTGGATTGTTGTAACTGTTAGCAAAAATAAAGTTGACTCAGTAGCTTTGTCTAGCATATTGCCTAATAAGCAGCAATCTGCCTTTCTCCAGCTGCAATTTTCCTGCCCTTTACTGCTGGATCTTCCTTTCCGTATGGCAGATAGTGTTTCTCTACTGTTAACTAATGAGTTAACAAATGAACTCAGAAGGATTATACAAAAGTTATTACCAGTTTTGGAACAAGTTTTATTGCTTATAACAAGCTTTGATATAAACAGAAGTACTGGATCCAGGTGAATCCCGTATTACTGTGGGGATACGGGGAAATGTAAAACCTTCTGTCAACAAAACCACCAGCTTATAGTAAATAATAGTGACAGCTCAGGACCTAGTCTACAGTTTGGTGGAAGAGATTTCTGTTATTAACAAGAGTTACTGTGGATACTACATGATAGATGCAAATTATGGGAGTGGGGTGAAAAATTAAAAAGGAAACTACAGCATCCGTTCTTTACTTGAAGTACTTGCTACTCATAAGCCACAGAAGGCTTTTAGTCTATTATGACATTTCTTTTCTCCAACCAACTATGCTAGTTTAACAAAAGACTATTTAGCTACATCTGATGGGATCACAACAGAAGATAAAGCAGCATTAAGATAATCCATAAAACAAGGAGCAAACTACCAGCAAATCCCTGCTCTCCTCCAGATACCACAGTTACTTGATCTGCAGTGTTTCCTGCTGCAGAGTGGATGCAGTTTGAAGCCAATCTGGTTTGTCCTGGCTTGTGATTTATAAAGAAATGTGTTATTTTTGTGGGTCCACAACTTCTCCCTATAACTAGTTCTGACATTCGCTGATGTTTGCATTTTCTTTTGGGATCTTTTTCTCTCTGCAGGAAAGCCAGAAAAACCAAACACTTTGTTTTGTCACACAGGGAAAACTGGAGTGCAAAGTTCTGGAATATTAGTCACCGTCTGGCTTGTTCCTTTTTATGGAGTTATTAACTGCCAAGATTGTTATATGGAAATGGTGCTTGAAAGGGAGAAAAGAACACAATGTTACTGTACTAAGGAATGGGTTCTATTCTCAATCATTCCATACAGAAATCTATGGAGTGATTCTGGATATGTCTTGGCCTGACTGAAACCTGAATGTGGCCATATGTATAGAAACAAAACATCGAAAGGTCACAGATTTTAAGCAGATAATAATATATATATAAACAGACATGCATATATATATATACACACACAGAGATAGAGGGAGAGATGGAAGGGCAGGGGTTTTGTAGATAAAAGAAGCTCTGCCTGATGTTTCAACTTTTATTCTTCTGTGGCATCCCAGTTTCTTCTGTAGCAAGTATTTATGGACGATCACTGGGGAAAAAGAAAGCCATAACGGGAAACACCCAGATATAAGGGTATGTGAGAAGTTACTTCATTTCCTACCCTTGGCAGGAAAGATGTGCTTCTGTCATGACATCCAAATTGGGTCATTAATAGGAAAGCACCTAGGATCTTCTCCATTAAAAAAGAAATTCAGCTTCTACCACTGCAGCTAAAAGAATAAATTCATAACTTGCGCAGTTTCACTGTATGTGGGTATCCCCCAACATCAAACCTAATAAGAATGGGAATCAGGGAAAACTGGATAGCTTTTTACAGATTTTGATGGCTCAAACACAGGTATTAGGACATGTTTGTTCACAAATTTTTCAACCAGCCTCATCTGATGCAATACGCAGCATTTCACATCATTACCCCACAGCATATTTGCATACAGGCAGCTACCAAATCTGCATGCAGCTGATCCAAAGCCTACTGAAGACAGTGGTAATTTATAAATGCAGGGCCTCTCTGCACCTCCCTACACACACAAGGGAAACCTTTCACCAGTTGCACAACTAAGTAAGTGTTCAAAACATACCGGCATGTGTACCCTCTAATTTTTTAGCATACTGATTGTCTTGACCTTAGATGAACCTGCATTAGAATATCACTTTAGCACAATCTTACTTATGTGGGATATATATTTTAAAAGAATTGAAGACTTGGTTGTTTAACTTTCAGAACCCAATTAGAAAAGAACTCTGAAAGCCTTGTGAGCCTCTTACCTTATTGTTTGCCAGGTACAGGTAATTCAGGTTCTCCAGATGCTCAAATGCTTCCTCTGGCAACCCTTAAAAACAGGAATAACTCTAATCAGTGACACTGGCACGTTATTGCCTCTCTGAGTGAAAATACCAGAGGGTAGCTTTCTCTCTCAGATAATATCTTTAATGGGAGATTTAAATATTTTTCATTGCCACTGAAACAATCTGACCCAGATCTATTGTTGTTTTGGGTTTTTTTAAATTAAAAAAAAAAACCCCACAGATTGTTAAGAGCAATGGAAGACCATTAAAAATCTTAAGCATGCAAGCCTTGTGGCCAACCCCACTGGCAAGGGTCAGGTACAGAGCTGGGTAGACTTGCTGTACGGCTGATTATCGGTGCTCGCAGCAACCATGCTATCTGAGAAGTTTCTTTTGTCACTTGCTCATGAATCTGCAAATCATTTTTCTTGGAAGGACATAATCCGAGGTTGTTTAATGATCATATCAACCTGACCTATGACCATGGTGTTGCCAAAATAACAGCAGTATCTGCATGTCATAACCCTTCCCTTGGTCTGCTCCCCCACAATCCAGATAGCCACACAGTAACCAGCTCAGAGAGCTGATCCAGCTCCGAGCTTACCCTCCCCCAATAATTATTAATTTTCAGCTGAATCACTCCACATCCAGCTGATCACACAAGCACAATTGCTGTCACAATGGAAAGGCTGCAAATAACATTTTCACCTGGCAGTTAGATAACCATAAGTCAAAGGTGAAGCTATTTCCCACGTCAAAACATATTGGAAACTCAGGACTTCACTGAAGCTTGTGAAAGAAACATCAAGCCCCAAAGGCAATAATGTCAAAGCCTGAATTATTAAGCACAGCCTTCCTTGTGCTATGTAAGAGTGCTATGTTTTGGGTCCCATACATAGTATGCCCACATTCTCAATAAAGGCTGTTCTCCATCATTGGAATAAGGATAGCAACAGCATTCAGAGCAACTGGGTGACGCAAGTTAACAACAATTATATCTTTTATATTGCACATCCTCCCCTCTTAATATTTACTCCAATTCTTCTGTTCCTTTTGCTTTCCTTACTAACCCCTTGTCAAGTTTCTCTAATAACCATATGACCTAGCAAGCAAAACCTGCCTACAAAAGTCAAAACAGTTTTAGGAGGGTAGAAGTTGCCTTATTTGCAATATATATTATTTGTATTTATACCAAATTCAACAAGGACTGACCTGGACTAAACTGCACTAACTGACTGACTAGACTGAACTAAACAAGTGGATTAAGAAACAAGGTCAGTCAAAAGAAAATCATTCAGCATGTAGACATTTCTGGTTCTCAAGTGCATTGCATTGATGTGCCTGTGGGACTGGAGGGAGTTTCCTGGAAGAGAAAATCTCACGCCACAGTACACAGTGCTGCTGCCAGGTCCCCTCCACGGGTTCAGTAAGGCTGCATTCTTACACACTGAGTATTATGTTTCGGATGATAAAGTGCCTCCATGATCTGTGTGATGGCCAAAGGAGTGAGGCTTATAGTTAACCACTCCAACCAAGTCAATCCATCACTCTGTGGCTTTCCTTATCACCTGTCACCGGCCTCATTGCATAAGCTGGTTGGACAGAGGCACAGGCTCTGTCCACGGCTCTGCCAGTTTACCTTTTGAAGTCAGCCTGTTGTTTTGCAAATTGAGAGTTTCCAGTCTGTAAAGACGAGCAAGCTCTTCTGGAAAGATTTCTTCTATCTGGTTATTCTAAGAAAACAGAGAGTATTAATCATCAGCAAAGGAACCCAAGAAGGATCCCAATAAACCCAGACTGTGAACTCCAACAAAATTTGGAAATGAACCCACCATGTCAAATCATTGTCAAGACTTCTCTCCGTAATGAGCCAAACTCAGATCTCACAACCAAGACATCCAAACCCAGCAGCATTTGAAGGCCTGAACCAAGTTCTGTAGCTTGTGCTCACCTCCAGAATTATCTGGCTTATGCACTGGTAGCACACAAAGGGTGTGATTATGCCTGGCAAAGCCTATAATCCATCTGCCACAGCCAAACCCCATAGCTGCAGCAAAGCATTTGCGACGAGGTTGGCACTGTGGATTTCCAAGTTTATTACTTCTGTTATTTATGCGTTGTTTTAAAAACAACTCATCATGGGCAGGGAGAGTCAACCTGGGCTCACTTCCTCTGCTTTTACTGTCAGGGGTGACTGCCATCAGATTTTCATTAACATGCTGACTAACATTTTGACCATTAATGAGCGATTCTAGTGTTTTAGCATCTAGGGGACTAGTCAAGGACCCACTGTGCTGGAAGCCAGGCCAATACACAGAAAGCGACAGCTGCTGCTCCAAAAAGCTTCTCTGCTGTTGGCAGTAGAGGTGGGAGATATGGCTAGCACACGCCTGGGACAGATCTGCTGAGGAAGGTGCCAGCTTATATTACAGTTTTTCTAACAATGCTGCACTTGGATGGAAAGCTCTGAACAAAATCTGCAATTCATCCATTGAACAGAAATGGTAAATGGGAGCAATAATCAAAAAGCACTTGGTTAAGTGCCAAAGAGGCATTGAAAAGCCTGGAACTACTGCCACAGCTCCAAGGAGGAACGGCCACGGGGCTGCCACGCCTCAGCGCTGCCCACGTCCTCAGATGTCAGGGTACAGGCAGGGAAAGGATGCCTGCCCAAATGTTGGTCTCAGGGATCAATTAACAAACAGCAGAGCATGGAAATCTGCTGCCAGTCTAGGACAGATTGCTGCTTCTACCTGAAGCTTGAATGTCGCATCCTTAGGTGCCCTTCTCCTGAAAAGACATGACATCTCTGCAGCACAAGCAGGTGCTCTCTGGGTGTCACAGGCACTGCCGCTCACTGTGATGGACGGCTTCGGCCATGTTACGCCCGCTCCTTGCTGAGCCCACGTGCTGCAGGGAGAGCCGGGACACCGGCTGGGTCTGTGTCTGGACTGGTACAACGTGTTTACAACACTTCAGCTAACGCGTGCTGCCAGTGCTGCCAGAAAATTTCTCATTAATGAAGTAATTTAGCTCTTCAATGCTCTTCAAAGACGCCTCAAAATGAAAGGCCTTCGCCAGAAACAGTAATTATTACTCGGGACAAAGAATTCCTCTCTTGGACTTGGGGAGAGAATAAGGAGAAACATTTCCTATCTTTTTTCCTCCCTGGATCTGTGGGGAGAGGATTAACGCCCATAACCAGGCGCGTTTGTTGAGCACAAGCGCTGGGCCTGCTGCACCTCCTGCTTCCGACGCAAAGCCGAGGAGCCCCCGAAGGGAGCGGGACGGACGCAAGGGCAGGGGCCTGCGCGGCCCAGGGAGACCCCGGAGGCGGCCGGGGGCGCGTGTGGGAGCCGGGCGGCCGGCGCCGGCCCGGGCACCCGCGGCTCGGCTCCCTTACCTGCAGGGAGAGGTGGTTGGTCAGCTCCGGCAGCAGGAGCGGGAACTCCTTCAGGTCGATGCCGCCGCAGTCCACGACGCCCTCCTGGGTGCAGCCGCAGTCGCGGGGGCAGGCGGGGGCCGGGCCGGGCGGCCGCCGCCGCTCGGGGGCGCCCTCGGGGAAGTCGTTGGCGGCGGGCGGCGGCGGGCGGGCGGCGGCGCAGCCCAGCGCCAGGAGCCCCAGCGCCAGCAGCGCCCGGCCGCCGGCGGGCATCGCCCCTGAAAGCCGAGAGCACGGCGCGGGGTCAGGCCCCGGCGGGAGGGGCCGGCAGCGCCAGGGCCCGGCCCGGCTGAGCCCCCCGCACCGCCCGCCCCGGGGCCGCGGGAGCCCGAGGCGCCAGCCCCGCCGCCGCAGCGCCTTCCCGCTTTCCCTGGGTGCTTTCACGGGCTCTCAAGGCGGTTTGGGGAGCGGGGTGAGAGCGAGCGGCGCTGCCCGGCCCCGGGCCCCCAGCCAGGCGCTGCCCCTCCGGCCGGACCCGCCAGCGGGTCCGCAGCTGCAGCCGGCGGCCTGGCAGCACCCCCCGCACCATCCCTGACTCCTCAAGTTATTTATTGCTTTTTTCGTATTGAGAAACGCCAGATGATCCCAGGGGTTTATGGAGGAGGTTATGCAATGTTATTTCTATGTAACTGTTGGTCGTACTGTTCCTCACAGTTTTGCATAGGGAAGAAACTCCTCTGGTTAATGTAAACAAGGTATGCTGGAAAAGAGTGACTCACGCTGTCAGGATGCCTCTCGGAGGGGCTGCTTCATGTGATCGAACAATAACAAAATCTCAACGGCTACTGAAAACAAAATGGGCTTCCTATTGATTTTGGACAGTGCTGATCTGAACCTTAGAGGCCTGGCTAATGTTCAGCTTTTATCTTTCCGGCAGCAGGTTACAATAATTCAAACAGAAGTTGAGTATCTACCGGACCGGCCAGCTGGCCCTGATCCAGCCCCCTCGGTCTCATTTGTTGCCATTCTCAGATTTCATACATAATGATTTGCAGTAAGAGCTGGTAATGGCTTGTCTTTTTTCCTTTCGGCTGTTCTTCGCAAAAGTGTTTGACAGTGATGAGAAATTCTTATTTAGGCTGATCTTTTAAGGTGAAAAAGCACAATGAATTCATGACATTAATATGAAATACATACTCTGATCACCTCTGCCAGCCCAGGTTCCTTCTTTGCATCAGAAACAAGAACCTCCCACAGCCAGACTGGCAGCTGTCAGACCTGGCACATCTCTGCTTACATCCATGGGGCTTTGCTGCTTTGCACCAGCTGAAACTCTCTCTGGGGCTCCCACAGACTTTGGGAGCTTGGGAAACATTGGAGAGATCCTGCTCTCAGACAGAGTCATGAAAATCTTAAATAATTTCTTTAAACAATGACTTATAGTTGAAGAAATGGGAGAAGGTGGGACTACAGGACAGAGCATCCCAAGACATGGATGGTTTTGCTTTGGTCCTGGTCTTTGCTACCAGCATGCTGGGTGATATAAAGTATTTAACATGGTTTGCTTGATCCCTCCTCTTCCCCCTGCTCCACTATTCCACAGCTTTCTATCTGTAAAAGCTGAACATAATGAAATTAATCTCCTTTATAAAACATTCCAGAGATCAGATGGTGTTCCTTATATGGCAGCTAGATATTAAAATTGGCCATATGAGTATGCCAACAGTGGATTAGTAAAATCCTTAGTATTTGGTGATCTAATCTCAGAAAATATTTCAGAAATCTTAGAGAAAATAATCTCAGAAAATAATCTCAGAAAGTATGATATATCAGATCTCTAACAAAGTATTTGTCCTATATATGTCAGCTTACCCTTACAGATACTTACAAAAGAAACAAAGGAAAAAAAAACTTCCTATATGCAGGTCTCAACCAGTCCTGCTGTAACAATACCAACACTGTTCCCACAGCACACAGTTACATCATGGTTGGTATTGGGCTTTATAGATTTGCAACGTGCTGACTTTTCCGCATATATAGCTGAAAAAGTTAAAAAATTAACATGAAATATTGTATCTATTGCACACTAAAATTTCTGAGGCAGTATCACCCCGTTGTCATCAATATGCATGATTCTGCTACAGTGCCTTTGAAGTGAATGCTGCTCTGGTGCCACAGGGAGACACTTTGGATACAGAAACATCTGCTTGCATCTGGAGTGCAGGCAGTAAAACCCAGCATGATTTTGATTTTCTTTTAGTTCAAAGAAAGTCTGAAGTAACTCACTCCATTTAAACTCATTCCCATGGGCCCGATCCAAAGCCTTATTAAGAAACGTTATTAAAGGAGTAGCCCAAAACCCACTAGAAAGGGTCCTCTTCCCTTGCTGTCAGTAGGCTTTGGATCAGGTCCTTCCACCCAAAGACTGAAGTTACACTGAAACCAGCTCAGGGGTTTCTGCCGTTGCATCTTTCTGCGTCCAGACAGAACCACCACTGATCTCTGCACTTCGCTGCCACACAGCACCAGAGGCAGAGTGCTACAAAAGGCACAGTCTCAAGAAATAAACTGAAGTTTCAGGAGTTACTGTATGCTTCTCAGTGATTACAGTCACCTCAATAAACAACAGAATCATATTCAAAATCTCTCACCTCTGCATCTATTATTCTCCACGTACATTCTCACAGGACACACACACACAGATGGAAAAACATCCTCTCCTTCAGTATCAACAGGTTAACTGAGTTTGTTACTTACATTTAATATCCTTTCTAAAAGCCGCAGCTGAAAGGCAGGCTGCTGGACGTTGTCTCACAACCCAGCATTTTAAAAAAATAAAGTGCTGAAAAACTCACCTTTCCTGTCAGAAATCAGATGAATGGAGAAGAACATTTCTCGTGCCCCCACAGGCTCCCTCAGCTCATGCCATGTCAGTTACATGTGCTAAGCTCAGAGCGAGTCTCCCCTTTCCAAGCCAGATCCTTTCCAGATGTGAGCAGTAGAATTAGAGAGTAATAGGCAACCCTCTACCAACGAGTTTCCTGCACTTCCCAACGAAATCAGAGAGGAATTTTCCAAAGTCACCATATGGGAAAATGTGAGTAGGAAAGAGGAAGCAGCGATAGTCTGAATATAAAGACTTGGGGAAGAACAATCTCCCATTGCTTTTTGTCAACACAGTCTGCAAGATCCACGAGAGATGCCAAAAGCAAGCATGCTGGAATTGACAGAAGAGAAGCAGAGACGGTGTGTGCATTAGCATTTCATTGCAGGATACTAGGGCTGCACTATCTGTTACTAGATCTTTCATTTTAGCCGCATTCAACACAAAATCTGAATTCCAGGTGGGAATGTCCTCCCATTCCCTGGGGGTCTGGTTCAAATTAGCCAGGAACAGACAGATCAGCAGTTTTTCCCTGCGTTTCACCTCCCTCCCCTTTAACTCCCCCTGGTTTTCAACCCATCAACTGATCTTCAGGGACCAGGGACAGATAGGCTGAAACTACAAATGTCTTAGAGGCAAAGCCCCCAAATTTGATATAACACCCCATCTACCCAATCTCTTTTTTATCTTCTAAGCTCCATATTACAGCACTAAACATCAAAACAACCCTCCATCACACACACACTCCAGCCCTGGTCATGTTTAGCCCAGAAGCCTCACATTTCTTATTTCTCCCCTCTTGGTAAAAAAAGAGAGGAACATGCTGTTTGTAACACAGAATGCTCTAAGTGCAGCAATACTCCCAAGAAAGCAACACAGCTTTTTGTCACTGACAGCAGAGTTACTATTTTAAATATAAAGCCACCTGTTTTGTGAATGCCCCGCAGCGCTCCGTACAGTACCTCCACAAAATCTGCAGAGGATCTGTCCTCACCAAGAACACGACCTTCTTGCTGAATTCCAAAAAAAAGGGACACTGATTCTTTCCTCTCGACTCCGCTGAACTAAAGTCTAAAGCAATTAAGTTATTTCCTCCCTCTCTTCTTCCAGGCTGATATCAACTGGAACTGATCCCCCTCTGTGCCACGTGTAAGTTTCAAAAGTTAGTGTGGGAAGTGTGTTTTTACTAAAACAAAAATAAAAACAAACCAAAGCTGGCTGCTTTTTCTTAGTGATTCAGAGATCTGAATGCATTTGCCTGCTACCCTTCCTATATTACAGTACCCTGAGTCCATACAAAAAATTTACGCAAGTGTTTTCAGGGAGGAGAAAAAATGTGTGCTTATGCTGGGGGACCACCCCACCTTACCCCAGTCTGCAGACAGACAGAAGGAGGAGTAGGGCGATTACCTGGCTCACTCACTACTGATGCCAGAGCAGCCCACAAGGGAGAGGAAGAGAGAAGGATTCATGCTTCCCCAAAAGTGCATTTTTATCTGTGTTTTTGTTGTGTAACTATAGTATTTAGCTGCCACACAGCATCTAGAGGTACTACAGGACATTGTAAAAAGAGAGGCATTATGCCTCCTTTAGGGGGAAAACAGAGGCACAGAAGTGTCATAACCAACCCAGGATTATCCAGCAGGACAGAGCCAGTACTGGAAACTGGATATCTCATGTGCAAAGCTAACACTTACAGCCTTACACTATGTTACAAATTACCTATATAGGCTGGTTTTTTCCAAGCTTTCGTTTCCTCCACATCTTACCCTCTTACATCAACACATCCCAAACTCGCAGTCTCCTATCTCCAGGCCCAGTGCTGCATTTCCATCATCAGAATTCACAAAACTCAGGAAAACCCGAGCTGGAGCCAAACCTATCTAAAGGTGTTCTGACCCACCAGTAAGCCAAAGGCTATGCCCCAGCATGGTAAGCACTGTTTCAGTCACTACAGCTTTTTGATGCTTTCAGAGGAAAGAACTTCCACTGCAAGACTCACAACCTAGAATTAGTTGCAGGAAACATTTCCAGTCAAACTCGAGTCTTTGAACTCTTGCATGTTCCCTGGTGAAGGGTGACAGTGGTGGCTGCAGCCTGAATGAAGAAACATTTTCAGGTTTAAAAACTGAAGCTGAAGACTCAGTTTAAACTTTGGTACAATCACTTCTTCAGATCACATAGATGGCAGAGAAACAGGTCCTTAGGGAAACAACTGCTAGGGTACTTGACTGAACAACTGGCAGCTACCACAGACCGTATGTGCCACAGCACACCATAGTGCTTTTGCAGTGGGCTTGGCACACAGTGCGCTGTGCAAGACCCAAGCTTCTGCCCTGGCTCCAGCAGAAAAAAGCCCCAGTGGTGGTCAAGGACAGACTTTGCTTTTTCGAAGATATTCTTGCAGACCTCAGCAGAAGGACATGTCCAGGGCCAAGCTGCAGTATGCAGTGCACTATATTCCACTCCTGTAACTGAGAAAGCTGGATGACTTATCTAAGTTACACCAAGGCCTCATGAAACCATGGATGATCAGGACAGCACAGAGGTAGCTCAAACTCATCAGACCAGCTCAGCCCCGACTTTGCAACTATTGTCACTGTCCTAAAGAGCTTATAGGCTAAATTGAGATGTGATATGACAAACTCACAGACACCCCAGTCAAGCAACAACATGGCAGAGAACAAAAAGTACAAGCAAATCCATTGAAGCATGAGCTCCAAGAACAGTGGTTCTACAGGCAGGTATACATCAGCTCACTTGTGATCAGCATGGAGTGAGGCAGGAGGCATTCAGGAGATTTAAGTTTTAGTTGTATCTTAAAAGGTAATAAAACATTCTTTACTCTCACCTTTATTTACCTGATTTAAGTAAGAATCTACAGAAAACTGGCATTCCTGAAGCGTCCGCTGCTACATGCTGATGCTGTGCCTTTATTTCAAACGAGAGAAAAAAGCCCATTGAAATTCTTTTAAGTAACTTGCCGTCATTTGCTTTCAAAAATGAATAATCAAAACACAAAGAGTAAAAGGGGGTTTTGTCTCCAAAGCAGGAAGGGAAGTATTTTTCAAACCTAAGTATGCACAACAGAGCCTGGCCATGAGCCTATTGGCATCTGTGTGTTGATCTGAATGAACTTTAAGACATTTGTTCTCCCAGAGGACATGTACTGTTTTAAAAAAAAAAAAAAGAAAAAAATCCATGACTGCTTTTAATCTACCTGAAATATGGGATACAGACGCAGCATATTTTGTACTTGTTTTATACTACCCATGTTCCTTTTAGCCTGCTGCAGCATTATTAGGATATTTCTGTTCCTGTATCGCAGTATATAACTAACATGTCCCAGAGAACCCGCCCAGGGCCATATAAATCCATCTGCTTTTAAGTTAGCAATGAATTCTTCTTACAGATACAGGGTACAGAACAGCTCACACTGTCACTCCAACAAATTACACTCCTGTTTATTTAAGTAATAAAGGAATTTGTTCCAAACAGTTGGGGTTTTTTCCAGCATTTGTTCTCCACATGTGGTTTGCTTCCTCAAGTGTTGATTTTTCATAGTTAAGAGACTTTTTCCTGCCTTTTATCCACCATGCTAATTGCATTCTTTTTTTTTTTCTGTTTAACGAGAGCTGACATCCAGCTCAGTGCTCTGTAAAACAGGAAGCAATGTAGTTCCTGTTCCAAGGAGGTAACAGTTTAAACTGACCTCAGATGAATTGGACATATGGGAAATAAGACAAATCCAGCCTTGTGATTATTTGAAATCTTTTCTGTTGTGAGAGGGAAGATGTAGTCAAGTCCCTTTGTCCCATCCTCCTGAATCCTGACATGATTTATCAGCCAAAATAGCTCCCTAACCCAGCTGCCACAAACCATGCTCAGCTGTTCACAACCTCCTCACCTGAGCAAACTAATCTCTCTCTGCTGCTTACCAAAGGGATAGCAGATTACCTCATACCAGGAGGACTTGCTTTACACAAATAAAGCCACAATGAGCCACCTGCCAGATCCTCCATTCTCCTTATAACACTTGCAGTTACGAACAATCTGCGTCACACACCCCCATGAAGTTATTCAAGATGTCAGTCCCACAGCTGCAGTAGCTGCCTTCCCCGAGACTGCCTCATCTGCCCATGGATATGCCCTCATTTATCCACAGACAGCTCTCTTGCAAATATCCCAAATTCAGAATTTCATAACAAACTCCTATTTGTTATCCTGATCAACATAGGAACTAAGATTTCTTGAAGTAGCACATTTTCCTAAGGAGAGGAGCCATGTTCTGACCATCAGCTTTTCTTCTAATGACTCAAATTAGTTTTAAGAAAAGCAGCAATTACTTTCAAAACCACATATGGTATAAAGCATGTAAGTGTAATGTACGGCATTGTACCTACTTCTGACTAGGCAAAGAAGCAAGACTGAAATACAAAACTTAAGTAAAAGTTTAAAAAGAAAATCTGAGATCCAAAACCAAAGCATTCACTCAAATTTCTGCAAGCCAGACCTGCTGAGTCAGGCATTGTTCTGCTCACTGTCTCCAACTCTGACAAATCTATTTGCTTCTCTTATAGCAATGAAATGTGTTTTGCTTTTTTTTAATTATGAAAATTCGTACCTGAAAGAATTACATGAACTTCAGAAAAGAAAGTAAAGTTAAGATGTACCTGCCAACCTGACAGCACCTCTGGCTGTCAAATGAATAACACATTTGTCACAGCTGGTAAAAAAAAAAAACAACAACAAAACAATGGCTGCAAAGGGTATTCACCAGACTCCATGAAGGAAGAACAACCCTCCCAAGCATTTTTACGTCTGAAGGTGAAATTTCCTCTCAGGTGAGCTGGGAGACTGAGAACACTAACTCTCTGCCTAGAGGATTAGTATTTTTTTTTTCTTTATGCAAGGCCTTTGAAACCAAAAATTTAAACTTTGCTATGTTGAGTGACTAGCCACCTCTTGGTATTTCTAGCTACCTTTCTGCCCTCAAGGAATCAAGTTAACATAACAGAATTGCAATAACACACAAACTTCAGAAGAAAGGCTGATCTAAAGTTACAGAGGTTTTTTGCTGGAGAAGAGGTACTTAATGCTGCTTGGTCAAGACAGCATTATGGAGTGAGAAAGAAAACCTTTGTAAAGAGATTTCTAAAATGGTACAGACTTAGGTAATGCTTTGAGTTATGCAAAAAATCAGTAACAGAACTTAAAGATAATGTGAAAATCTGCTCTGTATCACACAGCTTTGCCTAATTCCTCATCAGGATGAACAAGGCAAATTTATTTATTCAAAGTTATCAGATTCTAAGACTGCAGAATGTAAATGGTAGATCTGGGATTTTTAGAAAAGACACCCCACACACACCTCACTCCCAGAAAAAATTAGAAAAAGTATTATATCGTATTTTAAATGTTCTTGGCAAGTTGTGATACAAAGAAGGTGCTGAATGCGAAGGAGTAACCCAAGACAGATGTCTAAAGACATTAACTGATAGAAGGGGTAAAGGACTTTGTCCTTTACTCCATCTTCTTAAATACTGCAGAAAGAGAAATACAAAATTGACTAGTTCTCTTACTTCCAAGCAGAGAAAGTGGGCTGTGCTAACCTCTGCATTATTCCCTCTAGCTACAATTGGTAAGTGACCCAAACATCTACATTTAATCTGTGATCTTTCTGTTACAATGACATCGTATCTGCAAGTGCCCAAACCCAAAAATCCTGGGCCTGTACACACATTGAGATTTCTCTGAAGGCCAGGGTCTCAGACTTGGATATTCTTTCTCTTGGTAGCAAACAAACTCCCAAGTTATTTTTGCAGTGTTGTTTTGGGTTTTTCTTTTTGGTTGGTTGGTTCTTTGTGTATTCCTGTGCAGCTTTTTTCACCCCTTAAAAAGTGATCTCAGTCTGCAGGTGAGCACATTTTAGCCAAACTTTTATTGGTATGGACTATGATGATCCCTTTTACCTTGTTTACACTTCAAAATTCATTTGCTTCTTTTATTAAAGTGGCCAAAAATATGTGGTTTGTGCTCAAAACTCTTGGAAAAGGCAGGTTCCTAACTTGCTAACAGACATCTACCCAAAGCTCTTCTGGTGGTAATCAGTGGTTCAAAAGGAGGATAAAGCTTGCGAATGCAACAGTGTATATGCAACTGTGTAGAGGAGGAAATTGTTTTCAGTACAGAATTACTGCTGCAATCCTGGAATTCCCCTTTATTTTAACCCACAAGCCAAATGGCAAGAATTTAGGAAAAAGCAGTGAATACATTAGCAAATGTTATTTTGCAGAGAGCTAACCCTGCTTTTGTTTGAGACACGTGACTCCTATCTACCACAATCCTTTGGGTAAGTCAATAAACCAGTACACAAGAGGAAACCCGATTCATGCAACCAGATTGTATTTTAAGAAGTTTTCAGTGGAGGAAGGCAATATTTGTCCTATTCAACACTAAACTAATGCTTTGGAAAAGAAGTTGAACAGTGGGATGATAAAAGTTGATTCACCCAGATGTTAATGACAAGGGCTGAGTACAAAAGCTGCAGGCAGATCTGAACACTAAGTGCCTGGACAGTAAAACAGACAGTTGAAATTCAGTATAAATAAAGCAATGAATATGGAATAATAAAAAAAAAGTTTCAGCTTCACAGTGCAGAAATAAGCACCGAGTTAATATGAAAGAAATGAGGCCCCAGTTTTAAGAGATCTAAGAAAACATCAGCTCAAAACTAGTAGTGGTTAGAAAAGCCACCAGAGAAAGAAAAATAAAAGCAAAAAGTGCTCTTGTATCTTGAAAGCTTTTTAACAGGACAATTGGAGTGCAGCATACAGGAAGTATACATGGAGAGGCCCTTGTAACCTTTTGGCCATCCATGTGACACAGTTAAATAGAATGTCCTTTTCTTTAAGCTGTGAAGCCTGAAGGTGATAGAGCAAGACTATAAATACCAGGAGTGCTTCAAAGCTGTTCATTGTTTCTTCCAGTTAAAAAAAAAAAAAAAAAAAAAGAACAAACCAAAACACCACAACAACAACGAAAAGGCAACTAAGAGGTATAAAATAAAACTGCAATGTATAAGATAAAAAGGAATAAATTTAATTCCACATGACAGGTAGGTAAGCTACAGAAATTCTTGACCCATGCTAAAAAGCCGTCAAGGATTCAAAAAGGGACTGGACAAATTCACGAAAGACTATCCACCAAGAACTTTAGATACAGACATACCACTACCACTTTTGGCTCAAATTTGTGAGCTGGAAAAAAGAAAATTAAAATCACTGGCAGCTAGGAAATTATTCTGGGTAAGCAGATGTTTGGGCCATATTAATATTCCCTCCAAGGTATCAGCAGTCAGGAAATATAGTGAGCTAGGTCAATTTTTGGTCTGATTCAGTATAGCTATTCTTACTGCTCAGCAATCTGCTAACCATTCACACCAGATAAGCAGAATGATTGGCTTGAGTTAGCTATTTTTTATTGCAATTTTAGTTAAACCAGGGAAGTGAAAGTTTATGCATAAGTTCCTCAGTCATGGCCCACATATGTGAGGATGTGAGGTGTATATACTGGACTGAGATGTAGTTTATGGAGTATCTACTGACAATGCCTGAGGAGGGAAAAATGAATGACTGCAGGAGCCCTTCATGGCAACCTGTATAAAATAGTCAACTCAGACCATTAACATGAAATCCATGTTTACAAATCTGAAGAAGCAACACATAGAAGAACAGGAAAAGTATATTTATTTTCTATTAAACTTCCAACCAGAATACATTTTCCCAAACCAGAAGTTAAAGCTTTTATGTTACTGATAAGAATTTCATAATGATCAAGACCAGATTTTCTCAGGAGAAAACAGGTAAAATGTTGGTTATACTCCCTCTCTGCTCTCCTGGCAAACGTAATCTTTTTTCAGGATTTTCAAGATTATCAAATCCTGTGAATCTCAAAGCAACGTTCCTCATTCCTGCTTACTTCTGGGTATTTTATTTTTTAATTCCAAAGTAGTAATAAGAAAAGTATTTTATAGCAAATTCCTAAAGCCTATTCTAAAAAAATGTTGTTAGAGATCCCCTTTATAAGACCATTTTAATTTAAGCAGCAGCAAATTTGTTAGAATGGAAGTCTGAAAGCATTTGTATGACCTGCTATTACAGTTTTTTAAAAAATGCAACTCATTTCACTGATATGTCAAACTATTTATAACATTCCCAACTAACCTGAACAACAGTAAGCAGCCTCATTCAACTCTAAGTTTTATAAAAGTTTTCATATTGATTAAAACAAAAATTGTCACAAATACCCACCATATACCATTTGTAAGAGTTAATGCCTCAAGCTTAGCCTAAAAATCTTTGCCACAAACAAACTGATGGAATTTATTAAGAGCATTAAAGTCTCTAACCACAGAATTTAGGTGAAAGAGGTCTAATCAAACCCAGCCTGCACCATATTATTGATAACGTCTAGTTTCATTCTACTTTTTTGTCAAGAATATCAAGTACTGACTGTTTACTCTAATGAGCTCAAAGTTTAGCTTTGCCTGGCTGAAGTTGTAGATTCTGAAGTTTCATTGCCATGCCCATGTTCCCAGAAACCTTCAATTTGCCTTGAAAGAATGCCTAAAAAGAAAGAAAGATGATATGAAATGCAATACAACTTATTACGGCAAGTGCACCCTTCCCAAAAGTTATGGACTATTATGAATGTGCAGGTCCTGGGCTGCAGTTTTATAATTCCAACAGTTCTAGCAGATATCTCACATTCATCAACAAATGTGTTTTCTGCCACTAGAAGGCAGAATAGTGAACTGAGGACGTTGTATGCTTACTATATTTGTGAAGCCTAAAGAGAATAAACTTGGTATTGCACATTTCTTGTATTATCGTAACGATAGATCTGTATACAAAGCAGGGCAGAATACCCAATCTTTTGGTGATGATAGTTCATAGAATAGAAGTTCACTATTTCAAAGATGATAAAACAACAGAGTACAGTAGATGCCACAACTGATTTCTTACTCAAATCCCCCCCAGCCATTACTGATTTTGTTACTGATGAATACAGTTTTACAAATCTAGTTTGTGAAGCAGACACGCTAAAGATTTGGGGTTTTTTTCCTCCAGACCTTGTAAGAAGATGAACCGCATACACTAAAATATCCAAATTGTAGATGTAAAATTGTAATTGCTGCTGAATTTCCTACATGTACATTACAACAGTTCTATAATGTGTTTTACCTTCAAACTTCTCCTGGACACACTTTAGTTTGTAAAAATTCTTATTTACCCTGGGATTACCAGACCAAAAACTTAAAATAATGTTACCCAGAGCATTTCAAATTTAGAAGTATGGAACAGCAACTTAAAATTAACTTAAACGTCCTGTTTACTTGTACACTATGGCTGCTTTTGACACAATGAGGAATAAAAAACCCAAATAATCATAGGCATTCAGTGGATGTTCACCTCAATTTCCATTTTTCAGCATCAAGATTACTCCTTACACTAATGCCAGCTATGAGCTTAAAGCCCTCCAAATAGAGGGCCAACATTCCTCCTTTCTTAAGTCACACTGTAAACACTATTTTCCCCCTCTTTTCTGCAAACCAAGCACTATGACACTGTCTTTCTTAATTAATCTTACTTTGGCCAATTTGTTCAGAGAAAGTCAAGAACTCTCATTTTTCAGATCAGCCATGGCAATTTTGGAGGAGAGGATTTATTTAAATGATTTCAACTTAAACACACTCAAAACAAACAAACAAGTCAGTCCTCTTATCATCTCATCTTTGCTATACTTACTGTCTGAGGATTCATTTTGCCAGTCATGAGAGCTAACAGATCAGCGTCAGCCACTGTAATTGTACAATCCGCCTTCTTATCTGTAAGACAGAGTTGACTATGAAGATTCAAACTAAGAGATGAAACAGTAACAGAAGCTGCAACTCCATGAAGAATCTGTTGATACTACAGGTTAGCAAAATGGTACCCGAAGTACATACAAATAAGGGCCATTATAAAAATATCAGCAAGAGATCATCCAATAGCCAACAGGCATCTGTAGCACAGACCACCCCAACACTGAAGATGGACCTTTCTGAAAGGTACTAAGCAAACTCATTCCTTGAAAAGAAATAATAATCTACTTGTAATCAGATAGAATGTTAATTGCAAGAATTTACAACCATCTTAGGTTTTATCAAGCTTAAATTTGCTAGTATTAAGATCAACTCAGAATAAATGTGTTTTCCCCTGTGACACCCTCTGAAGATACTCATCACTGAAATTTCAGGCATTTCCTGCCCTCTCCTTCTGTGGGAACAACATGTGCATTCTAAAAGCACTCATTTGAATTCATTCAAATGCAGAAGTTTTTAGAATCTTCTTACCAGAAATAAGCTGAAAGCTTATTTTAATAAGCTCTGATAGAAATATAACATGTGTACCAAAGGGCTAAAAACTGCACACATCTTTTCCTAGAGTCATCTTATTATTAAGCTTAACTTTTTGAAAAAATGTTGTCCATACAAGAGAAAACAGTACTTTTCTTTTTGTAATAATTTAGGTCAATGAATTCCAAATCAAAGCCCCTGTCATGTTTTTAAATTAAAAGCTTTATGATGCAGGTTCATGGATATGAGAGATTCTGACCACAGACTGCTGTCTTTGGCTTTTTATTGACATTACTAGGATGCATTACTTCAGATGCACAACAAGACATTTTCATGGCAAGGGTACAAATCTGTTGTTTCCAACACTTTCATGGGGTTCCCCACCACCATCCAGTCTGTGTCTTATTTATGCCTGCCTTTTTTAAAATGGAACTTGAAGTTTATGTCAGCTGGTACTGTATTGAGATCAGTCAAGTTTTATTGCTTAACTAGCTGCAGAGGAGTAACTTGATGAGATAGACCAGCTTACCGCCTACCAGTGTCTCCAACAAAGCAACTGAACAAACAGCTACAAATTACATTTCTGGCCCAAATTTTAAGAGGTGAGAACAACAAAACCCCTGAGGTTTGAATTATTTTTTTTTTTTATTCTGTTTCCTGTAAAAGTCGTATGACAGATCTGTCTGGAGCCTCTAAGAAAACATGCAATTATCTAGACAGAATTGAGAGTAGAAGACGTTTAATTCTTGGTCCAAAACAACATGGATTAAAAGTGTCAGTAATAAGAAAAGTTTAAAATTAAGGTCGCTCTACACCACTTTTGCTCAAGGTCACTATACCTTAAACAGAATATGGATTTATATTCTTTTCATTAGTTTCATGTGTTTTCTGCAATAATGTAATAAAGTAGCACTGACCTGAATTAACTGCCACAGAGCCTTTACCATTTTTCACATCTACTATCCAAGTCGCTTCTTTCCCACCAGGACCATCTTTTATTTTGAAGGCGAAGACTCCCCCAATTTTCTTGACAAATTGTTCTCCTTCCTGTAATGACCATGTAATGTGCAAATTATTCATTTACTTCAAAATAATTTTAAAATAGTTTGAATTAAACAGAAGGTAATTTAAAAACTTTACCCTTTCTACAAACATAGAAATATCTACTTCCCTCTATTAAGCTTCATTTAAACAACCATTTAAACGCCCCCCAACCACAAACTGTGACTATCTATATTAAAATCAATTAACAAAAATTACCACTGTCCTAACAGACTTGTTTTGCTGTAAGTCTGACAAAATGTGATTTCTCCTTCTAACCACACTTACAAAGCAAGTAACAAACACCAAACACAAATTTTCTTGTGTTGGTTAGCAAGCTCCTCACATACGATCTAAACATGCCTTTACTGAAATACCCTTATGTGGGTAGGAACTGTCTGAAGAAAAATAATTTAAAATCATGGCACAGCATAGAAAGATTTCTGACACAGTGAAATTCAAAGCTGTAACATTTGTTTCAATGAGCAGTACTGAGGAAGCGATTGACGCTACTATATTCCCATCAGGTTTCACACATGTTCTGTCATAAACTAAAATCCTGTTGTAGGTAAAAGAAGTAGTCAAATACCTCTTGGAGCTTCTTTTCAATTTCTTTGAAGACCAAATGTGACTTAAATCCATCAACAGCCGCGCTGAGAGGCACAGCCTCAATACGACCGGTGCTGAAATGAAAAACCCATTCATTTACATACCTTTAATCACACTTTCAACATCTTCAAATTATCATGAATAGGCCTAACACCAGTGAGAACAGTCACGCTGAAACACTCTAGCAGTACAGAGCGACTATATGATATCAAAGTGAAGCTTACTCTCTGATGGGCTTGACAGTTTGAATTACAATCACTTCAAGTACCTAGATATTTTTGCATGTATGGACAGGATGCTAATTTTATAATGAAAGTAAATCACTAATTTTATTAAGATAAATCAGCAAACACTACTGCCACACCTTGTGTGAAGAGAGAGCAGCACATGCACCATCTCAGAGGACTATGTGGGTGGGGTTTTTTTGGAAAAACAAATCGCCTTTTCCCTCCCAATTCATATGGGTCTCTTAACAGTCACAAGAGGCACTAAGCATTACTCCTGATTCTACGGCGTAGTCATCCCGCACGGCCTGACAGTAGCATGAAACCTAATTCTTCATTTCTGCAGAGGCACCCAGAACCAAAGTAAGCATAGAGATGCCCAAAGAAATGGCAATTCAAGCAGCAGGAAAAACAAGTTTATAATTATTACAGTCTCTGGGCAGCTGAGTTCAAAACTGTGGTTGGGTTTGATATTGTTGAAGTGACAGAATCGCTTAAGAAATGTTGCTAGAAACTTATTTGTCTGGTACTAACACTGCCCTGTAGATGTTTGCTAGGGTAGCAATAGTAGAGACTGTGTCATCTGAAGATGACACATCGATTTTGCCAATAAATCAAGGCTGTACTCACAGGATGTAAAACTGTAAGGTGTCAAAAAAGAGCAGAACTGTTTTAAAGACCAATCCAAAATGGATCACTTCCTGCTGTTATTTACCTTGATGTACATTCTTGGCAGCTATTGCTAAAGCTATAATTACAGGCTAGATCTGAATCCAATGATTAAGTCTACGTGCATTGCTGTAGAAAAAAACAGTATGAAGTTTCTTCATAAACATGAAATGCCACCACCTTCCCCTTAATTACACAATATACAACATCATTCAGTTACATAAGCAGTGTCTGAACACATTAGCCGCACTGTTTCCTTCCAAAGTCTGATATACATCAGTGCAACACCTTGTATCTCCCGCACACAAAGCCTTTGGGAGAACTAAACATTTTTCAGCTTCTCTAAGATGAAACTAGTATTGCTAAGATTTCTCTGCTTTGAGATGTGCCTAAGAAAGAATTTTAAAAATTCTCAATACCAATGAAGGTGAAGTGAGCTGTAGTAAATTAGGCTTAATTTCTTCAAGAGAAACATCTATACATGCAAAGCTTTTCCTGACAGGAAGGCACTACTTCCAGCAGTATCTCAAGGTTAAGAGCATACAAATAGCAACTGATTCCGTGTTTCATAAAATTACAATATTTTTAAGACAAAGCTCAAAGCAATGGAAAATAGTATATTCCCTATAACAGCTTTTTCCCCTCAGATTTAAAACTGTGTACCAACACCCACTGCCAAGTTTTGTGAGCATGTCTGAAGAGAATCCATAGAAAAACTTTTTTTTTTTCCTGTATCACATTCATTTTCTCATATGGTCTAACCTCTTACAGATTACAGAAGTGATAGGATTATCAATTCTGACACTGTACTAAAAAAAAAGCTACTACTGCAGCCCTTCAAAGTTCAATTGCTTCTCTCATTACCTCTTCCACAGATTATATTGTCACCTCCCAGGAACTGTACAGGTCTAGCTAAAACGGACATTAGAAATATGAGTTGGGAGGGGAGTATTTCTTTCTGTAAGTCCAGCACATGATAAATTTTACTGTTCATGGTTTTTTAGAGCAAATATAAAGTATTGGCATCAAGCTTTAAAACCAAAACCATAATACCCACAAAGGGTAGCTCAATCTTTCTAAGCAAGGTTGAAAGTGAAAACATAAAGGGAACTGTGTATTAAAAAAGTCTCTCCTGAAATTCTGCTTATTTAAAAATTTTAAGTACTTTCTCTCAGTTCCTGTCCATCCTAGCATAGAACTATAGCAGACTGCAAGACAGCTTCATAGCAGGGTTCTCCTCTCACTCTGAAGTATGCTACAATCGCAAGTGCAAATTCTTTAGCCAGGACTGGATGAGTAACATGCCTGAATTCTAACGAGTACTTAGAACACCATATGTAACATACAACTGAAAGCAATTCTTCATAAAACCAAACTAGTAACAATTTTAGCAGGGAAAGCAGTGGGTCTCACTATTCCCATGGATGTTTTGCCTTTTCTTTTTTTTTTTTGCAAGTCCCTAGTTTCAATTAATTCATTTTAATGTGGCCTGTTTCGTTCTTGGAAAGGTTTTTTGTTTTGTTAGCTTTTTTCCGTCCAAACATTAGGCTTTTCCTTACAGAAAATCACGCGAGCCATTTTTATGGGACAGTTTGCTCTTTTCAAGAACTTATAACTCACAGTGCATACTGCTTATCAGGAATAATACACTGCATAAGATATAATCTCTGTATACACCTGCAGTGCTGTAGGTACACCACAGTTCCAACTGTTGAGGAAGTTTTAGTTTACAATGCAATTTCTTTCTTGCACAAAACTATGCCATAATTCTAAAAAAAAAATAAATTAGTATTGATACACAAAGATATGGGAGCACAGCCAATACAAAGTGAGCTTAGTTTACACCACTACTGAACCCACAGTGGAAGTTCCCAATGACAGTATAACCAAAACCTGTACACGAATGCTGAACACGTGTTTTCATTCAGCAGTGCATTTTCTTGCTCTATAGAGATACAGTCTGAAAAGTGACTATTTTGTAAGGTCTTTCGGTACACACAGTGCTCTTTTTCTCCTCAAGAAGTCAGCTACACGCAGAGGGCAGACCCTCAACTGCCCCACCACTTCTTCTCCCAGGGCATTACGCAGTGGAATCGGACCATCTCGCCTCGATTAAGCGCTGTGGGCAGCCACAGCCCCGCGGGGCTCTCACCTGGAGGCTCTGGGGAAGCCCATGCCGTAGAGGGTCACCACCACGGCCCCGCCGAGGCCCAGGTTGTGCTGCAGCGCGACCTTTGCCCCAGGGACCTGCCTCCTCCCGGCCAGACCGCGCAGCTGCCAGCAGAGTTCGGCGCACTGCGCCAGGCCTGAAAAATCGAGCACAGAGCGCGCGGGCCCCGGCGCTTCCGCCGCGGGGCCCGGGGCCAACCCGCCGCGGCGAGCGGGCGACAGGGACCCCGCGTGCCTCCGCTGACCGCATCCCCCGCACCCTGCCCGCCAGGAACACGAGAGGAGATGTCAGAGGGGATTCAAAAATAAATGAGCAAGCTTTGCTCCCCCCGCCAGCTGTAAAGATGGCCGGTTTAGTGCTGGTCCAGCAAAGGCACTCTGGGGAAGTTGCGGGAAACCCGGTCATTACAGAAGCGACGCACGCTCTTGAGTATGCGCAAGTTTGAAATCAAAGTTACCCATTTTTCACATTTCTACAAGGCTGCATAAAGAGAAGCTAGATAAAGCGACTGCCGAAGAGGTCACGTGCCTGGAAGGGCAGTGTGAGCTATCTTAAAAAACCCCAATTCTCCAGAGGGCCCTTATCAAACCAACAACTCGGCATCGACTTTTGAATCCCCAAGACACAAATACACGACAATCATAAGCATTTTAAAGTAGTTTTATGTGCCATGGCACCTTTATAGCAATGCTGTAATAGCCACTACGGACGCCTCAGAAGCATTAGGAGAGCTCACCTCACCATCTTGGCACTGATCTCGGAGTGGAAATCTTAATTCAACGTTAGTTTGCTAAATCTAACAAACATAAAAATGCAACCAAAGATCTTCTGGAAAACGGGTTTGGTTTTTTTTATTTGCAATACAAATGCCTACTATTTAAAATGCCCATAATAAGTATATATTGTATGAAAAGAGAAGAAAAAGCCCTAGAATGCACAACTGAATTGTCATTAAAATTAGTGCTGGGCTTAGCTGGTTAAATAAAGTAAGGAATATACTACAGGTATATTCCATAGGCTTCCTTCCCTAATAAGATATTAAGCGTATACGTGCAATAGGATTTGAGAAAGTTAATTCCTGACAGCTCAGATACCTAGAAATGTATTTTCTTCAGAGGCCTAAAATGTAGGTGAATCCCTTTTCATTACAGCCCTGATTTTCAGATCCCGTTTACCCTTGGTCTCCCCCTACTATTCTATCAGCTATTTCTGCAATTATGATCCAGTTCCACCACACGCACATTTCTTCTTCCCTCCATCATCCACAGAACTCCATCCTTTCTTCTCCCTTCCCCTAGACAACTGTGCAGGCCTTTGGATGAGGCAGAGGAGGAATCTGCATTTTATGCACAGAATTTTACGCATTGCCAAGTGAAACATTACGAAGAGGATGAGTAAGAAGTTTCGTAATTCCAGCCATAACATGAAAATTAACAGTTTTAATTTACGCTCGCTCAGCCTCAAGGAGAGAATGTGTACCATGGTACATCCTGCCCTGGAATGGTTTGGAAACTTAAGATGACTGATATGACCTCTGATTACCATATAGGTAGCCTCAAGATGGTTTTATAGTGAAATTAATCTGACAGTCTGTAGACATGTCATTTTCTGCATTTTAATGACTCTTCCCCTCCATCCCTTGGCAATAGAGAAAGGCATGAATACCCGTAATTGCCTCTGCATTTATCACTGTGTAACTGACAAAAATTTAACACATACCTAGCAATGTAATACTCTCATCCTGTTACAGATACTCACGGTCTCATTTACCTGGAATGTTTTCTTTCCAAAGTTTCCTAATACTTCCCCCCCCTACACTAACTGCAGATTATCTAGCTGTTACAGCTGTTTCGATTAAGGTTTGTTGTTTTACAAGGTTTCCTCTTCTCCAGTTTTCTGACAACTTCTCATTTCCAAATAAGGAAGGTGAATTATCTTCACAAATCCAAACACATTTTATCCAAGAGCCATCTCATTTGGAAACAAGCATAGCAGTTTAAAGAAAACAAAAAACAAGGAAAACCTATGTTGCTGGGAAACGATGACTAACTGAGCTTCTGTTGTAAATATCAGATAAATATTTTGACATCCAAGGCTTAACAGAAATAGCTTTTATTACAGCTAACAAGGGTACAGGCTATTCAAATGCAGTAAAAATCTCCAAAATCTGAATTTTAAAGGACAACATACGAAAATGGTTATTCAAACTACATTCACCAGAAGTTGTACTACTAAGCAATTATTTAGAAAAAAAGTTAAGCTGTTCCACAGGTTGCTTTAACAACAACAGAAAAAGTAGCACCATAAAATTAAATAAGTGCTAATGATCAAATTCAATCCTGCCTGCATGGTCATCCTGCCCTAATGCTTGCATTAGCTGGAAATGAGAATCAACTCCAGAGCTTCCTTCTAGCCTTACAAAGCCCTCGTGTTTCATACAGACAAATACAAGTGCGAAGCATCTCCTGCTCAAGAGCTGTATCTCGTATCTAACTGGCATGACTAAACACAATAGTTTTTTGCATACCTGTAGCACCAAGTGGATGTCCCTTTGAAATCAAGCCACCGCTAGGATTAATAACCCATTTTCCTCCATAAGTATTGTCTCCTCTGTCAATCAGGTCACATGCTCTTCCTATAAAACAGTATGTATAAAAGAAGAATGTTCCTTTTTTAGTTTCAAGTGATTTTTCAATTCTACTGTCACTTACCGAAGATGCTGCATGTCAGCCAAAACCTAGGAAATAATACACCACAGATTTTACGAAGAGCAAACTGAAATTAGCCGAACTACATCAATGAGACTTGCTTATACTACTGGAGAAAGCATAAGATGGAAAAGTAGTAAAAGGGCTAGTGTTTGATACAAAAGCTTTTTTAAATTTGCTGTTGAACTGTTTTGTTGATGTACGGTATTATGATATAATCAATACAACGAAGCTGTTCACTATTCTATTAATGAAACTGCAGCAATAATTACGTTTTTTGTAAAAGAGGGGTTAGTTGTAATTTGTGACCCCCAGGACGTGGTGGTCCTGGTGAACACCAAGTTGAACATGATCCAACAACGTGCCCTTGCCACAAAGGCGGCTAATGGTACCCTGGGCTGCATTAAGACATTAAGATAGTAAATAAAACCATTCATAAGACTAATGCTTAGAATTGCTTAGCTTTCCAGACTATTAGTTCCCATGCCTTCAGCAGACAGTTCTCCCCTTTAACCAGTCCCTTACTCCTTTATTCTTGTAACAGCTTCTTCACCCTGTGTTATTAACGTTGAAGTCTAAAAAAGATCTGCCACAGTTCCTGTGTTTGTAACTTACTCTTTCATTAAAGGAGAATACCAGGTTAGTCTTGCACATCTAAATCCACAATGTGGTTTATGCCATTTCACTAATCTCTATGTCTAATTAGTCTACCGTTCCAAGATAAGTTTCACACACTATTAAGGTCAGACTGACTGAAAGGTGGTGAGAATTGCACTATTAAATTACCATACACCAGACTTACTGGTCAAATAGACAACTTACTGGTCAAATAGACAAGTACCATCAGGATTCTTCTGTATCTTCGATTAAAGGAATGGAGCTAAAAAGCTTAATGCACCTATTTAAATAATGTCAAACATTCACCATTTTTACTGCAGATACCATAAAAACACAGCAAAGACAACCGTAAAAAGCAAGCATTCAAAGGAAAATATTTGAAGACCTACAAACACATAAAAAGTCTTCCTGAAGACCTATGAACTTCTCTGTTTCAGTGAGAAAGCTCAGACTTAATACAATACACCATCTAGTGATAGAATATGATATTTTCTCAAAATTAGTTAAAAACAAATTAGAAAAAGATTACATCAGATGATTATTTATGCAAAGCAAGAACACATTTAGAGTTTAAATATATCAAATACTGAAGTAGCAGTTCAATGCATTGTTTCTTTGAAATCAAACAAAAACCTCCTCAGTAGAAAATTTTAATGGTTTGACTTACATACATAGAACTGAACTCCACTGCCATTTATGCTGTTGTAAAACCACTCACTTCAATGAAATTAAACTAATCTGGATAGATTGTGCATTGTTATACAGTTGACTTTAAAGGCATGTTCACAGCTTGGCAACAACTGTATTTTCAAAGCCAAAGATGTTTCAAGATTTTTTTAAAAAGATAAGTAACTTGGTAAGGTCCTCTATAGGTAATTCTTTTCCGATTTTTAGCTTCTTAAAAGGAAATACAAAGATGGAGGGAAATCTTGGGGTAGGTAAGTATATAGCCCTGAAAAAGGTGCGTAATACTGAGAAAGATCACAAGAGTCCTTCATTTCCTTGCTCTGCTTGCTTAAAAGAGCCATCCCTGCACAAGCTAGCCATATGATTTCACATAGCTGTCCAACACTTTAATTTGCCTTGTATATTTCTTCAGAAATCACAGTAACATGCTCATTTGTTAAACTAATTCTAGAGTTTGCAGGTCTCCCTTATGTTACTACAGTGGTAACTTGCTTTTCCCTCTTACAAGGTTAGCTAATAAGACTTTCAAATATAAAGGATCTGTCCAGCAGAAAACTCAAAGTTCTACTTATATGAACAGATAAAAAGATACTTTTAATGCTTTCCATTTTAATAAAACAATTATCTCCACTGATGCTATTACCTTCTGGACAGAGTCCCAGAGCTTCGTAGGTAATAAACTCATTAACTGAGAAACAGTCATGAAGTTCGATCACATCAACATCTGTAGGTTTTAGGCCTGCTTTTTCAAAACATTTTTCTGCAGCTTTTTTAGTCATATCATAGCCAACCTGCAACAAGAAGAAATTGTACGTTAAAATATCATTAAAGAAACACAACTAGCAATTTCATTTCTACACTTAATTTTAAACATGCTTCTATATATCCTGTAAGTGAAAGTAACCTGTATGAGGTGGCATTCTAATTTATTTTAATGCATTACATACCACAGCATTTAATATTAATACAGTATGAATTGTATTAAAAGAAATAATACATTCTAAGTCTCATTGTTGGCATGTGGAAACTTTTCTGGGGAATATCCTCTATTTTCTCAACCTTGCTCACAAGCCAAATTGCTCCTTTGCATGACTCAGGCCAATAGCCTTGAAACAAATCCTCAAACTGTCTTGCTACCTTTTTCTATCAGCCATCTGACTAGAACCGTATTTGAAACCCAAACAGAACATGACTAGAGTAGAAACTTTTGCGTATTCTAATGGTTTGATTTACATCCAATTATTTTAGTCCATTTGCAGTGGGATCCAAATTTTGCAGTTCAGGTCTTTCCCTTCATTCTACTTAAGCAAGTAATCATGACTATACCCAACAGGTTATTTCAGCTTCAGTATTACAGAGACATGAGTAAAATTGTTTTAAGTTTCATTACTCTTATAAACAGAAAAATTAAAGAAATGTGTTTCTTGCTGTTCAAATTGTTTAAAAAGTAGCCTTTAAATAATTAGTTAAAAATTAGGATTTTCATAGCCTGCTTATAAATTTCTTACTGTTATTCCACAACCATACTCTTTGCTTACTCCACCTGCCCAAATGAAATTACTTTTACATTCACCACAAAGTATAATTTGTTTGCTTACTGACATGGAAACGTCCACAGTATCATCAGGACTTGCAGGTATTAAAAAAAAAACCCTGAGTAGTATCACGGAATACAGAATTGTGAACCTACCACCTTCATACAACTGTTTTCTTCAAATGTGCTTGGATAATCAGTAGCCATCACCTGGGCTAGAATTTCCACAGCTTTTGGCTGCAACTTATGCCTCTTCACAAACTCCTCATTAGCCAAAATTGCAGCTGCGGCACCATTTGATGTTGGACTGAGTGAAAGAAAAATAATGATGTTGTCATTCTAAATTAGTAATGTCAATCTTCCACAGAATTATCTTTTAAAACAAGCCAAAAACCAAAAAAGGACAAACAAAAAAACACCTTCTTTGGCTCATGCCACTGAAACTATAAATTCCATCAGTGTTCGCTGGACACTTTAGGTAATACTTATAATGGATATTTGAAAAGCATGACATCAAAATAGAAACATATGATTAATGTTTTTCAATTTAGAAAAAATCAAAGCCTCTATTTGGCTATAAACATTGTTAACAACAAGCCTTTCAGGCTGAAGAGAAGAATTAACACTTAACAACAACAGATGCACTTTGGGAAAAGATACAGAATGATGTGAGAGCCCCGAAGTACAAAACGTATTTCAGCTTACTGTATTATACTGTGAACCAGTATCTAGATAGTGTTCAGTCAAGACAGAGATTCCACATTTGTTTTATTTATAAGAAGTTTTACTTAAAATATTCTGTAAATTTTAATTCACACACAAACAGACTTTTATTTAAATAGATGTCCTACCATATTTGTCTTAACATTAAGATTTATTTCACAATGCTACATCCTCTCCTTACCAACACTGTAAGACAGTCAAGAAATCAAAAATTTTGCGAGAATGCTGAACTTCATCTAATGTGTACTCCTCTTGGAACTGAGAATACCTAAGAAAAACATACAGATGCCATCTTAGTTTTAGCACACCCTTTAGCAGTAGACATACAAATATCGTACTATTCGGCAGCTATAGAGCTGTTTTTACAAAGTATGAGGCACTGGATATAGAATTGATGCTGGGTATAATTCTTATTCCATAATACAGAATATACTCTGCAAAGGATTTCTAAAAATAATACTCAGTTTTGCATGAATTTTTTAACAGCAATGTACGTTCAATATAGAGGTAGAGTACATTACTCACGGGTTGTTAGTTGAATGGCTATGATTCTTCCATGCAATTTTTGCAAAGTATTCTGGATTTGTCCCTGGAAGGGGAAACAAAGCTGTGTTGAAATACTTTGTTTACCCTTGTAAACAAAAATACTTGTTTAATGTTAAAATGCTACTAACATAGCATTTTAAATATTGTGTCATAAGAATTAGACCTTTAGAAGCATCTTTACAAGAGACTCATTGTTATCAAGGCTTTCCTTAGAACTCAACTTAGGTCTAAAAATTAGAGAAAGACTACTAAACATGGCTGAGTTTTAGCTAATAGAACATCCTACTTGGATATTTAACACTAACATAAAAATACAGAAAATAAGTGCATTTTATTTGAGTTATTATATTACTGAAACTAGAATGCTCATTTTCCTATCAGTGCAAAACAGATGCAGTGAAATACTGGAGTCTAAGTCTAAAATTTTTCCATATACTAGTCTAAAACTAAGTGCAAATAAAAGATGCTCAGCAGGCCAACCTGTTACCTTGGAGCCAATTCACTTGTCCGGTGAGGGGGTAAGAAACAGCAGTGGTAGCAGCCTAGTAGGATATATCGAATCAAATACCCAAAAGCTTCTGTCAAACAAGTCAGCCCCCAGCCTATCTACCCATCCTAAGACAAAAGGAAAAAATGCAGGAAGTTGTGCAACCTTATCGCCCAGACCTTACAGAAGCTCAAACCATACCATTAGCATGACTACCAGACACTCTGTATGACAGCCTTAATTTTGTTCCCTGATGCTTTTGTTTGCCTACACATCACCAACTTTTCTGTAGATAACTCTTAAACCAAATGTATTCCCGTATGTGTTAGCTGTAGAAGTTGGAGTTGTAGTACTTGGTTAAAAGAAAGGACACTGAATGCTATCATTTTTTAAAACTAAAATCCTAATATATTTTTTTAAATCACTTCATTAAAGAGGACAATGAAAAAATGTATTTTAACATACCATATTTCTCCATATGTTCTTTACCAGCATTTGCAAACATCTGAGGTGCTACTGGAGCACTTGCTAAGCCGTATTTATTTATCATAACTTCCAAATGTTTGTCAATTGGATTAGTTCTGTCTGAAAACTAAAAAGAAGAGAAATAATTATAAAGCAAGTCACAATTTCCTTTTCTTTACAACATCACCACAAAAGTGCCATGGATTTCAAGCAAAATAGATGCTTTTCTGATATTTTAACAATTCCACTGGACAGTATGTTGCACTTCAGTGACATGTTTTGAAGCATTTATCATTTCCCAACTATAAGAAAGAGTAAATAAGCAGAAAATGCTTAACATTATAATCACTGCACTGGTTCATGGCAAGGACCACTCCTATGTGATTTCTATCACAGTCACCATTTTCAGCAGAGGACTTCAGGTATTTTTCACCTCAGCTTAAAACCCTATAGTTAATAAGGTTCTAAGTTATAAAATTAATCCTGTATTAGTATTTTCAATGAAGCTTAGATTAAATATCGTAAAGCATGTTAAAGATAACTCTTACTCATATCTATCAGTTGTTAAATTTAATATTTCTCACCCAAACCTCTGCATATATTATCAGATTTGGCAGTTCTGTAGTTAAACAACATATGGGCTCTATTATTGCTTGCCATAAGGCAAAATACAAACAAAACCCCCACAATTCTCCAGTAAAAACAAACAAGAGACAAGAAAAAAAGGTTTACAGAAGCCCTTAGTTTTTGGGAAAGTATGTCAACTGAGTAAGCATCAAGCCAAAAGCCAGAAGACCCAGATCTTTCTTTTGATTTGCTGTGTCATTTTGAGACAGACACTTCAACTGCTAAATGCTTCAGCATTCTATCTGGTATTTTCGTTATTCCCTATTAACCCTGCCTTTAACGTATTCTTGGCAAAATATTAAAAGCATGACATACTACATAAAATTCATTCTAAAACATTCCATACAAAACTTGTGTATGATAGCCGCAATCAGTATCATAAAACTCATTAAAAGTTTCCGTGGATCAAAATAATGGTTTATTTTGTAATCACCTACAGCAACATCTTAAAGCAACTGGTATTTATGAGAATATGTCTCAGAGAATGAGGACGTGTATTTCATCTATAAATACAATGAAATGCATAAAGTGTTTCAGACACTTACGCCTACAGCAAGGGATCCTTTTGCCATCCTCTCAAAGCCAAGTGCCAGAACACAATCTGCCAAACCTTAAAATAAAATTTGTGGCTATTTAAAACACAACGTAATTATAAATGACATTATGTACTAACAACTATTCAATTACAAGAAATATACATAAACACCTACCAGCTGTTGTTCCTCCTTTCTTCATTTTTGAAAGAGAATAAAATTGGGGTGGGAATGGTATTGATACAAACTTTATTGATACTGAAGAATGAGAGATCACTACAGGGTTTGGGTTTATTTTTGAACTGTTTGACAGCAATTATCTTAGATGACCAAGCACTTATGTCTCTGCCACAAATACTGGAATAATCATACAGAATGTTACTATAGTTCTCATTACAGAAACATCAGCATTTAAGTGCAAGAAAGTATCAAAGTCCACAAAGAAACTGCAGAAACAGAAGGAAACACTCATCTGTCAGTTCAAAGCATAGTCTGTCACAAGGCATTGCTCTCTTCCCCTCCCTTCCAAAAATGCGTTAGTCAAACACTTGTGTTAACTTCAAGTTAAAAAAACAAAAGGAAAAAAAAGCTAAGCTTTTTAGCAGATTTGTCTCTCCTTTTCATCCTGCAGAGTCTAGCATCTTGCAGTACTATAATGCAACTTGTTCTGCACTACTCCAAACAATTGTTCAAGAAAAAAACTTAACTGGCTTTTTACTTGCTAGGTTCATACAGCTTTTGATACAGGAAAGGACATTTATATCCATATACGCTATCTTACTGCATCACAGACATAGTCTCTTAGGTGCACACATAATGCTCTAGTTAATAGTGATAGTCTTACTCTTTTAAGTGCTTGGTCTTGTATTTGTATATACAGCTGACCAACCTCTTCAGATGAGTGAGGCAGAAAATGCAATTTTGCCTATGAGGATAGGACATTTACAACTCAGGGTACTCACACATTCACTAGTTCTGTTCTTCATTCAAGTTATATTTATAGAAATAGAGTATATGTATTACCCAGTCCCAGAGCAAAACAACTCACCTCCTTCTACTAGTTGTCTGGCCATGAACAAAGCAGTTGATCCAGTAGCACAGTTGTTGTTAACATTAATGATAGGAATGCCAGTTAAACCCAAACCGTGATAGATAGCCCGTTGTCCACAGGTTGAGTCACCTTTATGCAGAGACACACATTAAAATAAGGTACATACTCAAACTTCACCAGCAAAATAAAATCCCTCCATGTATGTGCAACGCTACCACTTAAACTGTAAACTTGAACTTCTGAACTGTCATCTTGAGTATGTCTCTCAAATATCCACAGTACAAGAACCTTAGAAACAAGATGAAAATCATCAGATTTTAAAAACAGAAGTTTAACCTGCTTCTGTGATAACAGATCGTGAATCAACAGAAGGCAACTGGACTGGACAGAAACATGTTAGAGGTGTGGCTTGGAAGCTGCTACTGGTATCACAGCTGACTGACCCTACTTCAGTTGCCATAATACAGTCATTAACAGAGGAACAGGAAGAAAGTAAATGGAAAACTCTCTTTGGAATGAAAAGAGATTTCCCCATAATAGAAATCTGATTTCGACTTCTTAGAGAAATACATCAGGCATCTGTGAATTGGAGTGACAGGAAAAGGTTCAAACCAGCCATTTAACACCATCTCCTCTCACTACAATAGGCAGTGACTGCAAGTTAAAAGCTTCTGCTGAGGGTGCCTACTAGAAATCTGTTTGAGGGTTGTGCTAGTTTTAGCTGGGAGTTAATTTTCTGCATAGTAGCTAGTAGGGGGCTGTGTTTTGGATTTGTGCTGAAAACAGTGTTGATACACAGGGATGTTTTAGTTAGGGCTGAGCAGTGCTTACACAGAGTCAAGGCCTTTTCTGCTTCTCACACCACCCCACCAGCAAGTAGCCTGGGGTGCACAAGGAGTTGGGAGGGGACACTGCTGGGACAGCTGACCCCAACTGACCAAAGGGATATTCCATACCATATGACAACTTGCTCAGCATATAAAGCTGGGGGAAGAAGAAAGAAGGGAGGGGACGTTCAGAATGATGACATTTGTCTTCCTAAGAAACCATTACATGTAATGGAGCCCTGCTTTCCTGGAGATGGCTGAACACCTGCCTGCTGATGGGAAGTGGTGAATGAATTCCTTGTTTTGCTTTGCTTGTGTCCGCAGCTTTTGCATTACCTATTAAACTGTCTTTATCTCAGCCCTTCGAGTTTTCTCACTTTTACTCTTCCGATTCTCTCCCTGACCCCAATGCGGGGGGGGTGGGGGGGCGGAAGGTGAGCAAGCGGCTGTGTGATGCTTAGTTGCCAGCTGGGGTTAAACCACAACAGTCCTTTTTGGTGCCCAACATGGGGCTGAAAGGGTTCGCGGAACGACAGATTTGATTGGAATGTGCTAGATCAAATTTATAGCTGTTAGCTATTAATCAGCAGATTTCTGTGCTTGCCATGGGGCTTGCTTACCTTACTATATATTAGAGTCTACTGCTCGTTAGCGGCTGCTTTTTGCTTTCACTGCTTGCTGTGGTGCTCTACTGCTTATCACCTTACTCTGCTGTGCCTAGGAACATTTTGGTAACAGCAATGGTGATGCAACCGGGCTGGCAGATGACCAGGGCATCGCTGCTGTTTCTGTCCTGCTATACTGGACAGGGTGGAACTCCAGTGTGAACTGGAGTCGAAGGGACTGTGACCTGTGGATGAGTATACACCAGAGCAGGACACCCCAAGGCATCTGTGGCCATGGATAAGTCCACACCAGAGCAGGTACATCTTGAAGCTTCTGTGGCTGTGGTTATGTCTGTGCCACAGCAGGTGTATCTCCGAAGGCATTGTGGCCCATGGAGAAGGCCACGCTGGAACAGGCGCACCTCAAAGCGACTGTGGCTGTGGGTAAGCCTATGCTGCAGCAGGTACACCCCTGAAGAGCCTGTGGCTCACAAATAAGGCTCCACTTGGAGCAGGTACACCCCTACGGGACTGCAGTCTGTGGATAAGTCCACGCCGGAGCAGGGGCAAGGGGAGGAGTTTATTGCAATGATAAAGCCTATAACCTGGCTCAGAGGGACCAGGGGTGGAGATTATAATAGAAATACCTTTAAATTGTTGTAACCCAGGATCTGAGTTGCATGTTACGGGAATTACTATAGCAGGAATCCCTTGTCGCTAGCCAGGCTGGGAGCAAGGGGAGGAGTTCACTGCAATGTTAAACCCTATAACCTGGCCCAAAGGGACCAGGGGTGGAGATTATAATGGAAACACCTTTAAATTGTTGTAACCCAGGATTTGAGTTGCATGTTATGGGAATTACTACAGCAGGAACCACCTGAACCAATGGAAGACAAGCTTTACAAGAAGCTTTGCAAATGCAGCAGTGACCTGACCTGAGCTGGCTTTGGTGCCCAGTAACTCCACGCAACGCACCACCTCTCCTGTCCTGAGTGAGCACTGCAACAGATGGAGCCTAAAGTCATGAACTAAATTAACTCAATGGACATTTTGTGGACATTTTACAGGGGTGGTCCATAGACTAAGGGAATGATACCTGTGTATCAAAGGATGGGAAGGGGGGTGGGTGTTAATGAGGATGTATTGGATAGTGTGGGACCTGAGCATGACATAAATGGTATGGAATAAAGGGTGGAGAATGTGCTGGTATTGGCTGGGATAGAGTTAATTTTCTTCATAGTAGCTAGTATGGGGCTATGTTTTGGATTTGTGCTGAGAACAGTGTTGATAATACGGGATGTTTTAGTTATTGCTGAGCAGTGCTCACACAGAGTCAAGGCCTTTTCTGCTTCTCACACCACCCCACCAGCGAGTAGGCTGGGGGTGCACAGGCAGTTGGGCGGGGACACAGCTGGGACAGCTGACCCCAACTGACCAAAAGGGATATTCCATACCATATGACGTCATGCTCAGCAATATAAATCTGGGGGAAGAAGAAGGAAGGGGGGAGACATTCAAAGTTACAGCGTTTGTCTTCCCAAGTAACCATTACATGTTGTATTACATGCGATGGAGCCTTGCTTTCCTGGAGATGGCTGAACATGTGCCTGCCCGTGGGAAGTAGTGAATTAATTCCTTGTTTTGTTTTGCTTGCGTGGCTTTTGCTTTACCTATTAAACTATCTTTATCTCAACACATGAGTTTTCTCATTTTTACTCTTCCGATTCTCTTCCCCCATCCCACCAGGGGAGAGTGAATGAGTGGCTGTGCGGTGCTTAGCTGCCAGCTGGGGTTAAACCACAACAAGGGTCCTGCTGGTAATGAAGGCAGGGCAGCACTGTGTTGGTATGTGAACAGCTCAGTTTTGTCTACATCAGCTGTGAAGTATTATTCTGGACCCATACTAATTAATGCATGTACTCTCAATAATCTTATACAGTACATTAAACCATGGTTATGTTTCTATATATGTCCATAGAATTAAAATAGTTATGAACATCTCACAGAGTAGATCTCACCTATCTGCTTGGACTCAAGTCTAAGTGATATCTCTTATGTGCTCTTGGGCTGAAAGTGCAAGGACACAGTACATGTTTGATCCCCAAAATATGCCTAGCAAGTGTCTTCAACTCAAGAACAATGGCTAAACAAGCATATCCATTTGAGTGTACACACGGCGTCACACGAAGAATAAAAGAATTTTCAAGTCTACTGCCATAAACATTATAATACATAAGTTTTGTACCACTTGAATAACTGTATCACCTGATCTAGCTGAAAGAGCTACTTGTATAAAACACATTTGCAAGACACAATTTTATGGAAGTCTTTCCATACCCATGACTAGAACTGTAAATTCCACAAATAAACAGACATAGATCTGTGATCTCTAAAAATAAAAATTTTAAGAAGTTTGAGACAGTTCTACAAACTGACACGATTAAATATTATAACCTGAAACTCATGGTTTATATTATAATATAAATATTATAACCTGAAACCCCATACTTTATCCACACAGATGTGAATAAACTTTATCCACATAGAGGTCTGCAAATGTCACGGATGTCACATTCCAATCAAATGACATTACTTACCATAAACATAACCCACACATGCCTGCTTCACTGATGAATAAGGAATCTCAGCATCAGCTAAAGCCTTCTGGCCTAAAAAAGAGTTTAAAAGTTGAAACATGGTTTAAAAGTTGGGGGGGGGAGCAGCTCTCGCAACCATAACACGCAAACCTAGAGCAGTAAGTATAATTCATGCATTCACAAACAACAAAAAGAGAGGGCTGTAAAAATTCCTTATTATATGATGCAAATGGTTAATATAGTCTTGCATCTTAATTCTCATAAGGATGGTTTTGCAGTAGTTTGAGTTCTGAACAAGCTCCTTTATCAGAAAATTTCATGCAATCCATTCTGTGTTCACGCACAAAGGTTGTTTGTCCCAATGAAAGTATGTTTGAATAATATAGGCAGGTATGAAGTTATTTAAGTGTCCAACTCAATTTTAAGCTATGCTTCTGTCTTTGGTACTAGAAGGCAGTGAGTTGAACAGGTCAGTTACAGATTTTGTGAAAGTGTTATTTTTTAGTTTTAGATTTGCTTTTTATATGTAGCTATTTACTGAACAGTAGCTGTTCCTTCATATGTATAATAAAAAGATTAACTGTAAGACTTAAAATAAGTGTCAGCAATCAAACTAAATGCTTTCTTTATTATTAAATTACCTGCCTCCTTAGCCATGTCAGGATAATCAACGCTCTTCTCATTAGGCTTTGTAAACTGACAAGAAAAAAAGGAAAAAAAAAACCAAAACCAAATCACAGTGAGATTTAATACATCTTTTGCTCAAATTGGTACATTTAAAAGCTTTATATTTAACTTAGAAACAGGTTTGTGAACAATCAGTTTTAAATAATGCAAACAACTGAATTTAGTTGACCCAAAAGTGCATGCACAAAATCTCCACAATTCTCAAGTACTAGTGCCAGACCCCATGATGGCTAAAACCTGAAAATAGTGCAATTTTATGGAAGCTGAGGACCATTTTTGCTCAGTCTTAAAGAAGGTCTGTGACTTGCATGGAGATGGACAATAACCCTGTCCAAAGCCAGGGGGTGGGACAGAGAATAACTGTCATCTCCACTGATTCATTATAATACATGGCATAATCTTGACTAAGGCTTTGATAAATACTTCCCTTCCACTTTATTTTGTTATATTCCTATTTGTAACAAGAAAATGCTTGTTCTTTGTACAGAACTTAATTCTACATAAGCCTTCCTTTCCCAAGCCTTATTCTACTTTGTTACAAATCATATCGTACCTTACCCCTCACCACTAGAGTAGAGGTGGTATTTCTATTTTCTCTGTAGTACGACTCGTTAGAGTCCACCAACAAATACATGTGTTTTGCATTTTTACATCATTAACAAGAAGTGTCACTGCTAAAAAAAAAATCCTCATATTAACTACTTCCAGTTCTACAAATTATTTCACATTCACTGTTTGTATATAAAAGCAAGTTTGCTACCTCCTTATGCTTACCTCCCCAACTCCAGTCTTTTGCAACACTTAGCTGTACTTTCTGTAGTACCTCCTTTCCTTAATTTAGACAGAGAACCTTCATACTGAAGGTCGTAAGAAAAAGTCGGTCAGTGAATTGATCATTGTACAAGTCTCTAAGAGCAACTGACATTACTTGGGCTAACAAAGGGGGAAAAAAAAAGTACTGACAATTTCTCAAATCATACTAAACTGGTAACTGAGATGATCTACTTTTGAAAATGAAAGGCATGGTCTGTGGAACTAACGATTACATGCAGAGGAAACATGGATTGTTGTTTTGAGAAGGAATACCAATTTTTGGCAGACATTACCTCATTAATATTAAAAAGAGAGAAAGGATACAATCCTAAATGACTTCATAATAAAATGCTTAAGATGCAATATGGTGTCTGACAAGGTTTAGTTGTCTCTTCCATGCTACTACTCCTTTCTTGAGCACATCACAAATGAGTTTAAGGCGAGGTTCAACAACCTCCCAAACTACATTCTGTGATCCAGTCCAATAAATACAATCAAGGGAATGAAGTCTTTTACCTTTTATTTCCTCCGCTATCACATCGCATGCTGGAGAAATGCCCATGCACCAACAAAAAAGTTATTTAAGTAAGTGGGGTTTTTTTCTGACTACTCTGGCAAATGTCAAAGTCATCTTAGGTTTTCATCCACCGAGATAAAAAAAAAGGTTCCTTTAGCTTTTGCTCCTCTTTGAAAACGTGCCATGCTGTGTGAGCTGTGTTGGCAACTGAATGACGAGGTACAGAAAGGCATCAGGAGAGTATCTGTAGGGCATCTGCTCTGCTGCCTCCAGTGCCCCCCGGGCCCGCCAGCTCCCCGGCCCTTCAAAGCGAGGGGACGAGCCCCTGACCAGAGCGTGCAGTAACACGGGCACACGCTCTGGCCGTTCTAAGTTTGCTGTATCGACCTGCTCAACGGAGCTCCAAAACGTTTAACTTGGCCGGCGGATCCGTCCTCCCCGACATAACACCCACAGGTGAACTTTGCACGGAGGGCGGCGGAGCCGCTACGGCCCAGGCCTGACCCGCAGGCCGAGGCTGGGACCCCGCGCCTCTCCTCTCTGCAGACGCGCTCCCCAGACAGCAGCCGTATTTGGTGAGGGGCCTTATCCCCACCCGGGGGGGAGGCGCACGGCCCCACGACGCCGCCGTCCCCCCGCGTCCCCCTCGGCCGCTGGCGGGGGCGTCAACAGGGGACGCCCAGCGGGGAGACGCCTCAGGAGCGCCGCCGAGACAAGACCCGCTCGGGCCGACGCCCCCCCCAACAAACGGGCGCCAAGTTCCGCTCTGCCCTCTCGCACGGCCGCAGCGCGCAGGCGGTGCCGGGGAGGGCGCAGGCCGGGGGCGCGGAGCTGGGCCGGCGCGGCGGACAGCCCCGTACCTTGGTCATACCAACGCCCACCACGAACACCCGGCGCTGCATGATGGCGGCGGCAGGCGCCTGCGCGCGCCCCCTCCTCCTGCTGCTGCTGCTGCTGCTGCTGCTGCTGCTTTCCTCCGGCCGCGGCGGCGCCGCCGAGACCCCTCGCACGGGCAGCGGCGCGCGACAGCTGAGCGAAGGGGTGGGGCGAGCGCCCGGGAGGTGGGGGACTGCCACCGCCCTCTCTCCCGCCCCTCCTTCTTAAAGGCGCAGCGACCCTCCGGCCGGCGCCGGAGGCCCGGCCCCTCGCTGCCCGTACCCGGAGGCAGCGGAGTCTGGGGAGCGGCGCCATGATGCGGCTGGGGCGGGCGGGGCGCGAGCTGCTGCGCTGGGGTCGCGGCGGGCCCCCCGCGGCCGCCCCGCGGCGGGGCGCGGAGGTGCTGGTGGGCGCGGCCGGCGGGGAGAGCAGCGGTGAGTGCGGCGACCCCCGCCTGCGGCCCGGGGTGCGCGGGGACCGCCGGGGTCGGGGTTAGGCCCCGGCGCTGCTTTAACGCCAGTTCCGGGGGTCCGCGGAGCTGGTCTGGTGCCAGAGCCGGTTTTCTGGTGCTGCGCGGAAGGTGCACGTTGATCTGCTTAGTTTTACCAGTTCCTGGGAAAAACGCAGCAGCTCCCGGCCTGACGTGAGTGGGACCGTGCGTGTTCCCACCCGCTCCCCGACCTCTGCCTTGCCAGACCTTGCTGTCCCTCAGACAGGCCCTGGAAACCCTCCGGCTGTCCCTGCAGCGCGGCCCGGGCGTCTCCTTCCGGCCCCCGCGGCGCGGAGGCCCCGGGGCCGCCGAGCCTTCCCTTGCCCTCATGCCCTCGTAGCCCGAAAGGTGACTGACTGACTGCCTTGCAGAGGCCATAGCAGGCAGGTTGCTCGTAGTGTCTTTGCTTTAAGTTATGCTTTGGTGCTTTTCTCAAGAATGCAGCTAGATGCCTTTTTTAAAGTTACGTATGCAGGAGCTCTCAATACAAGAAGTTCTGGTTTGCATGCCTTGGATTTTTCTGGTATCAGTAATGTACAGGGCTAAAGGTAGGGTACGACCAGGGCACGTCTGTGCGTATTTATGCATGGGAGTCACTAAGCAATTTGAGTTCTGGTTCAGATACCCAATGGAATTACTTTCTGGTAAGCGTAACTACTGCAAGACCTTACGAACAGCTCTTGGTAGTTTTGCTAGTTACATACACATGAATGTAGTTACCAGAATTGTGAATTTCCATTGTTTGCTGGTACCTGCAGTTATTGTGTCCATGTTCCTATGTGACACATCTCTTCTTTAGTAACTGGCCACTGGTGTAGGCAGAGGAATAAAGACAGAGATCTTCTAGCAGAGCAGGACCAGGCATGACAGGTGCGAGGTGCATCTGTGCACCTACAGCAGCATCAGCATCGTCTTACAATGTTAAAGCCTGGGAAGGGAGCAGAAGTCCAGCCAAGGAAACGGGAGATGTTTTTTCTCTCCAAAGCATACAGAAACTGTTGGATAATAATTTACAAAACGCAAGTGCAAGGGAGAAGTAGCTAGATGTTGTGGTCTTACTTTACTGCTTGAGTGAAGTCCTTTCCACTGATGAGCTTATTAACTTTAAATTAAATGGAGCTGCGATTTCAAAACAGTCTGGAACACCAACTGCGAGGGACCAGTCTGTGCTATTCTCATGCAAACAGGAATCCGGAGAGGATGGTTTTCTTCGTTAAGGAATATACTTGAACACAGACTGTGCAATAAAAACTGAATTAAGTAACATTCAAAACAGAAACCTAAGGTGGATCATTTGGGTTTGGGGTGTTTTTTCCATTCCTGCAATGATTCCGAGACATATATTCTTGGATGTCGTGTTCACTTTTTTAAAGTCTGCTTATTTATATTATTCACAGTGTTACTGAATTTTACAGTTGTCCTGCATAACTGGGTTTCATAGACATGGTCTACCACATCCACTTTTAAAATAACTGATTGTTTTAGAATATACTTTATATGCATTTTCAGGAAAGAGAAGATGCAGCATATGCAGATATTGTTCCCAGTTGAATTACTGTGTCAGAGAATTAAATGAAGTATAACTGAAATTGTTTCCTATTACTAAGGTATTGCTGAAATCCTAATGAACCGACCCCACGCAAGAAATTCATTGGGAAAAGTATTTGTAAATGAAGTGAGTATGGGTCTGGCCTGTAAACGTGTTTGGAATCATGAGCGATAACTAAATGCAATAAAAATAGTTGTGGGAAATCTGAAGCAAAAACTTAATCTCTTGCTGAAGGTCAGTGGGTGACTGCATTGGGGCAAGGCAGGTTAGCCTGAAGAAAAAGAGATCGTGATACGTCTGTACTGCAGTAACTTCTGATGCAGACTGGACAGAGATATTGGAGCTATTTAAGTTAGCTAACTCGGACGCAAGTTCATGTCCTCACTTGCGTAATTACAACAAAAACATACTCATTGTCAGACCTTAGCAGATGATCTGTTCAAGGCTGATACATTCTAGAGAAAGTCTGGCTCATGCCTGGACAGGAAGGGGAGTTTAAGGTCCCGGAAAGGTTCATTTCTGGAAGAAAAAAAAGAGATGGGAAAACGTGTCATTCAGAGGCTGTCATGGAAAGGTCCTGCTGGCTCCACATACATGATTTCCAGGAAATTCCTGGCACCTGCAGGGGAAAAAAAAAAGAAACTTTCTCATAGATTAGGAGCTTGCTATAATTTAGGTATATACATCCATATGCTTAAAGTTTTTCTCCTCTTGTTTGTACTCCCTCCCTCATAGCTGTTCAGTGCTTTGGAACAACTCCGCTTTGATGAGAAGGTTCGTGTGGTGGTGTTCAAGAGTGAAGTGAAAGGTGTATTTTGTGCTGGTAAGTAACAAAGACTCTGCAAACTACTATTAAAAAATCTGATGGCTCTTAGGGCTGTGCGCTGATCAGATTGTGCAGAAAAGCAGTTAAGAAATGCCTGCTAAAAGAACGGGCGGACTTTTGTGTAGCAAATAACAAACATATCATTATCTCTTATGCCTGTCTGCATCTCGGCTTCAGTGATGAAGTGTGTGATGCAGTGAGTGGCACAGACTGCATAGTGCTACCATTTGTTTTCCATTTATAACCATCTCCATGCACAGGTGCCTCTGGTATTGGAGTCCTTGGTTTACAGTTTTATGGATTATTGTCCTTTCATACAGTGATTGGTGCTCTTCTGTGAAATCTGTTCGAAGGGCACAGAGGAGCACCCTGGCCACTGCTCCAGCCCAAATGTGCACACTCCAGCTTCCGCTGACCTTACTTAACCAAAACACTGTATTTCAAGACTTCTGAAGTGGTCTGTCCTCTGGGATGGACAGGAGGGAACACAGTTCAAATGTCTTTTCCCTGTTCCTGGATTCTAACCTTTTTTCTCCTCGATTTAGGTGCAGACTTAAAGGAACGTGCAAAGATGGATGATGCAGAAGTTGGACACTTTGTTAAAAGGCTGAGAAATCTCATGGATGAAATAGGTAAATTATTATCTCGGTTGGGAAATTTGCCCTAGACTGCCTGTGCTGAGACATTTAGAAATGCTGCAGGAGGGGAAGGATGCTAGCCCCAGCATGTTATCCGTTTAGGAGTAGCTTGCCAAATGGCTCCAGCTTATGCCTGAAACAAAGATCCGATTCAAATTAAATACCAACTATCCTGCTGCCAATCCAAGGACAAGATGCATTTCAGTACTGCCTTTTCCATGATGAAGAGCAGCACATACACATACATATAGTAAGTACCTGCTATAACAAAGCATTCTATATACAGTTCTATGTAATCCTTGGGAGGCAGTGCTAGACAAAATGAGCCATATTGGTTGTCCCACTTCTAATACATGCTGTGAAGCACTCATGATGTGGCGATGACCTAAGAACATGGATTTTGATCTCTGAATGGATTTGTTGAATGTCAGGGGGTTTATAGCTACACCCCCCCCCCCCTTTTTTCCCAAAAGGAATATGGACTTGTACAACTGATTTTCTTCCCCTATTTATTTCTCCCCCCTGCTCTCACTAGAGAGGAATACCAAAGTGAAATCTGACTAAAATACCAATCAGAATTGCAGTAATGAAAAAAAAAAAAACACAACAATGTAGAGAGAATGACCCTGTCTTACCACGGAAGCAGTCGGGGGTGAGGTGGGTGTGGGGTGTTTGTCCAGGTAGTTACAGCACAGAGTTAGCACACGTCTGAAGTCTGCTTCCAACTCCCTGAGTATTTAAAAAGGTATCTTATCGAGCAGCTAATCTCCAGGTACCTCAGGTTCCTCAACTATGAGGTAACAACAGTGTTTACCAAGTTCAGGAGCATTGGCTAACAAAAGCACAAGAAAAGCTAATCCTTGTAACAGTGATTAAAGATGATGTCTTTGTTTTGACTGTTTAACTGCAATAGCTGGATATTCACATCATAAATTTGCAAGGAGACAAGTCATCCTGTTTTGTGTTGCAGTACTTTGTATCTGCATGCTTCTTTGCATGTAAGAATGTTTTGTATTCTTTTTACAGAGAAGTGCAAAAAGACAGTTTCTACTATTCAGAGACAGTCAGAAAGTTTTTGGCAGAAGAAAATGAATTCTTGAACAATTTTGAATTGGAGAACTGCTAAAAGCTTTAGAATTTAAGCGTTTAAATTCCAGGAGTGGAACAGAACTTCTGGAACAAAACTATATAATCTGTATTGTCTTCTCTAGCTGCCCTGCCTGTACCCACAATTGCTGCAATAGATGGCTATGCATTGGGTGGTGGACTAGAACTGGCGTTAGCTTGTGACCTTCGAGTAGCAGGTTTGTGTGTTGCTTAATATAGGATTCTTCATGTAATTGGTGACTATATTTTAAAGAGAACTTACATGCATGATAGCCGACTGTTAATGGAATCCAGTAGGCTAAGAGAGGAACTTACACAGTTCAGGAAATGAGTAGCTATTTGTCCAGAAATTGTGACATTTAGTTACTATTGGGAAAGCAGTTTCCTTGCTTAAAAAGTAAAGGCTATTTTTAGGCAAGACTAGGATTGCTTCAGAAAGCTATTTATTGGTAGAATTAAATAGTTATTGTGTAATATTGGATTAGCACTCTGGCTAGATCTAATCTTCCCTACTTAAATCAGCTTGGAGTGGAAGCCTTCCTTCTTCTGTTTCCATTCTTCCATCCATTACATTTCATCTAGGATGGACCTAAGGTTCATTTTTCTAGGTAAGATAGCTACATTAGGGGTAAGCAGCCATACTACACACCCCTCATCTGACTTGAGATGGTCATTGATTAGGCATTGTAGTATTCAGACTTTCTAGCTAGCTGGAGAAATGGAGTTCCAGTTCAGTATTGACAGTTTGTAGTTTCATTAATCAGTTCAGTATGGAAAATTTGTAGTTGTACAGATCAAAAAGTAACTTACGTATTTTTTAATAGCTTCATCAGCTAAAATGGGCCTCATTGAGACCACAAGAGGGCTTCTTCCTGGAGCAGGTAACCTTTACTAACTCTTCAGTCTCTTACTTTCTCAGCTGTATAGTAAGTATTTTGCCATTAGAGCACTTGGAAGTGTTTTGAGTGTAAATTAAAAGTAGCATCTTCTAGTGACCCAAGAGATCTATGAATCCAGAGTTCTGTTCCAAGCCCTGTCTCAGACTTGCCATGAATTTAGGAAAGTCCCTTTACACCTTTTCCTGTTTATCAAAATCCTCAAAAGGATGCTGATGCCTTTCAGATGCCTTGCAAAATGTTGACATATTTAGCTAGTAGTTATTAAAGAAACACATCATCCCTTTATTTTTCAAACTTCGCTATATAAGGAGGCAAAATACATTTGGTTTTTTGGGCATTTCTCAGAAATGGAAAATGGTGTTCTTGCTGTTGTCATAAGGTGGAACCCAGCGCCTGCCTAGATGTGTTGGAATAGGTCTTGCAAAGGAACTCATTTTCACTGGTAGACAGATTGATGGACAACAAGCCTTCTCAATGGGATTAGTAAATCACACAGTGCCACAGAACAATGAGGGAGATGCAGCTTACCAGAGAGCATTAGCTTTGGCTAAAGAAATCCTTCCTCAGGTAAGTGTATTATTCATGTGGTCAACTTAAGGCATTTCTGCTTCCTGTAAGAGAGAGCAAACAAACAATTGAAATGCATTTCTATGAAATATTAAAGTCTTGGTTCCTGATGTTTCAGTCTGTTAACACTGTCGGTTTTTTGTGAATGCCATTTCTGTAGTAACAAATGTTAACATCCATCTGCTTAAATCATAGAACAGTTTTACTTCCCAGCTGTAGTTATGCAGACCTGCAGGACACGTTGAAACCTTGTACCGTGTACACTAACTGTAAAAAACAATTTGGCGTTATCTAAAGATATGTATTAACTTACTACAAATTTCTGTAGACTAGAAGGTTATTTGTAGATAGGATAATGATATTAACAACTACGCTATTATGAACTGATGTGGCTTTAATTATTTTTAAATGTTTGTTGTGGGTTTATTTTCTTTAATAAAGGCTCCGTTTGCTGTGAAAATGGGAAAACTGGCAATAAACAGAGGAATGGAGGTAATTTTTTTTTAAATACTGAGGTAAATGAAGCAGACAGGCAGCTCTTACAAATTACTACAGTAAAAATGTTTAGAACAGATGAGTTATAATCCTTGTTTAGACAAGGCATTTAAAACCATTTCAGGGGTTTTAAAGATTTTTTTTTTTTTTAAGAGACAAAATTAATACGGCAGGATTTTTTTTTCTACAGATGCTAGCACTGTAGTTCTAATACAGAAGTGAAGGTCACTCCCTACAAGTGAATGTTTATTGATTTGAGGGCTATGAAGTAGTTTTGAGGGCTATACTTCAGACAAATCTCACTCCTTCCCTCTCATCCCCAGGTTGACATTGCGTCAGGGATGGTTATTGAGGGGATATGTTATGCCCAGGTAGGTTACCTTCAGAATACATTCCTGAAAGGAACAACTGTACATTTTCTAAAGCTGGGTATTCACACAGTACTCCTGTATTTTTCTCTCTATAAGGGAACACTAACAGCTAAATCTAAAGCTTTGAGAACATACCTGAGTGCAGTTCCAGATACCTATTTCAGAATATTGTTGTCATGCATAGCTGCCTCTCTCAGCCTGCCTGAGACCAAAGTCCGTCCTTAAATACCCTTCTGTCTAAAGTAATTGTATATTCTTAGGTTCAACAACATGTTAATTATAGGATGAGCTTTACAAATGGTTTTAGTTTTAACAAATAACAGATTCCTCCTGTAGTCATTCTTTCTGTCAAGTTTTGAGAGCATACATCTTTCTTAGCTAACGGAACCATGTAACTGCTGTGCCTCTCAGTGTATTTTAAGACGGTGAAGTATTAAATTTATGGAAAATTGTTTTCCTACATAGTTCTCTGGTCTATGGTCTTTGTCTTAGATGCTTTGCTTGTGATTTATTCCTAACTGCAAAACGCAGAAAGTGGGACTTAATGTATCATTGAAAGAAAAGCAATCTTAGTCTTAGACCACTAGTGCCAAATTAGCGAGTACTTAAAAACACATCAGACTTGTCAGTGAAAAACATACCAATTTTTTTTTTTTTTTTTTTTTGGCAAAATGTAGAATATTCCCACAAGAGACCGTCAGGAAGGGATGGCTGCCTTCAGGGAGAAACGACCACCTCAGTTTATCGGCAAATAACGCTTCCTAGCTTCCCCTTGATTTTTTGAAGGTAAAGGAGGACTGGAGGACCCACGGATTTCTTGGGATAATTTTTATGACTGCATTCTGCATACTTCGCTCCTTGCCTTGGACGGTATTTCTGAATACTCCACTGGATCATTTTGCTGTAAGAATTCCTAAATAAAGATTTAACTTCGTACAGCTGATCTCTTCAAAGAGCATACATCTTAAGTCAGCGGTTACGGCTCTCAAACAGATATCAAGGAAGGGGTATAGAGAAGCTTTGGCTCACCATAAGCAAATTAAAAAAATAAAAGCAGGAAACATGCTGCATCTAAACAGTGATAGGAAAAAGGAAAAAAAAAAACAATCATTCTGAAGAGAAAGTCAGCTTACAAAGAAAGAAAACCTTCCTAAGCTTGTTTCCCATTGTCAGTGCTCTTCCAACTAATCAGACAGAACTAGCAGTATTAACACAGAGCAGTGGCATTTCACCCCAGATCTGCTGTGACTAGTGCAAAACCCTAAGCTATCGCTCCAACCAGCTGAACTTACGTCTCTTTGGTATCAGTGCTTGAGAAAATGCAAGGCCTGTATGTGCATGTATATATGGCCACCATATCAGTCTATGCCAGACATCTCAAGCATGTCACCTCTCTCCCGTCACCTATTTTCCCTCTGTTGTCTGACTGGAAGTTGAAGTTTTTTTCTCCCTCTGTTTAAAGGTTCTCCAGCACTGAGGCATGCCACACAGTTTAGCTCTATGGCTTCTTACTTCCCTAGACTGGAGCTTTCAAGCAGAAGTTAATTAGTATAGTTAGAGAAATTTACTAAAAATACATACTTTATAGGTTATCAAAATATACTTACAAAATGTGGCTTACCACATTGGAACCGGGTATCACTTCATGTAATGATAGTCTCGAAGCAAGCCACAATTTCACTTGGACCAGAAGTTAACCAAACAATTCTGTGGGTGAGGTAACCTTACTAGATTATACATATACAAGTTTCCTATGTAAAGATCTGCAAAGGTAAAGCAGGGTCATGATCTTCAGCCTTCACACAAAAAAAGATGGCAAATGCCACAGGTGAAATACAAGGGTATAAAAGTTGCTTCCAGAATTACTCTACCCTGGCAGGAACTCGTGAAGCTGCACAGGAATGCGAAGAGACCTTTCCATAACTGGCACATACAAGCACATCTAGTGGATTTATATCTTGTAGGCATTCACTTTTCAGCTTAAAAAAATTCTGCTCACTGTTTGTTTGCCTGAAGCCTGTGGGAACAAAACAAGAAGGGTATGGAAAATCATTTACAAGTGCTTGCTGGTTGCAGAACTTCATGAAGTGACATCTTCACCATCTGGACTGATGCCAGCATCACATACATTTTGTGCTGCACGTAGTAGTGATTACTTTTTTCCACAGTTTTAGTTAAGATGTTTCAGCAAGTTCTCCTGTTATTAGGAAAAAACAGTACTGTAAGGAGAGTTGTCATCTTTATTTTAAAATCTTCTAGCAATTGATTCATATTCATTAACACCAATTTTGAGAAGTTTTCTGTTCCATTTCATGTAACGGAAATTTCATAGCAGAAGTACCATAGCAGACATCTCAGAAGAGTGGTATGTAATGGCTTGCAGGCCATTTTTCATTTTTTTAAACCACCTTCATAATTCAAAGCTACAACCAATTTAATTTCTTTCCAAATCAAGAAAACTGTATATAATGAGATACACACATGAAAATGATGCTAGCCAAATTATACCTTCGTACAAAAAGCAATTACACAATCTTGATTAAATTACTGGATCAGTACCTTTTGAAGTTGCTGAAATACACAATAACTAGATTACTGAAGATTAGAGGTGATGTTTTTATTTGAAGGATGGGAGTTGGGAGAGGGAAGGAGTTAAAAATAGTAAAATATGGTCATCATGAAGAAGCCATCCCTGCTAGTAATTTATCAAACATAAGTTTTCTTTTTAAACTCAATTACCAATATATTTACAGAAGTCTCTGACTATCCATCAGTTGCCATGGAAATACGGAGACTAACCAGATAAACAAAAACAATACCTGAAATAAACCTGAATTTGAACGGACATGCAGTTTGCTTCCATCACTTGTATTTTATCAGGCATCTGTATGCTGTGCAATATTTTTCATTCAACAGATCATTTGAAACCCGTAGGTAACCAAGAAAGAAATAAGTTGTTACAATTAGCATCTTTATGTAAAATTTCACACTCCACAAAACAATGCAATTGACACAGGGCTTACATAGAACATTGGGTGATATTTTGCACTGTGATGACTTCGAAATATAATTCACTGCACAATACTGACAGAATATTTACAGAAAACAACAGAGCAATCATTAGTCTCTTATAAATAAGGTGACCAAATATCCTGGGCCTCCTATCAAGACATGCAATCCCCTTCACGATGAAGACAAGTCAGTATTCTGCTCTAACGAGCCTTCTCCTTTCCCTTTCAGTATTCCAAAAACAAAAGAAAGGTATCAACACACGCAACCAAAAGTAGTCAAACAACAACAAAAACCCTTTCTTGTTATCAAGTTTAAAATCTCAAGCGTAGTTCATCCTTTTAGTATTGTGTCTCCTTTTAATATCCTGTTTCTATTGCTTTACTTCAGAAGGTTTCCCCTTTCCCTGATGCAACGCCGATCCCCACCTCTTTAAGAGCAGTGAGGACTCAGGAGAGCTGAACTGCAAAAAGGCATTGTTCTAGCAGTAAGGAAAACGAAAGAACACAGCTTGCAGGCAAAAGGAAAAGGAAGTTGAAGACCCCATTTGTGTTTAGAAGGGTTATGAGACAATGGACATTGTGGTCGCCTTAGTTACAAGTCTTATTGTAACCTGCATGCATGTACTTTTGTTTTAATCTGTAGAAGTGTTGAATCTCACAACCACACACAGTTTTATTCAAACACCAAACTGGTAAACAGTGTTATGAACAGCAATCGTAGGGATGAAATAACTTTCTCTCCCATAAGTCACAAAACAAGATATTCCTAGAAGTCTTTTTTTCAGATGTGCATATTGATCCATACAAGTCTCACCTCTTTGTAGCCAGCAGTAATCCTACAGGTATGACCAGCTCAAGCAGTGACCCTTTACAAGTTGCATATGCGGTTGCCATTAAAGTTGACATGCACCAAAGGTTACCGTACATGGTTCTGGGTACCACAGTTATTGGCAAATCACTTTAATGGTGACCACTATATTACAAGTTACTCCAACTACACACACATCGGAAAGGATTATTACAGAGACAATACTTTACACTCCTACACCTGCAGCTTTCAGTTTGGTTTATTTTGTTGCTGTTTTCTACATGGAGGTGGTCTCCCATGACGCATAATGTGTTTTTCCAAACTATCCAGGATGGCAATAGCAATCCTTTGGACATGGGGATCAGTCTGGACATTTTCCTTGATGCTGTATAAGTGCTGTAAACCACCTTCTTCGATTAACATGCTGCAGTACCTGGCAGCTGTAATAAGATTAAAAGAAAGGAAATTTAAAAAAAAAAAAAAAAAATGTATCTAGAGTAAATGTAGCAGATACTGTAAACACTGATTCAAATCCACTTTCATTTCCTAGAACAGGCAGCAGTTGGGACACTCCCTAAAATGTCTCAGAAGTGCATTGGTACTTTAATAAGTGACAACAGAACAACAGAGTTGTTTGGACATACATAAATTTTAAGAAATGGGACTCAGAAGTACTATAGTATCTATGAGTACCCAGGTAAAAAAATACCACCTGTACCAAAAGCCTCGGTACAGAACAGTTACCAAAAAATGGTATCAGATATACCACATCATTTGTACAGCCTTGCAGAGGGAATAGGAACTAGTTCCTTCAAAAACAGTTTGCCAAATACTATTGATGGTGGCCTTTAACTAGTTATAAGTTGCTATGAATGCCTTTTCATGGATAAAATTATACTTTTCTTTCCACTTTCATTACCGATTTTAAAAAGCTGAAAACGCATCTACATCAGCTCCAGTGTTATTACGTGCAACGACCAGCTATAAAAAGAGCCACATGTTTAATGTAACATGCAAGCTTCAGAAATTGTTACAAAATGGTCAGGATGACTGTAATGCAATTCATGGAGCATTACCTCAGATGTGCCCAATTTCACCATTCATTTCGGTGAAGCAACACCGGAGTTGTTTAAATGCTGACATTAAGCATTTCACTGGGGATCACATTTACTGCAGTGCTACTAATATTTTAGTTATGTTAGCTCATTGTGCTGGATATGATACAGAGAAACACCAAAAGGAGAAAAAAAATAAACGAGAAAAATCAATCCCATTAATTCCAGACTACTTCTCACCCTCATCTAAAAGAGAATCACCCTCATCTAAAAGAGAAGGTCAAAATAAAATGTATCTCCTCTCCAGAACAAAAAGCCTTCTTGGCGCCAAGCACCAAAAGCTTAATATTTTCCCCCCAAATAAATCTCCATATTTCAGAATTAACTACATTTCCCCCTCAGAGTAGGTTATTACATTTGCTACCAAACATTTGGCTTCTCTGCAACTTTGTCCAGAAGCTTCTGGCACCAACTACTATCAGAACTAAATTTCAGGAATACTGTCTCGATCTCAAATCAGGAGTACACCACCCAAGTATTTCCAGCCTCTCCATTCTACAAAGCAGTTGCTCACTGTCAATACAAACCTCTGCGGCATCTTGAAAGCCCAGAGGTTAGGGCAGCACAAAGTAAAAACTAAAAATAAATAGAACAAATAGGACCATACTAAGTTAACAGGGCTGAGGCACAAAGAGGGGGAGAAAGCTTGCTTTAATATCATTAATACAGAATTACAGGGTCTTTATCAAGAACTGTTACCCAGAGTCTGACCACTAGAACAACTTGTCAGAACAGTCCTACTTCAATATGGGAAAAGTCCTCACAGATCTCTGGACAGTGTACCCTGGGACCAGTGCCTCATTACAGTTATGAGCTCTATAAACAGTACTTTATGTGCAATTATATATTGTGCCATGTTATTGTTTGGTCCTGAATAGATGTCTTTTCACTGTAGAAATAGTGATGGGACAGGGATAAAAAAGCATAGATATAATGCTGTCAAGAAGATTAAAAACTGGCACAGAAAATACTTCTAATGCTTTAGAGGAAAGCTGCTTTGTATCTGGTAGAAGTTAATGACAATACACACGTTCACATCATACAACTTTATGTCAAAAAAAAAAAAAAAGGCATCAAAAGCCAGGAAGGTTTGTCCAGTCTTACATTTAGGTATGCTCAGGGGATTTATTTCCTTTCCCAATACTTGTGCATTTCATCACATGCTCTCAAATCATTTTACAAACAAGACATTGGTGTTCTCATTTTGCAGATGGGAAAGACAGATTAAGAAACTGACCTTCCTGTCACGGCAAGTTATTGCAAAAAGGTGATTAGAGAGGAGGATTACCTAAAACTTCTGTTCTGACAGCAAGAGATAGCTACCTGCTACAGTCATTGTTCTTAATTTAGAAGAAATTTGTTGCCCATTATTAATATTTACATTTCTGAAAAAAAACACCTGTGCAAGCCAAAAATGTAGTTAATCTTAACACATGTCCATGTTTTGGAATTAATACTGTGTATTTAACAGTAAAATTCCAGTAAATAAAAAGGACAAAACTTTTATTACTCTCTTTTCCTGCCCCATTTAGTCAAAGCCTAAATGTAGTTTTCTCCAGAGGATTAGGAGTGAATACTCTAGGAATTCTTATTTTTCACACTAGTGAATTATATGCTAATAAATAAGAATTTTAAGGGTAGTATTATCTTGATACGTACGATTTTTGCTGCAGACATGCTGCATGGCCCACACTGCCCATAACTGGACACCAGGTGTCATGAAACAGCCAAGTAGTGGAAAAAATGGATTGAAAGACCTATAAAAAAAGGAGAGGAAAGCAACTTGCTTTACTACTAGATATCATTACTTCAGAGGTGACATGTTGTCTACTCATTCAGCCACAGGTTTAATTAGGAGAGACACTTGATAAACCAGAGTTTTAGATGCAGCAGGCAAGCCTTTCAATGTTTAAGACAATTACCAGCAAAAATCATATATGGTGGATATGTGGTATGCTTTTACCATAGCATTTGGATGCCTCCTGCTCCTTAAAAACAGGAATAAAAACAGTGAAAATTATAGCAATTAGATGGACATTAATTATCTAATTGTGCTTCTTGGCCTCAAACTTCTTTATCTAGGACAGATAGTGCTAACCTAGTGCTAGCCAATATAACCTTACTGGTTAATCTTTGTGTCTAAGTCTTTAGACATGCAGCTGAATACCTTTAATAGAAAAGCAGGCAGAACAACATTATATTTTTCTTTTACAGGAGTCCCTAACCTTCTTTGGTCACAAAGGGAAAATTAACACGCTGTGTATTTTAAGCCAACAGGTGTTTCTACACTGGACAAAACCATGTCTGGCTAGCAGCTCACTCAGCTCTGGGAACAAGTTTTAAATCCAGTTCAGTTTATTTTCCAAACTCTAAATCAAGACAATAGTTACCTGTAAGCCACCATCTCACATTCTGGGGTTGGCCAATTCAAAATGGCAGAATGCTGCAAAATACAGAACCAAGAACACCCATTGTTAAATAAAAACATTGAAAAAATATTAAAGAGTATGATAAAATTCACCATCATTTCTGTACCAGCTGTTCAAGGAGAGATGTCCTCTGGCTGCGACTTAATGTCCAGGCCTGCTCTCCTCGAGATATCAAATGAGCAATAATCCCTGCTGCAAAGTAGCTAACTTCCACCTCCACACTGTGCAATAATTTACTGATGTGGTCTATAAAGTCCTTCCACATTAATTCAGAATGGAGTTCTTTAACTTCAGCTATGTTATTCTAGAGGGCGGAAAAAGAAAAAAAAAAAAAAGAGATCAACAGAAAGAATACCATAGAAGAGAGATAAACATATAAACTTGAATTACATTGTGTATGTAAACACATATAAACACCAGGATGAGATCTTCATGCATCCAGGTGACCACCAAATGCCAAAATACTACTTTTGCTTTTGAAAACTTTTGCAGTCTAATGCAGGAATTTGCCCCAAAACAAAGCGGTTTTCTCGTAGATTATACTAAATTAAAAGCTAGTTTTAACATTCTCAAACACGCTCAATTTCAGTAAACTTCAGCAGGCCACAATTCTGAATTCCATTGATTTTCAACCTACTTTTTGCATTTGGACTCACATGAAGCCTCACTCACTGCCCTTTCTTAAAAGCTCTTTTTGTTTAATGTAACCATCAATTTCAATACAAGTAGTGCTTTTGGAGAATTGGTAAACAGTCCAAAACAATGTCAATTGTGAATAATGCACATTATAAAGATTAAAGAGGAACGTAAAAATATTAGGCAAGTTTTCAGATTAACATGGAGAAAAAGAATAAATCAATTTTCAGAAGTATATAATTCAGGCTTTTTTTTTTTTTTTGGGTCATCTCACCAGAAGTCCAAGAACTTTCTGTTGAATGGATGATTCAGACGGAAAAGACTGTGGAAAAAAGAAACAAACTATAGGTAACCATTTATGCTTATTATTGAAACAATGTTAATTATAAACTCATGTTGATAATCCACCACCAAAACTGTACCCCTCACCTCTAAGACTCTCATGAAAAGTTCTAGCCCTTGATTCTCAATGAAGTGCCGACATGTTGTTGGAGATTCATCAGTGAGGTTCCAAAGTGCACTCAGTGTGAACTTGAGGGTAGTATCTACAAGATTCTGATTTGTCTTCTGTTTAACTATTTGTAGAAGTTGCTGGGGGGGAAAAAAAAATAAAAAAATTTAAAAATCCCAGTTACGATTGCATATCAAAAAATGTATTAGCTCCTCTGCTTCTTTCTGCACCAGCTGGGGTAATGCATAGCTATCATTTATATGCAGAGTAAAGATCCACATGCTTAGGGTCAAACTATACAAAATAGTTTCCTATTTTGGGGTCAAACTATACAAACTATACAAAATATACAAAATAAAACAGCTGTTAAACTTTTTACCTCCCCTTTGAACATGGTTGCCTGCTAGAGGAATTTGTTGTCACCATAATTACATGTGTAGTACTATCATAGACCACACAAAGCCATCCACAGAACTCTCAACCCCACATGAACATTGACAGCACTAACCATTTACTTCAAATACTCTCTTTTTGAGCATCTTTCATCTTATACAATGGATTTCAAATCAAGAGATGTCTTGCTATTTTACTTTGTATTAATTGTGTCAAGATTTTCCACTTTGGCTTCTTTTCATCTGTGCTAATATGTCTCATTGCAACTGTCTCTGACATTACCTCTAACAAATTCTCTAGGCTTTTCTCTTCTGAAGAACTTTCAAATGAATTCAGGTTAAGGTGTTCTTAGAATTCTATCTACTTATTTTGTATCTTTAGGAATACTGTTAGCATGAATAGCTGGAGTGGATGGTATTTTTGACTGTCACGAAAGTATCTTACCCTAACAATGAAGAGCTCTGCGCCAAGTTGAGCTGTTTGCTCTGTTGAAAGCTGTAAACAAACAAAATCATATCAACAATTTTTTAGACTTTAGAAATACTATCCTATCACCTCAAAGCTTAAATTTCATACCTTTGCAGCGAGAATGGAAATTATGGCTACAGCCATCCTTTGCATATTTTGATCTTCATGATTACACAGCCACTGCATAACAAGTTTGGCTGCTTCAAACCTGGATGTTAAAAATAAATTTAATTTTCAGAAGTCTCCTAAGTCTTAGTAAAAGAAAGATGTACACAGACAACACATCAGATAGAAATGCATGTAAGGCAAAATAAACTGGAAGAAGTATGCCTCATACTAAAAAAAAGTAGAAATACACAGTGAAATTACAGGTATTGCATGACCCTCAGTCAGCTTTGAGTTGTTTGCTTAGGGTCTCTTACTTCTAATTATACAGCAAAGTGCACAGGAATTGCTTCCAAAGAAGAAAGAAATATTTAGCACAATCTTCTGAAACATCAGACCCACACACTTCAAAGCATTTGGGCAAAACGTTTAAGTAGAAAAATCTCTGCAAAAAGCAATTCCATAGTTCCCCAGAGAAATTCTGACTTCTGTTACATGCAATTAGTGATAGACCCATCCAGGTGAAGTAAAAAATAACTGCATACCAAAGGATTTTTTTCAGACCTGTATTCAATTGTGAATTACAGGCCCAAAATAATATAGACCAGACAAATTCAGCACACTGGAATGATTTAAACTGAGCAAAACTGAGACCAGAAACAAACCTTCCAAAGCAATAGACAACAAGGAAAAATATTCTGCAATGTTACAACTCACTTTAACTGACATATAACACTTGCCTGTTAAATGGAACATCCTGAAGGATTCTGTCGCTGCATAGTGAAAGAAGGCAATTCTTTTGCAGCTATGAGAAATGAAAAATAATTACTTCAGAGACATACATATTTCAGAATACTTTCTTGCTATGAATCACTAAACATAGTTCCATGAGGTCACGAGACGTGAAGAAACTTTTTGTAAGACCCACAAGACAGGGAATCCTACAGAAAATAAAGAAATTTCATCTTTTACCTGTTGATGATTTGGGAAGTGTTCCATGGCCTTCAGGAGCAAGTGAGTGACATCGGCCAGAAGCCGCACAGGCATGCCTGCTGCTAAATCTTGCTTGGTTAGGTTAAAGACACACGCACTTGCTGCTAACTGCACGGGCAAGTTCAGGGGGTGATTTCTCATTCCAATAACAACAAGCTGAAATGCAAGAGTTTTGCCCACGTTAGTTAGTTACATGTTTGCGCACACACCCCAAGAGCAACCCACTGTTGCTTGAGGCCACAATGGTGACTCACAGCACCCAATTTCTGCCTCCCTTTTACTTAAGTGAAAAATCCATCTGGTATGATTTTAAGTCTCGGGAAGAACATTTCCTTTTGCTCAGTGATTCAAAGCTGACAACTTCTATTTCTCCAAGTCCATTTGCATTGGTTGCAGCAGCCTCTCAAAGGAGAAGCTGCATGGAATGCAAGAGATTCCTAGAAAGATCCAAGGTTTGCTCTACACACTGAGATAAAAATCACCAAACCCTTTCAGAGATGAATGAGGTAGGACAGAGTTTCTGCAGTGTAATGGTAATGATGTAGTGGCTTGTTGTTTGGTGACTAGCCATTTCAGATCCCATCCTAAGCTGCTAGGTCAAGATATATTTTTCATACCTTCGTCCTGAATTATGGTTTTGGCTACGTACGTTGACTGTGATCTCATTTAAGAAAATATTTTTCTTGTTGATTATAGATTGCCAAAGTCTTTTTGATACTGAAGCCAACAAAATCAAGGTCACTTGTTCAACTTCAAAGAGGATAGGAAAAACAAAAATAATCTGTCCTACTGATGCCTCCTTTTATGATCACAGTAAAAATTAAACCATTTCTGGTGTTCTAGACATGGAAAGCCAATGCCTAGAATGGATTTCTAAGGAAGTTTCTAGGATTTTCCAAGTTAGACCCCAATATAGAACGCTAACAATATTTATTCACTTGCTATCATAGTGGAAGTTGACAGTGGAGAGAAGTATCACTGAATGCCTTCCTTATTATTATTGGTTTGTAAGCGTCAGCAGAAGGCATTGTTGTACCTGGGTAATAAGACTAAACAGACCTTTCATTTGACTCAGTACAGATATGTTGTAATGACAGAATTCAGCATCTGAAGAAAATTTCATATCATGCTCAAAATTACATGAAAAAATTAATTTAGATGCTACTAAATTTAGGTACAATACATTAGTCCAGATCAATTATACCTAACATAAAACGCTACAGGGCATATTCTACATCACTGTTGTTTAAACAGTTGTTAATTTTTATCCAACATTAAAACTTTAATCTTAAATATCACAATCAAAATTGTAAAAGCTTATAAAATAATTTACATCAGGGTTTGGGGGATGGGCTCAGTTTAAGGAACAATGCACTACAATCATTAAAACTATATTATTTTACCTTTAAAATTTCAGGCTTTGTTTTTTCCATTACATGCGTCAGGCTGAATAAATGAAAGAGTGCTTCTCTCACAAAGAAGGCCCGTTCACTGTAACGCTTCAGTGCTTCAGAAATCTGAGTTTCATTTGCTTCTCCTGACACCTATGAACAGAGAAATAATATTTAGTTCAAGATGTCATCATTTTACTTTAAAAACTTTGTTCTTAAAAAGTACAAAGCTGCAGTTTCAAAGGTGGTGATATTTTTAGTCAAATCCTTCAGTAAGCAAATGATTACTTTATCTGGCCATATTAATCCAGAACCACACCATCTTAAAACATTCTTCATAAAGAAGAATCCACATTATAAGCCAAAATTAGGCTTCAGCCATGTCTTTAAGCAGAACTGTATGAAACCACTAAGTAAAAGTAGCACTTCATAACTAACAAAAGCTGCTTATGATGCACCAAATGCCTAAAAACACTATTTGTAACTGAATGCTCTGTCAAATGCAGCTGATAAACTGACAAAGATGGTATTTTGGCTGTAATTTTTCGACTCTGGGTTCTAGCTCTGGCAATAAAAAAACATTTCCATTCTTTGTCTGCATCAAGTTTCCTATAAGCTATATCTGTAGCAACAGCTTTCCAGCACCATATTAAAGAACTAACTCATGCTCTCTGCAAAAGAAGGAATTCTTAAAACCAGACTTTAAATACATGTGAAAACTAAACAATGAGCTAGGTGAAGATTCCATTAGAAGCTATACGCTGCTGACTAATACAAGCTTCAGTTCATAATATTAAATCAGCAACTAGCTGCAAATTTTTCCACTTCCCAATCTGCTATATTCCCCATTTAAAAATATTTTATCTACTTTATAACTGTAAATTGTGTAACTGTAGATAGTTTGTTCCTGAGTCCTACTATTTAATGAATCATTGTTGTAATCACTGTTTTTTAAAATTTTTAGAGGAGCATGCAGAACTTGTTCTACTTCATGTGTCACATAAGGGAAAGCAAATGTTCATAGATTGAAGTGTCACATTCCCTGCATCCTGTATTGTATAGAGCCAAATTTTTTGAAACTTGCTAGATCAGGAATATATTACAGCCTTGAGAGAACTGATACCATCTTGGATTTTGTTTTATATTCTCTACTGATTAGAACAGGGCAATTGTGTTTACTGTTTTGCAGCCAATTATAAACTATATGAAGAATTTTCACTTGGCTTCATGTTCTCAACTACAATGTCTGCCTAGTGTTTAATCTTTAATGAATTTCTACAATCAAATTTCACAGGACTGCTGTAAAGACAGTAATATTTTACTTCTACTGTCTCCATGAGTGCTGTGTTCTGTTTATTCTTTAGCAGTATCTAGACTAAGCAGCTGAATATTTCAATATAGTCACTAATGAATTTCAGGTCACACACACACAAAAAAAAGGCAAAAAACCCAATTGCTGCCTACAGTCTCTTCTTGACAATTATGCCTTAAAAAAAAAAAAAACGCAAACTGCTTTTTGCTAACTACACTGCTACAAGTCCATCATGATTTTCACATTACTAGAACCTTCTTCCTTCCTGCCTTTTCATAGCACAGTCACTTGTATGAAGCATGTATTCTAAATAGCAAGGATTATATTGAGTTATTTTATACCACACATGAAGTATAATTTCCTGATGCTGTACATCAGTCCCGCCAAATGGGAACTTGCTTTCTCCAACAATGCATTTCAACATTCATACACATTCGCTATCAGCTGTGACAACTAAGTACTCAGAGACCTGGCCATTAACAACTGTCAAAAGTTCCAGGAAAAAAATTATAAAATTGTGTAGCCGTGTTACCTCACTTTCCTATAAGAGCATTCTGAATTTTAAAACTGAAGTGCAAAACTCAGCTTGCACAGCAGGCAGACTAAACTATGGAAACATTATGCTAACTCTTCCTCATTACAGAATTACAGAATTACATGGGTTGGAAGGGACCTCTGGAGATCATCTAGCCCAACCCCCCCCCCGACAGAGCAGGTTCACCTACAGCAGATGGCACAGGAATGCATCCAGGCAAGTTTTGAGTATCTTCAGAGAAGGAGACTCCACAACCTCTCTGGGCAGCTGGTTCCTGTGCTCTGCCACCTTCAAAGTAAAGAAGTCCCTCCTCATGTTTAGATGGAACTTCCTATGACCAAGTTTGTGCCCGTTAGCTCTCATCCTGTCACTGAGCACCACTGAAAAAAGACTAGCCCCATCCTCCTCGTACCCCCCCTTAAGTATTTATAAGCATTGATAAGATCCGCCCTCAGTCTTCTTTTCTCCAGTCTAAAAAGACCCAAGTCCCTCAGCCTTTCCTCATAAGAAAGGTGTTCCAGTCTCCTAATCATCTTTGCAGCCCTTTGCTGTACCCTCTCCAGCACTTCCCTGTCCTCTTGAACTGGGGAGCCCAAAACTGGACACAGTACTCCAGATGCGGCCTCACCAGGGCAGAGTAGAGGGGGAGGATAACCTCTCTCGACCTGCTAGCCACACTCTTGTTGCACCCCAGGATGCCATTCATTGGCCTTCTTGGCCACAAGGGCACATTGCTGGCTCATGGTCATCCTGTTGTCCACCAGGACTCCCAGGTCCCTTTCCACAGAGCTGCTCTGCATTCCCTCTGCAGTTTCCATCATCCTCATGGCACAGTAGAAAAAACCTCAAAGAGTCAAAGATGATATACCACTGACACATCTAAAACATCTCTTTTTCTTCTTTAATTCTGACCCCTTCATAGCAGGGACAGGATAGGCTCATTCTCTGGTAAGTGCATGCACATTCTACAGAACAGTGAAAGACATCTTGTTGCCTGGCACTAGAAGATAAATAAATGCACTTCAGCAAACATCATCTCATCCTAAGGGGCTAAGTAATTTAGGATTTGTTCAAGAGGAGGAAGTTTTTCATCCTAAGTAATTGCTTCTTACATGTTCATCGCCAAAAGACCTTTCAAGGTGGGTAGAAATTTTGTAGTAGGAAACAGAAGTGGTGATGGAGTACAACAGCAGCTCAGTTATTAAGTTTTATTGTCAATTGTTGTGTCAATCATTAACTGCTCAAAGCTTATGCAAATTGCACCTCCACCTCTTACATATTGCTGCCTTATGCTAGATACTGTTCTGAAATCCAGAGAATATTATTCCCGTAAATAACTTCAGACTAGACAAAATTCAGCTCTCTTAGATCCGATATGTTACATCAGGATTTAAGGCTCACTGAAAAGGCACAGAAAATAGATGCTTCTTACAATACTATTATGTAAATTTAGCAGTTTATGTCAAATTCCTACTTAATTCTGGACAAAAAGTCAGTAATTACAATTAACAGTTTAAAAAAAACCTAAAGCCTCCTTCTGAAACACCCACATACATTTATTACAAAAGATCAGTTCTAATTTTCCTGGACATCGTAATTTTTCAGTAAAATTAATTCCCCCACTTAACCTTTAGGTTTCCTTCTCCTGTTAGGAATTCTGAGTAGCCGGCGTCAGTAGCTAGCAGTCCTACAAACTGCATTGTGGGCCGTTGCTGAATAAACGCTTCTACAGCTTTATCCGTAACATGTTTTCTTCCAGAAATGTCCAAAGACACAAGGTTAGGCAAGATATCTTTCTGTTCCAGTAATCGAAGTGCTATGTCTGATGTGAACTGTTTGTCATCTGAAATATCAAGGTGATTCAGGTATTTTAGTTCTCTTATAACATCCAGAATCTGGGTTGTGGTCATTTTCAAGCATTTCAGGTGGTGCATGGTCAAAGACTTGAGTCGGTCTTTGCCGGTGAGGAGTGCCGTTATGTCAGTGACAGAGGTGTTAGATATATCCAGACTTTCTAATCTAGGAAGTGAAGCAACATCTGCCAAGTCCTCGTTGTAGAACAGAACATTGGTAATACTCAACGCACGAAGCCCAGATAACTGACTGAAGCACCTCTCGTATGGGTCTTCCAAAGAAAGAGTTAGTGAGTTCAGCACAAGGCATTGCAGATTTTGTTGGATCCATTTACTGCTGCTAAGTCCACTTACAATGTCTGTGATTGTTACATCAGCATTCACCCCAGTAGCATCAAGTTCTACCAGCTTGTGATGGCAGAACGCTTTCCGGAAAGCCACAGCAGAGATTTTCGCTTTCCGGATACAAGCTCGTTTCAAACGCATCTGGTCGCCTCGGAAGATGCCCACAGTTCCATCATTCAGAAGCCCTGTTGGAAAACAGCATTAGTGTTTGGCTCCAGTGTTATAGAACACCACTTTTGTTTTAAGAACCCAAAGGACACAAAAGGTTATCAATGAAAATTAATTGCAAAGTGGTTTGTCTTGGATCATTGTGCCATGATCCCAAAATTTTGAGATTCCACTTTTAAGATTACGATCTCACTTTTGGAAAATACCAAGTTTAAGAATAGGACAGATAAATTAAGATGTAGTATATACACATTATCTGTTTAGTTCAGAACATGGAACATGCAATAAATAAAATGTGCATATGATTCAAAAACATTCAGACTGCTGCCTGCATTTTCTGGGTTTTCTCACTGAACTGGCTATAAATGTACTAAAGACAGAAATCCAAAATTTTCCAAAGTTATTCTTCCCTGGTCACAGTTCCATCAACCTCAAGATAGTACCAGCAATCAGTGATCAGTTCTCATCTTGCTTTAGCTCAATAGAATAATTTAGCATTTGACTGAATTCATAAGTAGGATCAATACACTAAACTAAGCTAATTAAGTTCTTCTGTATATCCCTCATGAAGAAGGTAGGAGTGTTGCTCAGAAACAAGCTGAACGTGAGAGAGAGACCTAAAAAGTGATTCAGAGAGGAGAAAGAGGACAAGGAAAGGGTGAGAAGGAGAGAAAGACAGCAAAGAAAAAAGGAAATGCAAACATCTTGTTTGAGATTATTATCTTTTTGCATAAGTAGTCTTCATTTGCAGCATACTGGCAACATCCTAACTGAAATAATACATTTAGTTCCATGCACAGGATTATCCAAAACATATTGAAAACACCAAGTTTTCTTATTTGTATCTTATCAACAGAAGGATTACTCCTTTATAGAAAGCCATATGTGAAGGGTATGGTTGCACAAGCATGCATACAAAAGGAGTAGGAAGAACATGTCCTTCTAGTTTCACTCTAGAGTGTTATAAATGTCAACACTCCCATTTTTTATCTCCTATCTTCAAGCATACTGAACATAGAAAAGAAACTGAAAATGCAATATATTTGACTAAAAACATCACTGCCACTACAATATATTTGACTAAAAACATCATTGCCACTACAATTTTGATTTAAATCGCAAGCTAGTAATTGCCTCTGTGACAAAGTCGAATTAATATTAAGATTTGCAGACCTTTCTAAAGAGCAAACAGTTTAGGCATTTCTGACCAAGTAGTCAGGGCATTCCTCTTTTGCAGAGCAGGTGAAACAATTGGTACCCAGCAAAAAAAAATTAAATGTGATAATTATAATTTGGTTAAAGTATTGCTAAATTACTCTTAATTTTTGCTCATCTTTTCATTTAAGGATCAAGGTAGGCTTTCTCACTGGCCTACCTTAGCCACACCCTGTTTATCTGCCATGCACTTTTTTGACATCCTGCACTCTGGCAGAGTGTTTGTGATGTTTTGGTGTCTGGAACTGCCTTCATCCCTCCTAGCACTGGTAATAAGTTTCTGGTAATTCAGTTTCCTTGATTCTGATTTCTTGGTACTACTCTAAATAATTACTTATCAGACTGTAATGTATGTTGAAGATGAAGATTTTTGGGGGGTTTGCCTATTTTTTTTTTTAGGACCATTTCTTCTGTTATATTTGACTAGAACAACTTGAGAAAACCGGAACACCAGTATTTGCACAGTAAGACCCAATCAAATCTGCACCTATAGGATAGGGTGCTTGGTCTGTTTAAAGTAATTTTCCTAGTGTAATGTCCCATCTCTAAATAAAAGTCTCCAGGAATGAGTCTCCTGCCTCTTCTCTAGGATAATCTATACATTCGCTCTTTTTTCTTTGACACAACGTTTTCCTTTGTCATGCTTAAAGCAAGGAAAGCAGAGGGAAGCCCTCTCCTCAAAAGATGTGCTGACAGAGAAAATGATAGGCCAGTACCTGAAACATAAGAACACCACAATGTTGCTTTCACAAATGTTTGTACTACTCTTGAAAGTGACTGCTTTTGAGCAAATAATTCCACTTCAACAAAAATGCCAAAAGAGATGAGAAACTATTTTAATGTTTTAATGAAAATAATAAGATTATTTCCTAGTTTAATCACAAGGACACACAGTAAAGAAAATTCAATTAACTCCTCTGCGGGAGATACTGAAATATTTGAGCGATGCTAGAAGTAGTAGAATCAAATAAATCTTTTTTTAAAAGTGATTGAAAGAAGATCTATTAAAGAATATTTAATTAAAAGAATATTAAATTAAAATTATAAACCCAAGACAAAGGACTTTCTATTTAGATCTATCTATATGGCAATGCAACATTCAGCTGAAGCTGTGGAAACGACAAAATAACAGAAATTCTCTATTAAGAGATTAAGGAACAGAGTTTTAACAGCTGCAACAGCAGATGCTACTAGAAAATACACCAGAACTGCAGTGTCACATTCCAGTAAAATATTTTCACTGATGACCCACAAATAATTGTTTTTACCATGAAATGCCATTGTCTGCAGCAATCGATCAGCCACTTCTTGAGGAAACATTCCTGGCTCCTGCAAGCATAGCGTTCCATCTTGTCTTTCTGTGCAAAACTTCTCTAGGTTGGCAGTCAGGAAATTCAAACAGATATCAAGTAAAGAATAAGGAGAAGCTTCCTCCTGTCATATGCAAAACACAATGAAACAAAGGAGATTTAGTCAAATCATTCTCTCTGTCTATGAATCTTCCATTCATCTATAATGTTGTTTTTAGGCAAATCATTCCTTTTTGTTAGTCTAATTCTCATTGGAACAGGCAAATAGGACAAAAGGAGACATCCCCATTAGAGCCACGCAAAGGTGTAAGTCAGGTTATACAATAAACGACTGGCCAAACTGATGGGCAGCCTCCTCCCCCAGTCACCCCCAGAACCACATCCAGTCTGGTCTGTTGTGCTTGCGTTCACAAAGAAAAGTAATTGCTGATAAGATTATTTGAATTTATGAAGTCTACTGGGAAATAATCAATCAAGAGAGACTGAAAGAAGATTTACATCAAATTTTACTTCTTGATCTAAACTATTATTTTAATCTTTTATTTAGGTCAACCCACATTTGAAGTCTACTACCAACCTACATGAGAAATGTAGAGAAATTTCATATATTGTTCAGAGTAATTTTTGATTCTGAAAAGGGCAGCTAGAGCTTCAGATCAAAAAAGGAAACTCAAAAAGAACTACTATATTACTGCACAAAATTTGGAATTAAAGTAGAAACTATTACAGTATTCCTTCTGATTATAGATCTCAATTTCCTCCTTTTTATGCTAAGCACCTGGAATCACCTGTAGTAGAATCCTGGGTACAAAGGACAAAGCAGAATATAAACTTGAACTTTTCCTTCAGAGTTTGAGATTGTACACTGATATATGAAAATCTCAAAGGTTTTTTTATTCAATGTCTAATAATAGCCTACTGTTTTCAGCCACACATTAATCAACATAAAGAATGACTTGCACTGTGAATCATCCCCAGCACTACACAAAAGAAGGCCAAATGACTGGTACATACTCCCACAGACAATTTTGAAAATAACAGCATCAACTGTTGCCAGATCTCATCTGTAGGAAAAATTGTATACTGGAAGTTCTGGATAATTTCACCTTTCTTTCCTAGCTCATTTAACTTCTCTTCTGTTGCTTCATTTGCCCAATATGCTCATCACAGAAATACAGAAATAGATAAAAGGTTATATAGAAGAAATACAAAGAAAATGACAGAAGTAAGTTAGTCTTCTAAAATAAGGTGTATATATTTGAAGACTGGGAGGTACCACATTGGGGCAAACATGGAATGGAGCTTATCTTTAACGAATGATATATTGACAACAGTGAGAAACTGCAGTTTAATAGCTCCTGAAGACTTAAGTACAGGTTTGGGAACCAGAAACTCCAAATTATTCAAATACAAGCTCTTTCTGCAGCTTTTGACATGCAACTTTCAACTCCTTTGACTCAATTTTGCTAAGTGCTTATTTTCTTTTTTTTTTAAGCTTGATTATTACATTTTATTGTTGAAGAAAGAGGAGTTATTTTGTGATGTGACTTGCTCACATTACCAGAAAACAGCAATTTTGGCTGCCTCTAATCTTAAACTGGTATGAAAACGCAGGACAGAATTTGGAACTGTTAACATCTTTTCTTCCTTTATAACATGCAACAATGCCTGAAATACTTCTAAAGAGAAAAAACAACTATTTATTTTGAAATAGTACATTTTTTGAAGGGGAAAGTTTTATTTTTAACCTGAAATTAATACACACACTTAATTAATACACACACTTAATTAATACACACACTTAATTAATACACACACTTAATTAATACACACACTTAATTAATACACACACTTAATTAATACACACACTTAATATACACAGCTGCTGATTCAAACAAAAATCAGAATCCTTACTCAAAGGCATATGAAAATTATTCCCACTGAAGCAAGGACATCCTAATCTCCCATTACATCTTATGCTTCTAATTTGATGCTTAAATATGACAAAAGCAGAACATTGGCTCTCTTCATTCCTTCTGTCACTGTTCCATAATTTCTGCCAGAAAAGCTAAAACACTTTTCTATGTCAGTGAGCAAACTCCAATGAGAATTTTTAGCTTTGCCGATTGGCCGCTAGCATATGATTCAGAAAACTATTTTTTCAACCAGTACCTCTAACTGGCCAATCTATAATTTGGAGATATTGGTTTAATTTTTGTATAAAATAATCACTTCAGAAGTCTATACAGGGCATCTCCATGCAATAAAGGAACAAGATCCACAAGGAGGGATCAATTACACAGCATCATTTTTATTAACTCCACTTATACCAGTTACAGGAGACATTTGTACTGTTTCTTCAACTTGCTGCAAAAAGACTGAAAAAACACACCGAACAAAGGCTCACAAGGTAACCTGGACAGATAGGCAAAACATTTTTATCTCTATCTAATAAAGTCCCTTGACAAGCATCATAAAAACAATTTCCTAGACTGTCTGCTACTGAAATAGAACAGCTTGAATACAGCCTGTAAACCTTTTATGTGAGCCAGTGGCATTCCTTTTCTCAACTTCTCTTTACTTAAGGAGAATACTGCCCAGTTAAAGACCTCATATTAGAAGTCTTCAGTTGTATTTAAGCTCTTAAAGGTTAGGATTGAAGTGGTTACTTTCTCTATGCTTTTGAATGTCAACTTGAAAACAAACCTGGCATTTGTTTTCAGCTCATTTCACTTTCTGGTTCTAACACTCTAATGAGATGCTGTACATGTGTGCCAACCACAGCGCAGGATTTTATTTTTTTTTATTTAATAAAGATCATTCAGCAATATTTGAGTAGAACTTTTATTATGTATATTTGACTTTTTCATAGCCATCTTAACTATCTGATACTTCCATGTAACCTCATAGTTTCTTTCATTCTATCAAATTAATTCAGTGGCCAGAAAATAAATTCCCCAAAATGCAGAATTATGCACTACATGATGCAAGTCTGGGTGTCTTCACTAGCTAAAACACATATTAAGAAGAGTAATGTGACACATCTAAAGTGAACTAGCTTATGGAATAGTAAAAAAAGTAGAATAATTTCATTTAGATGGTCTTTTCAAGGCTTATTTCAATTAATTCTTTAAAAACTGTAAATTTGCAAGTGCTTAATATAACCAAGGCAAACAAAAAAAATAAAGTGTCCAGGGGAGTGAGGGGGGAGTAAACTGCATGGCTGCTGGCATCTAACAGTAATCCAATACACTAGGGGACTGAAATGCAATACCAGCTTTAGTATGATGTTACCCAGTTCAGCTTATAGCTCGTACACTAGTGCAGTTGGAAAGGTTCTCACAAAGAATACTATCCTCCACATTTTCTTTTAAAAACTCCTTGAATCAACTTTCAATATTGCTAGAATATATTTACCCTATATTTCAAAATGCAGTTAAAAAGAAAAAAGAGCTTAAGGGGACATCTTAAAGTACCTGGAATACGTTAGAGAATCTTAAACCCAGAATTATGCCTAGATTAACTGGCTGAGTGTGAACATAAAACCAAAATCTTGTTCCTTTGAGGAGGCATCATCATGCAACCACCCGCTTATACAACAATAGCTAGAAAAGAGACAGGTTTAACTGATGTTTTCCATCAGTAATTGCAATCTGACTTTGCACAAAAAGTAGACTCCACTGCTGTGTGGGCCTTTTTCACTACAGGTATTGTGATCCTAACAACTCCAGCCTGAAAGATTCAGTTCCTTCTGGCTTTGTGTCTCAGACTCGTTAACAATCAAATCTTTTTTTCCATAGGTAGTTTTTTATTATTTCCCCCCTCTCAATAAACCAGTATAAAACATTGGAAGACAAATACAAATTTCAGCTCTAACAGAACCACTTCTATGATGTACTCCCCAATTTTTATACCCGATTGCAGACTCAGTATGACAAAACCCAAATGTGTAAGGTCTCTCTGTATGCCAGGCCCATCTGCTTTTTTCTCTTTAAAATCTCAAAGGAGATGGGGTCCAGAATAAGGGACTTTTCAAATCTTGGCAGTTACTTCTCTCAAAAAGTTAGCAGGAAAATAAGAGGTAATTTAGAGCGTTAATCTTTGGTCTTGGACATACCACGTCTCTCACTGTTTTCCACCTCTCCACAGCCCCAACACTTTACTTACTTCCTTAAAACTAACATTCTTAAAACAATCAAGAAATAGCAACTCAGTAGCAGTCATCAAAATTCTTCTGAGTGCTAATAAAGGAAGGGAAAGGCAGTGAAAAATAAACAGTTCAGTGATTTACGTTATGAAGAAAGCTTTATGATTATCCTACTTAAATTAAATGGAATGAAACAGAAGTAGGCAATTTATTAACCAGACTCAAGGAAGGATTATGCTCAAAACTCAAATTTGCTAAGGAAGGATTATGCTCAAAACTCAAATTTGCTATTAATTATTCTGGCACAACAAGTGGGAACATACTGATTAAAGCTGCTAGTGATACAAAGTTGGCAGAGATCACGAGAGATCTAAAATTAAATAGTGCCACATTAAAACTACATAGTAAGGCCATATATTTCAAGATTAATATCAAGAACTTCAGATATGAGTTCATCAATTAGAAATGACTGGAAAGAAGAACGTGAATGGTTTGCTTAACCACAAGAAAACAACATGAGGCAGTCAAAGAAGGTAGCAAGAGAAGCATCAAGCAAAAATAAGGAAGTATTATGTCATTTTCAAGACACTCTGAGATCTCATGGGGCTATTTATGTTCAGAGATACCTGCACCACTTCAGTTTGAACATAGCAGCTACTAGAATGCTCTAGGAGAAAAAAAGCATGTTGGGAGTAGGAAACAAAACCAGCTTTTCTTAGCCTAGCAGATCAAAAGGTGAGAGATATGAATGCTGTCTATAAATACAGCACAGTGAATAAAAACTATAGAAGGAAAAAAAAGCTATTAAGGTGAAGTACAGCGCCAGCACAGCAACAAAGGTGCATAGAAATACCATGAATTAGAATTCTGCCATAAATTCAGATGTTAGTACATAGCTCCAAAACATCAAACAATTAAGTTCTACCCTAGTCCACTGAATAGAACAGCAGGCACAAAAGGCACCTACTTCTAAAATAAAGATCAAAAACTTATTAGGGGATTAAATTAAATTACACTGTTAATAACAAGGGATAAGACTAGATAACCCAGGAAGTTCCTGCTAGTCCTTTAGAAGCAAATATGCACACTCATCCCTCAAACAGAGGAGCAATCAAAACAGCACCCATACGTTCTGCTCCGAGGCCTGTCTTTAACAGAGAAAGGCTGTTTTTCTCCCCCGCCGGTTTTGGCCAGCTCCCTGCTGTAAGAGCACACTGCTACACATTACACAGATCAGCAAGGCCCACGTACCAGGCATACCACAAACCCCGTGCTTTCGGTGGCACGGCTTTTTCCAGACAGCCCCAGCGGTAAAAGTGCTGTTTGAGAGTTGGACCGCACGCAGACTGGGGAGGGCAGGAGCTGGAGGAGGCAGAGACGGCTGTCCTGTCCTGTCCTGTCCTGCCCTTCACGCCGGCCGGCTGAGGAGCTCTGCCCGCCGGGCTGCCCCCCGCTCCTCTGCGGCGGGAAGCCGGCCGCAGCCGACGGTCCTCGGCCCCACAAGGTGCTGTGAGAGGAGCTGGCCAGCGGCAGCGGGGCCGGGCCGGCCATCACCCTCCCGGCGCTGTGGGGACGCCGGGGCGCAGCGGGCAAGGCTGCCGCTGCCCCTTCGCATCGCGCCGGGCTTGAACCTCCCCTCCGCCCGATCTCGATCGCCCTTTTATATAATCGGTAGAGCGGCAACCGCAGCGGTTACACAACAGCGAGGGGAGCGAGGGCTGCCGGCGCGGCGGGACGTGTGTGTGCCTGAGGGGAAAGAGCCGCCGCGGCCCCGCCGTGTCGCTCCCGGCTCTGCCCCTCAGCGGCAGCGGGGGGGGGGGGGGGGGGCGAGGAGAGGGGGAGGCCTCGCGCCCGCTCCGGCCAACGGCCTCACCTGCCCGGGCGCGCGGCAGCCCCCCCGCCCCGCCCGCCAGAGCGGGGCTCGCGGCGCCGCCATAACAGCCCCTTCCCCCGGGGCGGCGGCGACGCTTCACCTCAGCTCCCCTCCGCCGGGTTCTGTCACCCTGGGGCGGGGGGCAGCCTGCCCGCCCCCACCGACGCGACGGCGACCCCCACCCATCCCCTCAGCGGCTCCTGGGCCCGGCGCTGCCCGCGGCACTTACTCACCATCGCGGCGCTGGGTGCTGGAGGCGAGCGCCCAGCGAGCCGGGTCCGGAGCTTGGCTTGGCTCCTTTTTTTTTTTTTTTTTTTTTCCCCCCTCCCCCTTCCCTCCCCCTTGTTTTTTACCCCCCGACCTGGAAGTGAATCTGCCTCAGCCGGCCGGGAAGCAGCACCGAGCCCGCCTCCTTTAAAGGGGCCGTGCCAGGCACACGCTGCCTGCGCTCCTTAAAATCCAGGTTTAAGGATAAAAAGCGTAAAGTGTCAGGAGAAGGGTCTATTATGCAGCAAAGCGCATTGACCTTGGGTATTACGGTGCGTGTGAGACCTTCCCTGACGCCTCGTTGCTTTCATTTCGGAGCAACGACGAAGCAGCACCGAAGCGGCGGTGAGTCTGTCCGAGCAGAGGCTGCTGAGGGCCGAAGCAGTTGTGTAGCAGTTCCATGTCTTTGGGTAACCTCTCACAGCCAGGAATTCAACGTCAGCTTTGTGCTTGTTGCTCACAGATCAGCCTCTGTGATCTAAATGTTTCCTGCCCAAACTAGTTTATTCTGGTAATAAGAATAATAATCTCCTCCAGTACAATAGGTTTTGCCTTCTGCTTCGACGTTGGAGAGGAGCTTTGCCGTAAGCTTTTATACAAAATAATTTCAGGTTTCAGATACAGAAGTAGTGATGAAAACCTGTCTCCCAACAAATACATACTATAATGTATTGTTGGTAAAGAGAATACAGTTGGGTTTTTTTTGTTTCAGGATACAAAGTAAAGAGTGATACAATTACCCTGTCCAAGTAAAATTAAATTATAAAGAGTTGGGTGTTAAACCTTTTCAGGAATTGCTGATTTTACATCCAGCAGCTTTAAATAATATTTGTTTGCAAACCAGCAAAACGCATAAATAAACATTAAGGAACATTTGCTAAAATCATTTATGTTTCCGCTATTAGAAGATGACAAAATATTCTACAAACATTATCAAATACAATTTTGCCTGTTTAAGGACTACACGGCAAAGGTCAGTTATAGCCCCGATTCTTTAGGATGTTGATGTAGAGAAAGTAAATTACATGCTCAGGATCTGACAGGAAGAGAATCAAAAGTCCTCAGGTCCTGAATTTAACCACTTAAAAATCTAATCTGCTTAGACAAAATAATTTATATAATTATGGAAACAGAAATTAGCTTAGATAAGTAAAGTGAGGGGCTAGTACTTTTATTCTTAGTCCATTACATATTTTTTCCACCTCCTAATGTCTTTTGGAGTTTCCAGGCTGTTCTTTCCGTACCTATTAACAAATTCACTCATTCACTCCAACCTGAGCATCACCAGATGTCTTGTCTTTACCTTCTTTTTCTCATTCCATCCGGATTTATGATAGGAACCATCGTCCTTTCTCCTGTCTGGGCTCAGACAGTGAAAGCTTTCAAGCGACAGACCTATCCCCTGCTCTCGGTGCCCGTTCTTGGCCTGCCCCACTGTACTCGGGAGCGGCAGCCACAAGGGAAGCCTCGCTGCGCCGCTTCGCTCCCTAGTATGGAGAGGCCGTACGGTTGAGTTGGCACTGGCTCAACATCGGCATCAGAAACTGCAAAGACAAAATCCCAGCAAGAACAGACTCTTCAGGGATTTAAACCAAAAAACTCTATGGAGTTTCTGCTGAGCCTGTGCAAACGGAAATGTTTCAAAGCTGCATTTTCAGAGAAATGGTATTGCTGGTACAAAAGCAGTTCATCTTCCAAAGGCCTTCTCCAGAGCAGAGGACTTGACACAAAAATTCTCAGACAGCAGTCAGCATCGGCCAAACTACGTGTATCTTCTTACTTGCCTTCTCACAGACATGTCAGTGGTTTTGGTCGATAACATTTTGAAAACAAGATTTTAGCTTCATGTGGACAATGTGTGTCAACTCCAACCCAAATACCGAAAAGTCTGAGAAGTTTTTTTTAAGAAAATACTTTAGCAGAAGTTTTAACTGGCATCTCGGCAGCACGTCCGGGAGGTGGTGCCACCAGTCCGAACGGCAACCGCTCTCGCAATTAGCTCCAGCTGTTAATAGACAATCTGGTTTCTTCCTATGGAGCCTATGCATGGGGTTTAACTGTAATTTTTTGTTTATCTCAAAAGCTTGACAAGCCGGCAATATGTTACTGAAATAATTTGGGATAAAGCATTCTCAAATATTCAATTTCAACTGAAATTTTCTTTGAAATTCATTTTAACTCTAAGCAATTTGTCATGTAAATTTCTAATGGGTGGCTGTACTCTCAGAAAATTCATTTTGTGCTCAAAACCGCTGGAATTGGATAGCGTGCCGTATTTTGTATAAGTATCTTAATATCACGTCTGGCTTAAATTCACCCGCAACTAGAGAACTACGGTTGGTTGTGTGTTAATTGCTTACCAGTCTCCGGGTGTTTTCAGCAGCCCTGGCACTGTCTGCATGGACACACTCGGACGCGGGCTTCCATCTCTTCAAAAAGCATCTGTGAGATCGTTTGTTGTGCACCAAAAGGAACGGTGTCTGACAACAGTCACTAGCAGCAGCTCCCCCCTTCTAAAATTGAGTCAGAAACTGTTCAGCTGTTACTCCGAGACAAAAACACGCAGGCAACAAGTTGGGGAATTGGTAAAGCAGCCCTGGCTTCTAGGCCATGCATAGTGTATTAATGTACGTGGTACTGTCTCAACTCATGGATTTGATTGTCCTGAATAAGACCTCAGAAATACGTATCCAATGGTGCGAAACTCTGAAGGTAAAATACTAAAAATGTGTTCTTGCGTAAAACTGCTGAATGCTCAGTCTCTGGTGATGCCGAGAGGGAGAGACAAGGCAGTGCAGGCGAACGCGGGGACTTCCACCACCGAGCGGCCTCAGAGCCGTGCCGGCTGGCCGGTACCTCGCCGGTCGCGGTGTCGGCGGGGCGGCAGGAGGAGCCGGGGAGGGGGCGGCCCCGCGGCAGCGGGGAGCGGGCTCCGCCCCGGCGGGCGGAGCTGCATCGATGGCTCGGCGCTCGCGGAAGGCGCCGTATCGATCGCTCGGCGCTCGCGGGCGGGCCTGCGCGGCGGCCCTGTCAGCGCCGGCATGGCCGGGCTCATCAACTTCGAGGACGAGGAGGAGGTGAGGGGTTACCTGGAGAACCTGCACGTCGAGTACAGCTACCAGTGCTTCAAGGAGAAGGACCCGGACGGTAAGCCGGCCCGCCGCGGCCCCCTGCCCGCCGCCCGGGGGCCGGTGGGAGCCTCAACCCCCCTCACCGGTGCCTTGCAGGCTGCCAGCGCCTCGCCGACTACCTGGACGCCGTGAAGAAGGACTTCGTGGCGGCGGCGCGGGTGCTGCGCGACAACTGCGAGGCGCACGGGCACAGCGAGAGCTGCTACAAGCTGGGGGCCTACCAGACCATCGGCAAAGGTGAGCGGGGATGGGCAGTCCCGGCGCTGTGTCGCTGCCTCTGCTTCCCCCTCGGGGGCTCCCTTTCCGGCCCCCGTGCCTTCGGTTGCCCCGAAACCCCTCCTCTCTGCTGCCCGCGCCGGAGCGGCTGGCGGCTTGGCACAGCGGTGGGGGTGTCGCGGGTTCTTCACCCGCAGCACAGAGGACGCCGGTCTGCGGAGGCCCTGCCAGCAGCCTGGACTCCTCTGTGTACGGGCACTGGGGCGGGGAGGGCGGCTGGCGCCTGCGAGGAAACACAGCTCTTGCTCTTCCAAAGGTGTTGAGCACTTGCATTTCCTTCTGACCTTGAGGGAGGAGCTACCTGTCCTTCCCCTTTTATGGTCACGTAATAAAAGCTGTGGAAAGGTGGAAAACCTTAAATTGCTTCCTTCTGAAGAATCAACTTTAGGTTAACCCCCTGTATTATTTTTTATAATTATGTCTGTATAAGTGGTAAGTATATTCAGTGCTGAATGTTGCTGTGTGTCGTGTTCTTAAAATTTGGACTTCTTCCTGTCTGGCTGTTCTTTTTTACAGAAAGTAAGGAAGAAATAAACTTACAGACTGGTAACACTGCTTACAGACACATAAGTAGGCCCCAAGTCTGCCCAACATGTATCTGCTGGTACAGCAATTGGAAGCAGTGAAACTAGTGAGTCTTCTTCCAAACGACAATACTAGCAAGGAACATATTTTTACTGTAGTTCAAAACTAGTAACAATCTTAGTGTACCTATAGGTATACTGGCAAAAGAATACTTTGCCTAATATATGCTATTAAGAAATCCATAGATGTAGTAGTGGAAAGAATGTTTTGTGGTTTTGTTTGGGTTTGGTTTTTTTGTCTGCAGAACTTGTGATTACTGGGGAGTGGAGAGGGTTTCCTAACTTGAAGACATTAGCAAAACCTTTGTAACTGAGACAACAGTAATGTCTCTGAAGTCTTAAATTTTGTCAGTAGCATTTGAAGTGAGGGATGCTGTATTTCCTAAAGAGCACTGGGAAGCATGCTGCAAAGCAGAGAGCTCCCATCTGGTTTAGCCTGTCCTTTCAGTAATCTTTTGGTTTCTTGGCTGACAGGTGGACTCGACGCAGATTTGAAAGCTGCCTACAACTCTTTTATGAAGTCATGTGAGAAAGGTGGGAAGAAGTCAGTAAATGCATGTCATAACGTTGGGCTGTTGGCCCATGATGGGAGAGTAAATGATGATAAACCTGACCCGGTTGTTGCTAGAGACTATTATACAAAAGCCTGTGATGGCAATTTTGCTCCTAGCTGCTTCAACCTCAGTGTAATATATCTGCAAGGAGCACCTGGGGTCCCTAAGGACATGAACCATGCTTTGAAGTACTCGCTGAAAGGGTGTGAGCTGGGTCACATATGGGCTTGTGCCAATGCCAGTCGAATGTACAAACTGGGAGATGGCACTGAGAGGAATGATGCTAAGGCAGAAGATTTGAAAAACAGGGCAAAACAGTTGCATAAAGAACAGAAAGAAGCCTCAAGTTCTTTAACGTTTGGGGAGTAAAACTGTCAGAGCAGTTATTAAGACTGCAGTTTTAAATGGCAAGTGAACTTGTTACTTAAATTGTGAGCATACAGTTTTCATTCATAATAAATAAATATCCTGTAAGTATTTGCATATGCAAATAAACTTCTATTTTTGTGGATCCAACAAACATGACCAACTCTGCTGTGCCTTTCTACATTTTTAAGTACACAGGTTCTTCAGTGTATTGCTTGGATCCCTCCTCTTTAAGGAAGGCGAAAACTTCTGGCCTTTTAAAAGTTTGTCCCCATGGTTTCAAGTATGAAATGCTCTGTATTGTGTCTAGCGCTTCAGTATCGAGGCTTGTGCCTGGACCAATTCTAACACACAAAATCACAGTTGCAAGGTAATCCAAACTTGGACACTCAGAACTGTGCCATCTCTCCTACAAGCAGTTGTGGAATTTTGATAGTGTGCACACTTGGGTGATCTGCTCTAAGGCTGCTTTGTACCAGGGTGGCTGGAGAAACTTGAGAACTTTTTTTTGCTGAAGGTAACGTTTGTTACCCTAAGATTGTATTTAGATTTGCTGATTTAGTTACTTTGTTGTCATACCATCAAAATGGCACTTGTGACTAGGAGGAAAAAAAGAAATGACTTGTCATAGGGAAAAATAATAATTGGATATCTTGCTGATGTTTAAATTGTATGTTTAATGCCCTAATTTCATCTTAGAAGTTCTGATTTCTCAATTCAGTCTGTAAGTTTTACAGGCTGTTAATATAATTATTTCATTTGTGCAAATGTTTATTATTTGATTATAAATCAATGTTATGGAATTATTGGATATACTTTGATTTTTCTAAATAATTAAGCATACAATTGGTGCCAAGCCAAAAACGTCTTGTCCAAGAACATCTTCAGTAAAAAACTGGGTTCAGGAAACAGGGCCATGTGGGAAAGCTGTGAAGAAACTGAGGGGTGGATCACTTCAGCGTGCAAGTAAAAGCTGTTCTATAGCAGTGTGCACTCTTGGGATAGAGTTGTACTAAGCTGCTGTCTTCTTAGATGGAAGTCTAGCCTACAAAATTGAAACAGATTTCTGTTGTGTGACAGCCTCTGAATGCGGATGCATTGCCATTCACAATGTGAGCTGCATCCGTGTGTACTTGTTGATTTGAAATGCCCACCTGTGCAGGCCCCTGCTCGGTGTGTGTCCCTGGCTCTGTCACAGACCTCGCTTTACCAGGAACACTGATTTGCACAGGGGGTGCCCGTGGAAACCCTCTTGTCACTAGGCTCCTTCCTGCTTAACTTCATGCTTTGCTGTTCTACTCAGTCTGATGACTGCTTTTGATCCCATTTGCCATTTTTATATATTCATTGACTTTTCTAAACATTGTGGTATGAATCTTCTGCAATACTCTCCTTCCCCCCCCCCCCCCCCCCCTTATGGTAAAAAGCAGCTCACAGTTGCTTTGTATTCTTTTAAATAAAAAACAGTATCTCTCAATCTGAAAAGAAAGAAACAAATGCCTTGGTAACTGAGAGCGAAAAATGACACTGAGGGTTCACCTACAACAGAGTTGGTGTGCAAACATCCTGACGTGGGATGTGGCACTCCTGTGCAAGTGCTGGGTGCTGCACGCAGTTGCTGGGTTTGTGCTATATACATTCAGAACACATGAAGAGGTTCTGTTAGAGCTGCTAACGATATGGGCTCTCCAGTCCAAAATGTACATTATGTTTGAAGGACCAGAGGATAGTTCTGGATACTGGTTTGTGCTACAACCATACGGCTGAAAGGATGTCTGCTTGTTTGTCAAGTTAGCAAAGTACATGCAATCGTGTGCTTGTCAGCATGCCAGCATTTACACGTGCACACAGCCAATAGCAACAGCTGAAATTAAAGAATTATTTCTAACTAATTTTCACTGTTTTTTAGGAGGAATAGTGAATTAAGTATGCTAGCATGTTTTCTGCTACTTACTGCTTAAAAAATTCAGAACATGCCAGATTTGCACAAACAGCAGCTGGCTCTTTCTTCCTCCTCTTAGGCTGTGGCTTAAAAGTCAAGGCCCAGCACTTAACTAATATGTGCAGGAGTAATCTGTTGAGTGCAGTGGGATGGTTCCTCTGTGAGAGCTGGCGGCTAGATACTTAAAAGCACTCACAGATTTTTAAACGCTCTAGGTATGTTCTGTTGAAGTACCTGAGCCAAATGGTTGTTGTTTAAGACCTCTCTTCGTTCTTTCAAAGCTGTTCTTAAACATCTTTGTCACTGAAGCTTTGCTATCCTGAGAAAGCTTCAAAGTGTGTTAATTGATTTATGCAACTGTACTGTCACTCTTAAAGGCAGCATCAACAAAGCTCACTACAAGTGTCTTGGAAGGAATTTTTTTTTTTAAAACTGAGAATGTTTTAATAGTTCCAGATCAAAAATTTAAATTTTACATTTATAGTGGATTTTGGATAGATAAGGGTAATAAATCACCAAAGGATGCAAACTGAGAGGAAAACCAGAAGATTAATCAAGTGTACAAATAAACCTTGATACTGTGTGATTATTTTTTTGTTTTGTTTTGTTTTGTTTTGCATGTGACAACCTTGAGAGCTACAAGTGAAAGAGGGTTCTTGCATAGGTTCTACTTCAAGTGTATTGAACAATATCAGCAGCCAGTTTCAAGACGGCTGTACATAGTTTTTCGTGTGGAATTATATTGCCCCTAGATTTCTATAGTACATTAAGTAAGAATATAGGGATAGTCTGTGGAATATAGAAATAGTCTGTGGAATATAGGAATAGAGCCTGTATTTTTAATATAAAAATCCATGGTGACCAGTGGAAATAAGCTTCAGTGCATTACAGCATCAAATTGACTAAAGAGCAATCATACACAGTAAATGAGTTCTGAAAGATTTTTTTTTTTTTTCCTCCTGTGCAAGTGTTTATAACCAGGAACTGTAATTCTGTACTGGGCTCAGGCTGAACAGCTTGCTGCTGTGTAAAGGTTTCTGCCCTTCAGAGGCTGTTGTGAATCCCACCTATTTTCTGAGCTAACCTCCTGCTGGAATAAGCACAGATTTTGAGCTGTTTTCACATGGTGTTTAAGTCTCACCACTTGCACTTCAAAACCATGCTTATTTTGCTCTCTCTGGACACAGAAATACTGTCCTTTGCTTGTACTGTCAACTTTTTCAACTGTGAGAAGTTCGTCCAGGCGGCATGTTGTCCTGGACAGTGCCTCTTGCTGTCTGCGACGATTCCAGGTCCAAGGGGGGACATGCTGCTTTAGGCCCTGAAAGTGTGAAGCTTTTCCCTGGTCAGCTTAGATCTAGAAACATTTAAGTCACATTCAGATGATACCAAGCCCAAAACAGTAATGAGCCTGTATAGCAGTATGTACATAGAAACTTCTCTGCCTATAGATCTTGCAAATGAAATAGGCAGGAGAGAAAGCAACTTAATTAGCTCTGCTGGGCAGATGAGCTACAGGGGCAGAGATTAACAGAGCTGCCCCAGATTGTGGAGGAAATAAGTAAAAGAGCTAGGAATTGGCCTAGACCTACTGAATTACAGATAAGTATCCAAGGCGGAGATTCCATTTCAGACAAGGCACGCACACAGGTTTTAAATACCTTTAGCCTGAATGTTGTTTTTAGCATCTTGCCAACTGGATTGTCACTGTGTATCTGACTGCCACGCGTGCTGACTGCTTTAGGATTGCTCTCCAATGCACGGTGATCACCCCTTACTCAGTTACACAAACTGTTTTACTCTCCTGCCAGCTTCTGAAACATTATGTTCTATTTTTTATAATACAGATTTAGGGAATAAGGTGCCAACTGATCAGATTTGGGACTCAAATCCACAGCTTAAATACATGCAAACCGTAACTAAACGTACGTATTCTGAAACAGCTGTCTAAGTAAGTAGGGCAGTATATGTAAATGTGTTCATGCACTGACACGATCCTTTATAATTTATAATTATTATTATATCCTTTATAATATGCAAAGTTTGTGATACATGTGTGTATGTTTTGCTGTAAGTTCACTGCTGATTTAGAACATGAATGCTCTGGCTATGGTCTGAATAAAGATAGAAACTTACTATTGAAGTAAATTGTGGGAGAAAAAACAACACTGATACTGGCTATTGCTACAACTGAAAGCAGAATTGTTAGAATCTCATTGTATGCTGTCTCAGGCAGAGCATGTATGAATTAGAGCAGTTCTTCCAACTTAACTGTGCTTTTAACAGACTTCTTGGAGGGGATATGCTAACTGCTGGAGTAACAACCCTGGCAGCACAGTGTAGTGATGAAATGGGTGTACTCTAACGACAGATGGCAGTACATGAAAAACATTCTTGTATGCGGTGGGTGTAAGGCCCATGGCTCTTGTTTTCAGCAGCCTGAAAAAAAAATAGCAGTGGTGACAGAAGTGTGGTTACTTTTTCTCTTAACATAGTTAATATTTTATGGCAGTTCAAGAAGGTAAAGCTGTTTTAGAGGAGCAGACTTTTCCTGATTCTTTGCTAGGTACTATTCTGGGCATTTGTTTCACTTGGGAAAGGTAAGTAAATGCTACCTTTGCAGAGTGTAACAGTCTAGTAATAAAACAGTTGGGAAGCCATGTGTACAGAAGTAAGCAATTACAGGTGGCTCAAGGTGTTGGAGAATTGGGTGACATTTTAAGCCCTGATCTTTTTTTTGAGCGTGTAATGCTCACTGCCTCCGAGTGGCTTGTTCAGATCCTCAGTCCAAACCAATGTGCAGCACTAGAGCGGGCTTTCTTCCACCATGACTAACGATTGTCAGTGATCCACCCCGGGGAACATCTAGTCAACACAGCAAACAGGCACCTGGGAACATCCTCAATAAAAGTGACACACATTGCAGATAATTAAAGCCACATATAAAGTGCATGTTGTGGGGAGTTTTCTTCATAGCACTTGAAAACTCAGAGGCTTGCAGAGTTTAAATATTATAAAATGAACTATTTTCATAAAAGCTGTCAAGTGTGTTAGTACCGATAAGTTTATGAAGTATCATCCAATTTTGCACCACTGGTTGAAAAGGCAAACCCAAATTAAGGCAGGCTCTTTTGTTACACTAAAACACCATCAAAAACAGTTTAAAGTGTTTTGAGGCTGTCTCTGAACAGTTTGCTGCCTGTTCTGGACACACTTATATCTCTTTTACACAGATATCGATGATGCTGTAACATATGGTTTAGATGGGTAAGGCCCTCCCCTTTTTGACTATTTTCCCTCTGAAGTGACAAAGCATCAAAAAAAAAAACCCTATTAGACAGTCTCATTTCAGTGTATTATAAATTATATGTGGTTAATGCAGTCTATAGCAGAGACTATAGACTGTTAATAGCAGTCTGTTCTCAACCTAGAGATTATGTTCAGGAGGCGTAATCAAAATCTGTTAAGAGGTGAAAATTGTACTGCAAATCTTGGCTTATAACCATCTTGCTCTGATATTATGAGGGTATTACCAAAAGGCCAATATCTTCCCGCTCTTTCTTCTTACCTGATGTTACAAAGGCTAAATTTTATGTCCTATTGGGAAGAAAATTGTTCCTCCAAAGCCTCCGAGGTCATAAAGAAAGAGTCATAGGTATGTGATCCTAATGGCATTACTTGGAAAGTATGGAAGACCTGTTGAAGTCTTCAGGATCACTGGATTGCCTAAGTAAAGGAGTTTATCTCAGCGCCACAGCTCCTAAGCCACTGTCTGCTTTCTCTTTCATTTGTTTGTATTGATCTAAGCATACAGGCGACCTCCTTTATTAAAGCAGCAATATACTTCAGAAGGAATGGCGACCGACTCTTAATTAAATAGACTTATGAATACATGGCTTTAAATGATGAAAGCATTCACTGCAGGATGCTTCCTGCAGCTGTGAAAAGATCACCAGTGGAGTGCTGGTTTTGTACTCAGATGTAGAACACACTGTCACCACATCATGTTGTGTCGTTAAGTGTCACTTGGATTAATCCTGGAAAAAAGATGCAGTCAGGTAAAGAAGCCGCATGACGTTGTAGAAACAGAAAAACGGCCTTGTTCCGGTGCTTCTGTTTCTGTGTTATATTGTAATAAAAGCAGTTTTGCAGCTTGCTTACCTTTTATTCAGCTGTCAGTAACAACTCCTCTCTGCGATGTATGTGTGAAGGTAGTTCTTGTAGCTGTACACACCTATCCAGATGGACAGTCTAGGAGACTTTGTACATGTAATTGCCACACCAAGAAAGCAAAATAATAGTGTTCCTTGTTACAGTACAAACTTTTGGTTCAGTGCGGAAAGAAATTCACTCTGTCGGCAATTTTTCACTTCATCATCTGAGAGAGAAGAACTCTCCCAGGTAGCTCTTCTCCTTTGGTAGATGGAGAAGGAAGAATTCCTCCTCCCCTTGTGCTTCCCAGCATCTCATCCACTAGACCTCAGAATGATACAGTTCTGCTCAGGGTTGGGCTTTTTGGGGGGTGAAGCAAGAAGGCAGAGGGAGGAAAAGAAGTCATGGCACAGCAAGAAACAAACTAGAAAATAAGCAATATATCCAGTTGTTTTATTATTGCAGTGATTTGTGCTGGGGTAACACCCAGGGGTTCAGTTCAGGTCCTGATATTAGGTCATTTGTGTGCACCTGTAGTAACACCCCCGATCCAGGGACCCGCAATCTAAGATTCAGGATCGTACAAAGTCCCTAGTACATATTTCAGTATCGAACGCTAGTATCCTGCTCTGATTTTCCATACACTGTATCAACAATATGGCCCAGAATCCACACAAAACAGATTTCTCCAAGGCTTTTAAGAGTTTAATGATCAATTTTGTGCCACATTTTCGATATCTAATTTCGTATGCCGTATCTGTAGCCTCCCAGTGCCTTCATTTTTCAGTATCCACACTTGAAGCAAACACAATAACCACTAATTACACTAATCTCAGACTATATCATATATTTCTAATTTGTTGTCATTGCCTTCTACTCTAACAGTACTTACAATTGCCAATGGTATATTCGTTCCAAATATGATGTTTTATATTTCTTACACACTTTGTTTTACAGTCTTGTTTGTAATATGGCAATATGGTTTTGTAATATAGTCCTTTTTGTAATCCTTTTTTCCCCTAGATCAACTAGTAAGAAATTTGAATGATACGGAATTATAAAATTAAGGCCACTTTGGAGTCGTGATTTCAGATGGGGATTTGCGAACAGCATAATCGTAATGCATACATACGCTCCAATTCATGAGTATGAGTTCTCTGTAAGATCTCATTCTGTCTATGCAAAACTGAAGTACAGTGCTTTAAACATACCCTGGAGAGTTTTTCTTAGCAACTGAGACACTTCTGGTAAAACAGAAGAAAGAAAGATGAAAACCCCTCATGTTTATACAGCAGTTGTCACCCGCAGCATTCTAGTGCACTTCACCCAGTGAATCACAAGAAACACAGAGTTGCTTTTCAGCTCAGAGCCATTACATACGGAGTTGGGGTAAGAAAGCCATCGAAGAAAAATGTTAATTGTTTGGCCATGATGTAGTTTCATAACTTGAAGATGAGCCTAACCTGAATTTACATTAGCAGTTCCTTATTCTGACAGTCCTCGTTTGACACTTGATGGCCTGCTCTGAGCATTTCATTGTCTCACAAAAAACACTGAAAGAAGTGGGCTGGTTTCCCTCCAGCTCCCCTGCGGCTGGAAGCACACCATGTTCCTATAGAGCTTCCAGCCCAGAAACTCTCATTGCCTTGCAACAACCTTTTCTGCAAACTCCTGAGCAGGAAACCTGTATTATCTCTATAGTACAGGAAAGGAGGACAAGGCACTGAACGGCTGTTGACTTATGTCAGGTCACACAATGTCAGTAGGGGCCCAGACTGATTATTTTCCAAACAATATTTAGCATGGCATGGACTTGTCAATTCTTTACAAGCCAAGAAACACTAAGATGGGAAACTGGCCTTTGAATGTTATTCTGATAATACTTGTGGAGTATTATTCCAGAAAGATGCAATAGCCACCTCAGCACCTCTTACTTGTCAGGTAGGCTGAGATAGAGTGACAGTGATTGATAGCTGTCGCAGGGACCCAAACCTGCCTCAGAGCGGCAGCTCACACACCGTGCTGTTTATGATGAACAGACACTGGGCCTCAGAGAGATTCTGTATAATTTGAGGTAAAAAGCTTTAGGTCTTTTTGAAACTCTGAGCTTATTCTAAGTTCTTTTCTGCTGGGTTTTGTGAGTTTTACACGTTCCTCAGAACCCAGGGGCTGATACCAGAGGATGCCAGGGACCAACGTAGTTACAAAAGCCATAGAATGTGTGAACAAACTTAATACAAGCGATGGTTTCTATAGGAGCAGCACAAAGGTTTTGTTACAGCAAACAGTAAAAACTTCCCACACCATTTAACAGTTAACCAAAATGTCTCTGCAGAGTACTTGGCTTTGTAATGTCTGTTTTCTGTGTATTACAGCATGAAACGCCTGCGTGTGACGTTTGCTGACTGTTCTGTTCATTGCTCCCACAACAGACTGTGGACATTTCCAGACCACGCTATCACACCGTAGTGACAATGCTGAGCCATTGATGGTTTAAACTGCAACACAAATTAAAAGCTAGTTAATATAGTTCCATAGATGATAGGAGATAGGTGATGCCTAGTGATCAGTTCTAATTCTCTATGAACTTTCTTTCCTAATCTAACACCATCCTAATATGTGTGTTAAACTAAAGCCTATGGTCAGCCTATGGACCTGTTATGTGTCCCTAGTGATCTTTAGGTAAGACTGTAAAGCATTCTGTCCTTTCAAATGCAGGATGATTTTGCCTTAGACCTTGTGCAGTTACAAGTTGCAACCTAAGGCTATGTTTATACGATAGCAGAGCCCTGGAAACATTTTATATATACTATTTTCCCCATTATAATCTTTGGGGAACAACTTCAAGGAAGGGTTTTGATCTATGATTTGAATAAATAACCTCACTTGATTTCAATGAATATTTTCGCTTAGCATTTTGCAGTACTGAGCCAGAATACTTGCTGTCATCCCACAAGCAGATACATCGCAATGGTCGATGAGAACTTCGAGCCAAACTGTGGAAAAGTTTTATATCTTAGAAGCACCAGTTGAAACATTGCCCTCTGGAGAGCCAAAGGTGAGGTCCTTTGCCAGAGTGCAATGCCAGCATCACACACACAACCTGGGAAAACGGCATATAGAGGCAAGCGAAGGCGCCTGGTGCTCAGGAGTCCACTGCTAACAGTGCTGAAGAGCAGCAAGCTTCAGGCAGCTCACGCTTCGCTTAGTGCTCTTGAAAGGCATTAACATTGCCTGGGGACATACATAAAGTGACAGAGAGAAAGTTAGTAACATCTTTTGATGTTTAAGTATGAAAGAACAAAGCTTTTTGAGTCCGTTCCCTGTCACTAGGCTGAATCAGAGATATTGCGAGACTGGGAAACAGATAGAACCTTGAAAACTAATTGCATTGAACCTTAATACTGGAAAATTTTCTTTCAGAAAGGTCCTTGTGCCGTCTGGGATATGGGATATTTCTCTGCTTTTGTCATGACACTGCAAATTGATCAGATGAATATGTGGAGAGGAATTGATTGAGTACCCTGTGTTTGGAGGCTTGAACTAATAAGTGACAAACATAAATGCTGTTTCTTGTTAGGAATTGCTATGTGCAATACTGCTCAGCCTATGAATGCAGTTAAAACCAAAGGGACTCTGCACACTTTCTGCAGCACATCAAGCATCAGGTTCCCTCAGCTGGGACCTATGTGGTTGTTTTAAAGGACTTGCTGGAGTGTAACTTAGCTTGGCCCAAACACTCCAAGAAGATCATAGCAGAGCTGTTGAAGAAAAACAGGATCAAAATACTGGAGAGTCTGAAATGAAGGGTGGGTTCACAACAAAAATGAGCCAGAATAAATTGCATAGCAGAGGAATTATTTCTAACTAGAACTTACCTGTCCTTATACAAAATGAGATCAACTGCATTCAGCTCTGGGGCCCCCAGCATAAGAAGGACACGGACCTGTTGGAGTGAGTTCAGAGGAGGACCACGAAGATGATCGGAGGGCTGGAGCACCTCTCCTATGAAGACAGGCTGAGAGTTGGGGCTGTTCAGCCTGGAGAAGAGAGGGCTCTGGGGAGACCTTCTAGCAGCATTCCAGTACCTGAAGGGACCTACAAGAAAGCTGGAGAGGGACTTTTTACAAGGGCATGTAGTGATAGGAGAAGGGATAATGGCTTTAAGGTGAAAGATTTAGATTAGATATAAGGAAGAAATTCTTCACCATGAGGGTGGTGAGGCACTGGAACAGGTTGCCCAGAGAAGTTGTGGATGCCCCAACCCTGGAAGTGTTCAAGGTTGGATGGGGCTTTGAGCAACCTGGTCTGGTGGAAGGTGTCCCTGCCCATGGCAGCGGGGTTGGAACTAGATGATCTTTAAGGTCCCTTCCAACCCAAACCAGTCTATGAGTCTATGAGTCTATGATTAATTAATTCAAAGTGAATTCTATTTTTTCTCATTGCTCAATCAGTAAAAGAAAAGGACAAGTAATTCGATTTGTCCTGATCCCAGGAAAGCATGACATCAAACTGCTTTCTTCCCCGATGTCTCCAGAGTCCAACAAGAGCTACACTAACACTGTGTGCAACAGAAGGCCTGCTAGGACGCCTTACAGATGCTAGACTACCTTGTTTAGCTCTGGAGTTAAACAGATCACGATTTCCAGAGCTTAGTCCCAGGTATGTGTGTTCCTAAAGGAAATCATCACAGTCCAAAGCCTGTTTTGCTAACTTAATGAAGGAACCAGATCCAGGTCATGGCATATTCAGATCAGGCCTTTTCTGGAATATAATCCCAAATCAGACCAAATTACTTCTCAGGTATCTGCAAAGTGTCTGGACAACCTGAAACAGAAATCATTCACAAGTTCAAGATCAACTCTGTTAACTCCTCTACAATCCATATGGGGCGAAACTCCCACCAATACACGGCTGTTAATGTGCATTTATTAAATAAGGGCTTGCACAGAGTTTAAAGCCCTGTGAGGCAGAGGTGAGGGCTGGGACCGAAATGTAGTCTTTCATCATGGGCTTCTTCACCTTCTATCTGTAGCCAGGGCTGAACCAGTGGGTAGGTGCACACACACACACACAAAGGTCTGATTTTTGGAAACTGAGCAAGTTTTTTAGTTCAGACCCAGCTGTGCATTTATTTGATGGGATTGCAATAGCTGTTTGAAGCATTCCCAGAACCCATTAAAGGCTGAAGATTGCCCCAGCACTTCAGATTGCAGGCGGTCTAAGCACTAGGAATGGATAAAAGATTAGAGCTAGCCAGCTATTAAAAAAAAAAAAGAAAAACTAACCCCACAACAAAACCCAAATGTTCTCATGATCTGGCGAGCCTTTTGTGTGCTGTCCTCTCTACATGCTGTTCAGCTGTGTTTTTTTCTCGTTTTCCTGTGGGAGGACTGTTCCCTTGGCTACCAGTGCTGGCCTCTAATAGTTGGCATTTGGGCACTCAGAGCTAACAGGATGAAAACATTGCTGTTTTTCTTTCATTCCTGCAGGAGCACAGGGAACACAACTGGACAGGTTTCTGGTAGGCAACAGCTCCAGGTGATACCACTGCATCCGGTTACGTGATTTTGCCCTGCTGCACCCTTCCCTTCCAGGTGCTGCTCCAGTGGATTTCTGCATTTCTGCTGGCCGCTGCCTTGTCAGAGCAGTGCTAAGGGCAGGTGAGGTTTGGGGCTTGTTTCTCTGCCCTCCTGCACAGGAGATAGCACACGCTACCTTCAGCTGCTCCAGCCAGATGTAATTCTTTTTAGCCGCATGCATCAGCAGCAGCAGCACATCATGCTTAACATGCACAGCCAGCCACATGCTAACAGGAGGGGCAGGTCACAGCAGACACAGCTAATGCCTGGGAGCTATAAGCAGTGTCTCCTAATCTTTCTGCCTTTCTGTATTAAGGACATTGTTGCTTTTGCATTAGAGGAATGAGAATAGTCTTGTCTTCTCTCGAGACCTCAAGGTCCCACCTTCATTTGCCATCAAGTGCTCCATGAAACTCCGTTTCATTAAAGCCTCTGCGCAGTGACCTTTGCACAATAACCCGCTCTCGGTAGTCCCTCCATAGTCTGGGGCTGCTCTCATTTAAATTGCTGTTATGCTGAGGGAATCAAATGCATCTTTTTCTCCACTTAAGTGCCTGGAGCAAACTAATGCCCTTCTGCAGTCATGAAACGCAACAAAGGGACCCTGATTCAGAGGGTAAGGTGAAGCTTGCTGTCTCTATGGAAACTGGAGACCAGTCTAATGACAGGGTAGACGAGGAAGCAAGAACACAGGTCCATCAGATGAACAGAAACCATCAGATCTCAGACAAAATTTGAGAAAACAAGGCAATAAATGTGGTGAGTGGATGAAGAGTTGTACGCCAGGTAGCTGGGAACCTGGTAAGGACTCATGGTGATTTGTAATCACCAAATCCTGTGGCACAGCAAAAGCAAATGCTGACACCACTGATCTGTGTTGGGACAAAAAACGGAAAAGTCACCACTACAGAAAGGCTATACTGCTTCTATATTTTTTCCCCCATGTTTTCTGTTGTAGCTATACCAGATGAAAATATGAGCAAACCTGATAATTCAGGGACATGCACAGTGCACATGCTGAACGATCCCATCTTTGTAAGCAGGGCTGCTAGCTTTGCCTGCCAGAAGGACTCAGAGGATAGAGAAGGCAGCCTGGGGAGGAGGAACATGGGAGGCATTGGTGCAGGAGCTGCATTCAGGGTTTAGCTGTTTTCCAGGAATTTGCACCATTCCTGCCTAGTTCAAGAACAGAGGGAAGGCGATTAGCAGGTTAGTTTGCTGAGCCTGCGGGACCTGCTTTGCGTTTCTTGTTGGGAAGATGTGAGGGCTGAAACCTCTCTTTTCAGAGGCCAAAGAGGTTAAACTGTAGGGTCTTGCTGCACAAAAAGTGTTAAGAGTCCTCTTTCACTTTGGCATCCAGGAGCTGTAACCAAAGAACTGCCCTGAATCCAAGAGCATGGAAGTGCTGGGGGTCCAGTGAGTGGGTCCATCAAGTTAGGCAACCAGCCCAGACTGTAATAGCTCATATCTTCCTGTTAAACACATTGAACTCTGCACTTTATTTCCACAAAGTCTCTCTCTGTTTTGCAAGTGTAGCTGTTTCCCAGTGGTCCAATCCTTTGGGATCACCCCATGACCTGGGGCTTTGGTTTTCCTGGTTTGCTCAAGAGGCACCACTTTCAAGCATGCCCCAGCCTTGTTCAGGGCACAGCAATGCACCAGGCACTGCTCTTCAGCATATGGGCAACTGCTTACCAGGTTTCTGTCTTGAAAACATCATTGTATTTAGACGCAAAAGTCATACTCTCTTCATTCTTGCAGACAGCACAAGGTAATTTTCTATGAATGTTCTCATGGGGAAATAAAATTTTATTGCAGTATGAGTGATATTAAAATTGGGACACTAATATGCATATTAATAACATATGTGCTATATAGAAACCTGGGCATATTGAGCTAGAAGGGGCCCTGCGGTTATGCAGTCTATTTCTCTGTCCCAAGACAGAATTACCTGTATTTATCATATCTGACAGCTATCTGCCCTGTCTAACCTCTACTGGAGGCTTCATAATAGCTGCAGGCAATTTTTTCCTGTGTTTACTGATCTTTCCAGCAGAAAGCTCATAATTTCCTCAACCACCACGAATACAATGAATGAATGTAGTAAAAGGACAACCTGCTAGCAAGCAAGAACAACCCAGCAGCACAGATGCAGGAGTCCTGGCAGTCTAAGGGAAGCCCTACTTGATTCGAGCATTTATTTAGTTCAGGTTGACTACAGTAGGGCATTGTCTACAACCAGGTGAAGAACAACAGTCCTTTCAGCATGCTGGGAAGTACAGACAAGATATGATTCCTCAGCATCAGAAAAGGTAACTAGCAAATGGTCAATATAATAATGTAGCTCATTGCAATGAAAGAGAGAGGCAGAATAAATGAGAGTTGCCTCTTGTACTAGTGATAAGGATTGGCCCAGATTACCTTTTCAACTGTGTCAAAGTGTAACTGCTCTTCATTTTTATTGTTAGTGCTGTCATTGCAATAACATGCTAAAAATTAACTGCTTTATTTATTTATTGATAAGAAAAGAGATTTACCTGCCATGTGATATGCTGCTATTTTCATGCCAGTACAAAGATTGCATCAGAAATCCCAGCCAGCTCACTAATATCTGAAATTAGACAAAAGGCAAATAATGGAAATCTGCTGCTCCCAGTTTCTGTCCTAGGAGAGGTGCTATAAAGTGTACTACATCCTGATTTTATTTAAAATACTTTTATTTGAAAATGAATGCTCTCCAATGGCTGTGGTCCATGGCAGAGTGTCCACGGAAGCGCAGCTGAGAGGCCAAACCTGTTGGCCTGTCAGGCCAAACCCAGTCTGAGATGATGGTTTTCCAGCCCTAATCTGCTAAACGTACCTCTAAAGGTTTGTTTGATATGATGGAATTGGGAAAAATACATTTTCGTCTGCACAGACGGCTTAATGTATCATTTTTTCAGCCAAAACCCGCCCATTTCAGACAAAGGAAATTGGAGATAGCCCAGTGAAGACCATGTGAGAACAGAACTCATCCACCTGTCCAGCTCAGTAAGAAGGCTCTTAGTGTGACCCAACGACTCAGCCCGTTTCCTTTCAAGCACCTCATTTAGCAGAAGGCCTCAAGCCCCTTTCACTGACACAAACCTCCCAGATTTCCAAGGGATAAAACACCAGATCCCATTTGCACATCCTGCCATTTCCTTTTTGCTTTAAAACTCTGAGCTGCCCTTTTCAGGTCAGTGCTGCCTCATCACCCTCCCCAGAAGGGCTTTGGTCCTATACATAACTGAATTAGTATTCACTTCATCCCTCATGGCTCAGAGTTCACAATTTAGAATCCCAACTGCTAGCTTGATAGCTCCAGCAAACACTAGGAAGAATTGCCAGGCTCTATAACTCCCAGCCCCCGTGGTTTGGGCCGCCTAGGTACGGCCGTGCTCCCAGGGAGCATCTCCCACCGTGGGCTGCTCTCCTCGGATATAACAGACTGATGGCCCCAGTCGGAGCACCAGGAGTAAGAGACCATAGTTTCCCTTTAGCTCAACACCGTGATTTATTGACATAAATAACAAACGCAGCCTAAAGAAAAGTAAAGCTGCAGAGACACATTTTATCATTGACTCAAAAGAGAAATGAATATGTTTGTATATATTAGAGGGAGCAATCTCCATTAAAAAGCCGAGGGATGAGACAATTATGTTCTTCATACTTGCTAGGATCCCATGGCTTTTGACATGTTCTAGTCTCTGCCTTAAGTCTCTCTCAAAAGCTGATGGGCTCATACAAGAGATCAGCCCCATCCACCTGCCCTTACTGACCCCTGGAAAACCACAGGCAATTACCAGACCCTGCTGGGGAGGCACCTTCCCCAAAAGTACCTGGGGGAGCTGCAAGGAAGAGAAAGATTGAGAAAGATTTTTGCCTATGAATGGTTCAGACTAGAATCACAGAATCACTAAGGTTGGAAAAGACCTGCAAGATCATCAAGTCCAACCATCAACCAACACCACCATGCCCATTCAACCATGTCCCACAATGCCTCATCCACACGTTCCTTGAACACCTCCAGTGATGGTGACTCCACCACTTCCCTGGGCAGCTTATTCCAGTGTTTCACCACTCTCTCAGTAAAGAAATTTGCAATTTATGGTCAATTTGACCATACTGACACAGTACATGCTTGCATATGCTCACTTAAGAAAGTAAGTGAACCCCATTGGTGGGGTTTGTGGTTCCTCTGATTGCCAGGAGGTTGGATGGGGCCAATTCAGACCAAATGAAAAATTTTAAGTGGAGCGCTTTGTGCAGGTATCCTTGTTAAAAAAACAAAAAAGGCAAAAGTAACAGTGTGAGCCATTACCAGCCTCTTTGTCTTGTGATTGCTTGCAGTTTATTTTACTGGAAAGAAAATTTATTGGGACATCACTGCAAGTAATTTCACTGTTTTTCTTCTGGAACCAAAAAATAAAAAGCATTACACTGGTGTGAGCAAAAACTCCATCAAAGAAGACGGCAGACATCGCAGGAGTCCACAAAAGGCACACACTAGCCTGGCTCTAGGAGGACAGTGAGTGCAGATTTGCATGGTTGCAGTCTCCCCCAAACTGCTGGTCATACACCCTTTTTATGCCTAAAACCACTAAAAGAAGTGAACTGCAACATTTGCTGCAACAGCTACATGAGAAAATGGTAAATTTTTTTACTGAAAATGAGGAACTCTCAAAGTGGCCCTGGTCATACATTGCATTTTGCACCTCAAGTGGCTGCAGTGGCAGAACTACAGGACTAATAGTAAGTGTGGTGGAGAGAGGAATATTAACTGAGAAAAAGCACTTACGTAATACAGACAGCAAAATCACCAGCAGAGACTCACTGCCAAGTTCACAATGAGTTGGAAGCCACAACTCTACAAAGGTGTAAGCACAGCCGCTGTTTCTGATGTGCCTGATCGATAAAGCATCATGGCAGCCCTGATAATACAAGAAATAGCAATGTGTTAACTGAGGTATATACAAGGTGTACATTAAGGGAAGACTTGAAGAAGGCAGGTCTACCTATGATGTCAAATTAATATTTGTACATTTGCTAACACCTCAGAGAGAAGACTTTGGGGAGGAAAATCTTCTGTACTCAGGCAGCTCTTGGAGTACAAACATGGATTGATGATCACAGAGAGGGCAGGGTCCCCAGCACCACTTCAGATTTGGAAATGGTTACCAGAATCTGCCCTCAACTCCAGGTTGTTGTCAACTTATAGCTTGTGGTACTTTGGAAGAAAATCCTGGAAAACTTCTTAAAAGCAGAGGCAACTAACTACAGACGATGTCCTTTGTTTTCTTTAATCTGTCTTTAGCTTTGGTTCCTATACGCCAAAGAAAATTTGAACCCTTTACTTTGACAAGACACAGCAGGCTCACCCTTACACTGGCGTGCCCACAAAGCAGCTGGAGAACTGCGAGGTGTGCACTGGCTTGTCGTGGAAGGATTCGCGAAGTTTCTCCTGCTTGGTACATGCCGGGCAGCCCCTGCGAGCAGAGGCACAGGCTACCCAGGGTGCGGGTTGAAAGCATGCCAGGACCACGTGTGGTGTCAATACGGGGACACTCATGGCAAGCAGGAGGGAGGACTTTTGCTTCTGAGAACTTGCCTACCTCCCTTGCCCTGATGAAGCACTTTCCGTTTTAGCATGACTGCCTTAAAACTCTCATCAGGGCCTCTCCTTTCACCCACTAGTACATGCTGTCTTGGCAAATCAGCTGTGGCGACATCTTTGCTGCGTGTTTGGCCCCAAGTGCAGCTGTGCTACCCACAAGCTAAACCACCAAATGCTGCAGCACTGCTCTTCATACAGAGAGGAGGCAAATTGACAGGGTTACACTCATACCTCAACTTGCAGAGCAGACATCACCAAGTATATAAACGCATTTTTCATTATATACTCTGTATATAAAAACATTGCATCTAATTGAACATGCTGTACCTAAAATCAGCTTTTACTCGCTCTGTGCAAACTTAATGGAAGTCAAGATAAGCCCATCTGTTTTAATCCCCGAGATTAATGTTGCTTCCCCTCTTTCATTAACATGAGTTTATCTTGCTCTCCCTTGAACAGGAAACACATCAGCCCTGAAGCTTGATTAGCAGTAATCAGAAAACATCCACACCTGTATGTAGGCAGTGGGAGGCTTTTCAATTAAAAATGGATTTTAAGAACATTATGTCTTTGTTTTGAAAGGACAAAGGCATCTTTCAAGGAATACGAGCTATAAAATTCATTTATGTATTGTGTTCCTTCAAGGACAGTAATGCTATCAGAAAATGAAGTATCTATCTTAATTGTTGAAGGGATTAATTTTTGTTCTTTGGAACTAAATATATTCAATGTCATTAAAGAAGTACTGGAGAGTTTTTCAAAGGGAGGATGACAGAACAGTCGATGCTTATCATCTGTCCAAAACCAGGTCCCTTTTTTCTTGCTCAGTTTGGGTTTAAAACACAGCTGCAGGGACTGGGGTGTGGGGACCTGCACCTGACACAAAAGCAGCCCAGAAAGTACTGAAGCCGGGCTCTGCACAGAGGAGCAGGATGATTACTTCTGCAGAAAGCAGAATGGTGAGGAAGCAGTGCCTAACTGAGATGTGGGTTTTGTTCATTCTGTTTCCAAGTCTTTACTGTCTTTAATGCCTGTTGAAATAAAACATTTGGAAGAAAAATCCTCCCTGATAGTTTAACTTTCTCACCTTTCAGTTAAATTCTAAGGGTGTTTCTGCTCATTTGTCAAGTTCCCAGTAAAGCCAGAGGAAGGCAAGATTTAATATTCCTGTTACACCTAAATGTAAACTGTAAGCAGAATTATAAACAACATCTACAGGCCTCTTTCATATGCTATAAAAAAGCTTAGAAAAGTATATCTGTGCACTTCTCTTTCCTTTTCATATTGTCTTTCACCTCTCTGCTCCCATTTCCCTAAATAGAAAGATAATAGTATTAACCTGTTCCTTGGGGCTTTTGTGAAGATTCATCAGTTAATATTTATGCAGCAAAATGGAATAAGTGCTGTATAAGTGCTAAGCATAATTATTGTTCTCTCCCTCTTCATTAGCATATCACGTACATCTCAAGTAGATCAGATAAACACAGAAATTAACCGTCCTGGATGTAAGGCAAGTGAGAAAGGTAACATGACTGTTAAAGAGCCAATAATTAAAAATGATTGCTGTGGGTGATGTTTGCTGTGGGTGATGTCTGTGTCTAACACAACAACCCAGTAAGTTTTGCAGAATGAAATATATTTACTCATTTGAGCAAGTTCTGTCTGCAGCAAAGAAGCTCTATGTCTAAATTAAATTAATACGTCTAAATCATGTTTCCATGCGAGTTCTGCTTTGAAAACTACACATATAGTAATAAACACAGGAGACAAATGAGATCTGCAAAGAATCGCTGAGGAGGTTTCCAGATATTAGAGTGCAAAACCTACTTGCTGCTTCAGTTGGATTCCTGTTGAAGAAGACAGCTCTGCTCTAGAGCTCTGCGCTGGGAAACACCCTGTGCTGGAAGAGGAAAAACAGAAAGACAAATTAAAATCAGGATAAAGAACAATTCCAGAAAAGCAGCTCAGTGGATTGCATCGTGGCTGTGGATGGAAGAGCAGAGGTGAGCCACGGCACACCCTGTTCGGCCAGCGCAGAGCCGAGGTGTGCAGCACCCACCGCACGCAGCGCCCACGGTACGTGGCTCCCCTCGCCCCACGGCTCATGGCAAAAGGGGGAGGCCCTGGAGCCCCCTGCACTGGAAAAGCCACTCTCTGCTCTCTCTATCCCACCTTCACTTAAATGCTGACTCACTCCTCCCCTTTTTTTTCATTTCCAAGAAAAACAACCCTTCATCGCCCCAAGCTCTACCCACCATGTGATCATTTACATCTTCACCATGGATCTGTAAAACTCAGCATCCTGATCGGCATTGTGTGCGCAGCAGAGCACGCAAAGGTGATGTGGTGTCAAGTATCTCTCTCAGCTTAAAGACATGCTCCGTCTTGGAGTTTTGTCCCGAGCTGCCCTACCCTGAGCCCAATTTGCAAGCAGAAGCCCCTGCGCCCTGCAACAGCGGAGGGAGCGCTACACACCCTGCTTGAGCTGAACGGGAGCATGTCGCAGCAGTGGCAGGTGCTGCACAGCACTGCGGTTTGCAACTGGCTCCATCTTTGCAACTACTATACTGAATAATCCCCGTTTCCACAGGTTTTTTGATGCAGGAATTTCGATTAGTCCCAACATCATTGGGACATCTCATCTGTCCGTCTCAAAGTCTTTTCATTTGGTCCATCTCAAAGCACAGCTGGTGGTTGTGTTTTTACACCTGTCCAGAATACCTTGGCTTTTGCTTTTGGAACAGCTTGCCTTCACTTAGAAATTTTTCATGATGCAGCATGGTGTTATTTTCTAGCTGAGGCTGGCATGAACGGCGCACAAATACTTAAGCTGAAATAGGCTAACAGAAATAGGCTTTTTATACTGCATCACAGTCTGGCATAGAAAGTCATCGCACTTCTCTTATCAAAATGTCACAGGGCCATAATCATAGCCGCTGTCTGCTCAACTGTGCATCAGCGCCCAGCTGGGTGCGTCAGCAAAGGTGCAAGGGGAAAAAGAGAACTTCATGTAGCGGTTCTTGCAATCGAAATCCCTAATTTGGGGGGGGGGGGGGGGGAAACACGTATGGGACCAAAATCAGGCTATGAAACCTGATTTGCTTCTCTTTTCCAGAAATAACAACTTCAGAATAGCATTCTTCTGGACCTGGCCTTCAGTTGAGGGGAGGTGACTTTTATTTCTGCTTATGCAGATGGAGAGTTGAAGCACCCTTCCACGGAAACCCCGCAGCCCTTTAAGAGTGGGTTTACTCAAGGGACTAACCCCCCCATAACCGTTGGCTGGAGTGTCTGAGCCCTCTGCACAAGCAGCCCTTCCCTGCATCCCTCTACATCACAACAGCCTCCTGTCCCGCTCTTCCAAGCGCCAGCTAAAGCTGCTTCCTCCCAGGGTGAATCCGTGGTGGCTGACTTGCAAAATGGTAAACCTTGTCACTGAAGGATGTTTAGACGTGTAAGTTCTGCAGTGTTTTGTTCATCAAGGAGCATCTCCCAAACAAACTGATTCAAAGCCTGCAACCAGGGAAGGAATAAAGATTGTGGAAGAAAAACAACTTCTGACAGCACCTGAATTTAGGGGTTTGGCCTGCCAGTTGGCCAAACCGAGGCCCTGTTTTACTGAGTTAAAGTATTCTAACTATTACCATAGGAAAGCTTAAGACTCCTTCGCACTCACCTTGAACCTGTGGTTCTGGATACTGGAGAGACTCAGTGAAGAGCTTGTCATACATAAAATGTTTGTCCTTTGGGCATGCCAAGACGGGACAGCTCGTGCATCATGGTTAATGCTGAGGAAGGATGTGTCTTTAAGAGAATGCTTGAAAGACAATCTGCCCGTACATGCACACACTGGCTCTCCAGGAAGGCGTTAGATAATACTGTTTCTCATGCACAGCTTTCTCTAGCAAAAAGTCCTTTTTGTCCATTATCACAGATAATAGGAATGGTCATTACCTCAGGTCAGGGAAACATGAAAGGGATGCAAAAGACTGTAGTTCCTGGCATAAATCAGTTCCCAAAGGGTAGGAACTTCCTCTGAGTCTCCCAGGACTGTCTTGTCTGTGGTAGTCCTTGTTAGATGGAGCTAATCCCACCTGCTTTCAGAGCCAGACCTCCAGAGCATATGAAGTACTGATCTGAGAGAGCACAGCAACTCCTGTGTCCCTGCTGAGAAGAAATAATGGCAGGTCTTTGCTACCGCAGCATGGTGTAGTAATTCTGCACTTTTTAAAAATTATAAAAATCTCTGTAGTGAGATTAAGTTTGGAGAAGTTTGGCTTTGTGTCTCCTTAGAACGCTCTCTGGAGCTGCCAGGTAGCAGCTGTAAGTGGTCAAACTGCTGAGAACCTGCCTGCTCCACGCCAGCACTGGCAGGTAAGCAGTCCTAACAGGCAAGGTGCAAGTCACTGGACTCCTGGAGGAAGAAAAACACCCTTCAGAGTGTAAATTGTATTAAAGTGTATGGAGGGAAATACACGCTTTTCAGGTTTGCAGAGGCCTGACAGTCAGGAAATTTGGTTTTGTTTTCCACATCTGCTACAGATGTCTTTCTTACATGATTCCTTTCTCTGTATCCCTGTTTTATCTTCTGTCCTACATGGAAAATCATAGAATCATAGAATGGTTTGGGTTGGAAGGGGCCTTAAAGATCATCTAGTCCCAACCCCGCTGCCATGGGCAGGGACACCTTCCACCAGACCAGGTTGCTCAAAGCCCCATCCAACCTTGAACACTTCCAGGGTTGGGGCATCCACAACTTCTCTGGGCAACCTGTTCCAGTGCCTCACCACCCTCATGGTGAAGAATTTCTTCCTTGTATCTAATCTAAATTTTCCCTCTTTCAGTTTAAAGCCATTACCCCTTGTCCTATCACTACATGCCCTTGTGAAATGTACCTTCTTCTCTCACAGTGGAGAAGAGATGGTTGAGAAGGGCTGAGAACTGCCAAGGTGCCTTCCCAGGTCTGCTCTTGCTTGAATCCCTTGGGCAGCATCGCATTAACCCCTCTGCGCCTCAAATTGACATCCCTGCTGCTTCCTCCTGCACACAGTTGTCCTGTTACACAACACCGGGATTTAGGATTATAATGGACTTGCATCATCTGGGAGGAGGAGATGCTGGACCGCAAAAAGTTTACATTTGTCTATTTCTTGCCCTTCCTCAGTTACTAGTTTGAAACAACATCTTCTGTTCCACCAGTCTACGCTGCAGGGAACCAGTGTAAAACTTGTGTTGGGCTGTTTTTCCCTTGACTGGCTTTTGCTTTTAACAAGAGAAGCGTATGCAAAACCCTACTCCTATCTAGTGCTCTGTGCGACAGTCCATAGTAATCCTTCACTAGAACTGCAAACTGAAAGGAGGCCCTATCAATTAACATCATTGCTACCAATTATGCAATGAAGGAGAAGAACCCTGTTTTTTTAAAAATAAGAGGCTAATTGTAGCAGTAGTTGTTAACTGCAATTAATTTGCAGGACTCTCAGAGGAATCCATAATGGAAAGCCATATGCTATAGTACATACCTGATGCTGGAGAGACATTACCTTTTACACACATTTGCTGTGATGTAGCTATTTGCTTGTACAGCAGGGTTTGGGGTGGGGGGAATGGTTTGGGAGGGGGTTTTTTGCTAATGTAAACTTAAAATTAGCCTAGTTTGGTTTTTGTTTTTTTTTTTTTTTTAACCTAGAACATTGTATTATTCCACCTTATTTTCTCACTAGTATTTACTTCTCTCTGGCTGAAGGCAGGTGAAGTGAGCTGGGGGGCATTCCGGGAGGGGGACAGGCACATGAGCATGCCATGGTTGTTCTCTGCTGCAGAGAAGTGACAGTCAAAAATGCTCAAGGGTTTTACTGGCTCCCCGGTGAACAGTGTGATTTAAAAAGTATTCCAAGAGGAACTACAGGGAATTGAAAGACCACTGAGGCTGACAGCTCCACCAGGCCAACTCGTGGAAATGAGTACAAAAAACTGAATCAACAAGTCCTTGGACAAACATGGTTGAGCAGGAGACTGTCAGCGTGGCTCTTGTAGAGAGAAGCCTCCTCCCAGAACTGTGCAAGCCCCTGGGAGACAAACCATGGCAAAGCATTTAGTAATCATCTTACCCAACCTCATTGCTAATGTGAAAACAGTCAACTGTGCTTTAAGACCAGGGAGGGGCACAGCAGGTAAGCGGTGCTGGAAACTAATGGGCTGTGGTGGAAGGGAGGGAGGACACGCTGCCTAAGTACTGTGAATGGTGCAAGCCTAGCGTCAAAAGCAAAAAGGTGCTAAGAGGAGGATTCCCAGAAGAGATTGGGAGCAGGACTGTATAATGAGGTTACCACATGGACATGATGAAATAATTAAAAGTCACGGAGATCATGCTAAAGAAACTGGAATAGTGAACTTGGTTCTTAAGTTTCTTAATGTGATCCTAACTATTTCAGTACCGCTGATGCTCATATGCATAAAAGGATGCTTTTATTTTATAACAATAAATGATTTGTTGGCTAGCTTCCTCATCTGCTCCCTGGTAATTTAGATTAATGGCATTTATGTCTTTTCTTTAAAGAAATGGTTATTGCAGTTTTCCCATGGTGCCAAAAGAAAGATGCCTATTGTTCTTCATGCTAATAATATAATTTTTAAAAGTCTAAGCTGTTTTTTCATTCATTTGAACAGGGAATATGAATAGAAAAAGTGAATTACATCTGCATTTCATAAAATAAAGACAAAATCACTTTTGTGGAGTCTTGATACACACTTAGCAAGCATTTTTAAAATTCCCATATTCCCAAAATGTACATATACACATTGAGGATTAGTAGCTTGTTCAAAGGATAATTTCATAGAATCATAGAATCACTTAGGTTGGAAAAGACCTTTAAGATCATCAAGTCCAACCGTAAACCTAACACTGCTAAGTCCGTAAACCTAACACTGCTAAGTCCGCCACTAAACCATGTCCCTTAGCACCTCATCCACACGTCTTTTAAATACCTCCAGGGATGGTGACTCCACCACCTCCCTGGGCAGCCTGTTCCAGTGTCTGACAACCCTTTCAGTGAAGAAGTTTTTCCTAATATCCAGTCTAAACCTCCCCTGGCACAACTTGAGGCCATTTCCTCTTGTCCTGTCGCTAGTCACTTGGGAGAAGAGACCAACACCCACCTCTCTGCAACCCCCTTTCAGGTAGTTGTAGAGAGCGATAAGGTCTCCCCTCAGCCTCCTCTTCTCCAGACTGAACAACCCCAGTTCCCTCAGCCACTCCTCATCAGACTTGTGCTCCAGATCCCTCACCAGCTTCGTTGTCCTTCATTATTATTTATACTGTTTGGCTATTGAAATTATATGCTTTCTTCTCCTTCCAGTAAGATTCTGGGTAATCTGAAAGGATCGTAGTCAGGTGTCAGTTCCTGTGGATGTAACTCACTACCTATCCAATATTATAAGCTTTCTTGTGCCTTTTCCCTAGGGGATAAGAATTTTATGCCCATGATTAAAGATGGTCACATTTTTAGCACAACTTGCAACAGCTCAGTCTTTATCTTTGGAGGGTGCTGGTTCAGTCCCATAGGAGGACTGCACATGGTCCTCTACATAATGTGGCAGATGCTTAAAATCCTGTTAATTAGAACTAATTTTATACATTCAGGAATAAAGTAGCCTACTCCCTGACTAGCCCTGCAATACTAGGTACAGTATCTTACTCATCATTTGTGCTTCAAGTTCTTTACTTCGTGCTGGTGATGAAATCCACAATGGTGATCAGAAATGCCAGCAAACCTAGGGAACTTAGGTACCAAGAGCCAGTGGTCTGGTGTATTCAGGGAGGTATCCAGGGAGCAGTTGTCCATGGTAAGTGTGCATCAGGCAATAGCAGTACCCAGGCTTTACAGCTGGAAGCCTGCTCTTGCAATATCGGAATGGGACTTTGTCAGCTTTTTTTATCAGTGGTAAAATGGAGAGATTATCTGGTTTGTCAATTGTCTGGGAAGAAGAAAAAAAAAAATTGCTAAAATTTTGTTGAACAATTTGGTTTTCATAATCTACATATCTGTATTGCTAATTAATTCACATTCCCAGCTGTCCTTCACATTCCCCATGAATTCACTTCACTCTAATAAAACAGTATCTTTTAAAATTTTACTTGAATGAAGCAATTTTTTTTCTCAACTAATTCTGATTGTTTCTAATTTGGGAGCCAGATATGACTTAGCACGTCACTAATATCCTTCAACACTTTTCAGTTTTCATTTGACGTTTGGGGAATTCTTTAGTGGCTGAGTGTCAGGTTTTAATTACATGGTTGTTGGAAAAGCTGTTTTATTTCAGTCCTTTACCCCTCTGAGCCACATAAACAAAACTGGAAAACTGGACTGCTATTTGAAAAATGGGTATTGGAAGACAACATGGCAGTTCACATACTTTTTGTATCACATAGTGCCCAAACTTGCAGCATTGTACTGTCCAAAACACCAAACCATTAGGATCATATTCTGGAATTATGCTGAGATAGTTATGATACAGTTTCTCTGATAATTGATATGTATTATTAGGTTTTATTTCATTTAAAGAAAGCACCTAGCAAGATGAATTCTGACTCCCATCACATTAACTCCCATTAAGCAAGATTTTTAATTACATTCAGGTATCTGGAGATGCAGCAAAGTGCTTAATTCACATGGTTTGGTGGAGAAGTAGGCTACAGTCTGTTTTATAAGCTCACTTCAACTTCCTTAAGACTGGCCCATCTTTCTTTTCTCTTCTCCAGGTCTCTCCTCAGCTCTCCCAGCCTGTGTTTCAGGCTGGCTGTGAGCCATATGGCTATGATAGCACGGTCCTGACGCTGAGCAAATGCAGATATCAGCACAGAGTCAGGGCTTTGCTAACCCATTGTTTGGAGATGGTACTTTCCTAGCAAGCGTAGAGTGAGATTGTGTCTGATCACAAAAATGTGTAGGCAGACCATTAGATATCAAGGTAACGTCAATTATTCCTCCAAATTGCTGGCACATAGAGTGAAGCAGAGATTAAAAGCAAATCTGGCTTTAACACTCTGTTTATGTGTTATGCTGTTGAGGGCTCGGCAAATGTTCTCAGACAGCAAACCCACAGGGAATCTACTTACTCTGGCTATCAGGCACAGGACCATAAATCGTTGTACTAGAAATAAGTAGCAGTGAAAAACATCAACATTATTTAACATTGTAGAGCTCTTTCTCCATAGAAAATACAGTTGCTACAGGGATGAAACACAGCTTATGGATTTGGGATGTACTTGTGTCATGGCAAACAGAACCTGGGCTACCAAGTACATACAGAAGATTTTAGTGAGCCAACTTAATGGGAGCTCCCTGTCATTTTCTTAGCCTGCTGTGCTGACTCCAGCCTCCAGCTATGGACTGTACTTCTCCGGAGTCCCTGAAGAACACTTCTGAATGTGGAAGCTCGGTGGGAAACAGGGCATCAATTGTTATCGATCCTCCATCTACACCTTCATCCTGGCTAGGTGAAAGCATCCCTTGCTAGCAGTACTGCTGGGTATTTTCCAGTGCTGGTCTTGCACTGGATAGCACAAACAGAGCAGAAGATGCCATCCATCTTTCCTAATACAAAACAAGGACAAAATGTTTTCCAGTTCACTTACGTGAACAGCACAGCACGTTGGTAATTAGTAGTTTAGGGATTTCTCATTCTGCCAGGTTTAATGAATATTAGCGATGTTGAGGAATACTGCTGTGAATAGCCGAACACTGCTGTAGTTGTTTATCAACAAAAATTTTCAATCTAGGTCAGGCACAGTGGATTAAAAAAAGCAGTTTATCAAGCAGTACTGGGTTGTAGTACAAGTACAGTAATACAAGTCTTACTTAAAAAACAAAAAGAACACAGGGGAAAGCTATTATACATGGTATTAACTGAAATAATTTGATCTTTAGACATCATTTAATGTCTTTGTGAGGCATTCTACAATATTTTAGTACTGTTAATGCCACAGCATTTGATCAGTTTGGGTAACAATAATCATATGTTAACATAGCACACAGTTTTGCCCTGTAATGTTTTCTCCTAAGCTTTTCTCCTAAATCAATATTCATATAGGTACCTTCTTTAAAGTCCTTAGACAGGAAAGTAACAGCAACATTATCTCAAGCGAAACCAAGCCAGTCCCAGTTTTTACATGGATTCATGCCTTTTCCCAAGTCCTGGTATTTTGCATTTTTGTCTACACCAAGCTACCAATCACAAATAAAAGCAGTCCTAAGCCACCCCTGACAATACATGAGATGTTTACACAAATCATGAGATTTTTAAGTAACTGTTTCTGTCCTTGGGGGTTGGCAGCGGAAAAGACCCTAGCCTGCAGATTTGCAAGCCCTCCCCACCAAAGAGAAAGCAGTATCTGTTCTTTTTTAGTTTCCAGAAAAGTGTTTGTTATAAATCTGGGATTAAGGCCAGGTGTGGTCAGAAACAAATGTGGGAAGGTGAAGTAATTGTTATTTGCTGAAAGTAATTGCTTCCTGTTATGATTACCATAGCAATTAATGCAATTCACTATAATACTCTTGGGAATAATAAAGTTACTGGAGAAGAACAGCAAACAAATACCTTTGTCTGCTCTAGAAAACAGATTAGTAGCAAAACTCGTTTGTTATATGTACAAGAGGAGAGCTGCACTGTCCTTAGCACTTCACTTTCTTGCTTTTAAATGCTTGGCTTAGTCAAAATTATGAGAGAAAATTACATTGTTGTCACTTAGCAACCATAACTGGATTCAGGAGCAAAGGGCTTTGGAACAGACAGTACTTGGCTACTAAACATTACCACTACAGCATACCCAGGACCACTCACTTCTGTTTAAAAATGGGGAGGCTGGGGCACAGAAAAACAACTGAAGTGCCTTTTAGAAGTGTTCACATTCCCGTTTTCAAGCTACTAAAGGAGCTTTTTCTTCCCCTGATTTCCCACCAACCCATCACCCATACAGATGAGTTTTTGAGGAAATGTGTGAGAGAGGAAGGACTCAGGTAAGTGCCTAAGGCTGTCTCAAGGCATCTAGGTGCTAATGCCACCAAAGTCAACTGCAGTGGAACACCCACATACTGCGGATGTCCCAGCGGACCTCTCCTTCTGTATGCTCACATGTGTCACTTGGGTGCTTTTGAGTTTCAAGTAGGTACTTAGGATGTCCTTGGATGAATAGGAAGTTCTGAATGAAAATATTATTACTGTAATTCTACATTTCCTGTAAATTATGGGACTTTGGTAGTTTAAAAGTGGTAGACGCATCCAAACATTGGTGACAAAAATATTATTCCTTTGTATAAACGTATTTCAAGTAACTCCTTTTTCCCTCTCCCCAAAAAATCCTAACTCAGTGGATTTATAAAAACCCCACAGTCATTTTTCCATCTGCTCTCGTAACATGCTGGAAGGGCTGGGGACAGGAGTGTGGGGAAAGGGACTACGTAGCACCAAGCACAACAGAGCGGACATTCTGGCCCAGACCTTGATGCATACCCACAGTGCAAATAATTAAATATGTGCTAAGAGTTATTCGAGAAAATAAAGCATAGAAGACAGAAAAGTGACTAATTTAGAAGGATCACAATACTTGGTTAAGACTCAAGGCCTAATTCTGATATTGTTTAGAGCCATTCATACCAGGGGCTCTGGAAGAATCAACTTACACCGGTGCATAGGAGGGCAGCATCAGGCCCCTTCTGCTTACAGCTGTGACCTGACAAATGCACTTTTGAATCACAGATGCAGAGCGTGAGGCTCAGGGCCACACAGCATCATCCAAGAGTGAGTCGAGTGTGTATTTTCCTAGGAGTTTAAATACAGACTTGAAGTATGTTTGACAGATATTACAGGAGCTCCCAATGGAAGCAGAAGCCCAGTGTGGCTGCTCTCAGAGCACTAACGGATGAGAAGGCTTTTGCTCTGATATTCTAGCATCCAGCAAAACCGTTCGGTTCTGGAAGACTGAATAGATGTAGCTGAAAATACTTTTTGCTGCTGAAAAATGCTATGGAAAATGGAGGAAATTAATTTGGCTGGGGCATGCGATGCTTGCCTGGTAGTCCTTAAGTATTTTGTTCAGCCCCAGTACACAGAAAAGAAAAATGTCTGAATATATTCAGTGAGGGTTCAATTCTCTATTTGTCACACTAGGCAGCAAATCTGTGACTGGCTGGAGCATGCTGCTGCTGTTTGGGGTAGAGCAGCTCTCTCTCAGCACACCACCTTGCCTAATGTCTGGCACTAGTGACCTGCTTATTGATCATTCCCCGCAGCTTTACAAACTTCATCTGCCAGGGATGCAGGAATGCAGCAGAAGGGGAATCAACAGATACGAAGCGGAACCTACAGCTATGGGCCCTTGGGCAGCTGAAGAGTAATTGCCTCCCTCAAAGCGGCTCAAAGCTGTAAGCAGAATCGATCCACAGGAAAAGCCAGATTCCTTCCACTGTGATAGCAATATCACAAAAGTCTACATTTACCTGAATCCCTCATTGCACAATCTCCAACCTTCTGTCCAGCTAAGTTCCTGCTTACATACCAGCTACGTGCACCTTGTGTGTATTTTTCTTCTTTACTACCCATCCACAGCTATTGTGCCAAGCTGCCCTGTGCTGCTGGGGATCCTTCTCCATGCTGAGAGGCTTGTGCACTTCCAGTAGCTGTGAAGCTCAGTGTCTCCTTATGGAGCAAAGGATTTTGAAGTGCGGGAAAGGACACAGAATCAACATAGACAGCAGAAGTCTAAGAAATTCTTACAGTCCTATCTAAAGGCACTCTTAAACTTCAGAATAGGATGTTCAGAGCTCCTGGGAACCACAGTCACAGCAGAAGCAGTGAGGTGAGAAGTGATCATTTCAGTGTAAACAAGCGATATTCTGTAAAACTGCTAACACTGAGAGCTAGTGGCTACTTAGGGTTTCAAGATTTCTATGTCTAAAGTTCTTGTGTTATGAAGATGAAATTAGTACAAGACCCAACAACCATTCTTGGCATATTAGACATGTATTAATTATGTTCTATAGAGAAATAAGATGACATTTAAATTGTTTCTAATAATTTAATCGCAGCATGAAACTACTATATTTCCTTATTGTAAAATAAGAAAAAATTATTAGTACAAGATCCAACAACATTCTTGCCATATTAGACATGTATTAATTACGTTCTATAGAGAAATAAGATGACATTTAAATTGCTTCTAATAATTTAATTGCACCATGAAACTACTATATTTCCTTATTGTAAAATAAGAAACAACGATTGTGATAATATTTTTGCTTTATTAAGAGATACTACTCTTTTTAAACTTATGCTCCTCATCAGCAGAAAATGATGGATAACCACTGATCTAATTCTCAGGCTCAGTTTATGCTTAACAATACATTAAGTCTGCTCCTTAACTACCAGAGAAATGTGGGCTCCTGGGTGTTTCCTTCCAGTTCCTTTCTTAAGCATGTGCAGCATTCCTGCCTCCTAAAAACTTGTTCTATAAAAGGCTGTTATGTGTCTTTGATACTGTGGGATCCTATTCTTCCTAGTCATTAGACTGGAAAACCTATGTGTTACCCAAACATTTGTTAAAATACTCATATTCCAAATCGGTTTCAAGACGTACCTTAAAAAAAACTCAGAAGACCTCAGATTCTGAAAGTTACCAGGGATTAGTCTAACATTTTCCAGTCAAACCCCAGAGTTTTAGGTACTGAACTGAACACAGTGTTCCTGAAAGAGAAGGACAAATTGGAAAAGTGTAAATGTTAGACAAGGTATGAGCCAGAAGTCAAAACTCCAAATACTTTTCCGTGAATCATCTCATGCTGTGAGACTTGAAATCTGCACAAACACTGTTCCCTCTTGAGGCAGAAACAAGGAAGAATTTGAAATCTGTAAGGCTGAAAATAACTTTCCCAAAAATCTTTCTCTTGCATTTCTGTTGCCACGTTAGGCACTAGAAAAAGTACCAAAGTGTGTGAACGTTTGGATGTGAACACTTGACAATGTGTCATGCTGTCATGTGATCTGCCATTAAAAGCAAGTCACAAGGGTGACTGTAATGAAAGCGTCGCTGAAAACAATAGTGTGAGCTTTGGCAGTTGCAGAAGGATAACATGGAAGCAACCTACACTAAATTCTTTTGCTACTGCAGAACATCTGCATCCCCTCCAGATCAATAAGCGCTGGGTGGAGAATCTTTTTGCCTCATCTGGTCCTTCTTTTCCTCTTTCTTTACGCGCTTTTCAAATAGCACAAGAAAACAGATGGTGTACCCCGGCATTGCACCTCACAACTTTGTCCCAAACAAACCTGAACCACAGCATTTTTTGCAGATTATGATAAATCTAGACCTAGTTGTCTATTGCTGTGTCCTTGACGGGACATATCAACACAACTTCACAGATTTTATCTCTGGTGTAAATGACCAGACAGACCAATGCCTTCCACAGGCTTTCTGTTATCTGATATATACTGTAGAAAGAGTCCTTTCTAACTCTGTCCTTCCCTACTGTGCATGCTTGTTGCTCCTCTATTTCCCCTTTCCTTTTCCTGTATGTTACTATGTAGGATTAGCAATGGATGCTGAGCACTGTTCAGGTGCAGCCCAATGATCTGCCAATGAATTCCCTCCATGGGTGTTTGAGTTCCCTGAGTGTAACTTCCAGATTTAATTTAGTCCCATTATATCACTGAAACAGCGTTCTGCGCTTTCATTATTCTCTGTCCTGAGATATTTTATGCTTCCTCATGCTATTCCAGAAAGACATGCAAGCAGCTGCACAAAGCATCACGTTTTGTGATGGTTTTGTTTTTGGCTGGCTCATAATCAACAGTTACCTGCTGAGTTAAAGTATTATTCCTCATCCCCTGTCTAACACTACAGAGTGACTGCTCAGTGCAACAACTTCACCCCTTCTTTTTTTTATTATTTAAGATATTGTGGTACTCTGAATAAGTTGTTAGAAAATTACCTTATTGAAATGTTACTGCTACCACTGAGGACTCTTCAGCTCCCCATACCACTTACTGTTGCCAAGCTGATAAATATGAAACATCACCTTTTGATAACCTGCAAGGAACATTATTTTCCTCAAGTGGAACAAGCTCTCAAGTTGTGATGTATTGGAGGGATCTTCACTCCAACTGCCACCCATTAACGTGCTAATCAGCAGCAAAGTAAAGAGTCAGAGCCAAAACCTCAAGCCCCAAAACTCATCAAAACTTGAAGGAAATCACTTGTGTGTTACTCACCAGTAAGGCTGGCATAGATTTGCTGAAACTTTATGATGTTTGTTCTTTTTCTCCACAAAGCAGATGACATTTATGTGAGAAGGTATTTTCCATACTGACTGGGTGCTTTAAATCCCTACACAGAAGAAAGAATAGTAAGAGACAATGGTGAATCACCACCCATGAATGAAAAGTGGAGTCAGAGGGGAAGGGGGTGTAAGAATTAGAGATTTCCCTCGCAGTCCCAGAATGCCAGCCCCATCCTCTTCTACCTCCCTTTCACTTCCCCCCTCCCCAGGCAAAACTGCTGTCAGTAATTAACCCAAACTCATACTGCTTTCCCATGAGTGACCTAGACCCCCTCCCACATGATGTGATCTCTCCATCTTCAAAAAATGTAGTTAATACACCTGAAAATAGTCCATGATCATCTGCCACACACAGCATGTCAGCATTGTCCCGCTCTATAGGCCCTTGCTGGCTGGATGCATTGCGAAATATCTGCCTTTTTCCAAGCTCCAAGGTCTGCCGAGGCAGCGTGTGTATCTGAGTTGGCCAAACACTAGGTCACGCCACTCAGACTCCTGGTCACTTCAAGGTTTATAGCTACTTCTTTTCCTTATAATCTCATCCTTTCTACTTATTACCTTAACATTGGAGGTGGGGCTGTGCTGCAGGTTTGGGATTCATATTCACATCTGACAGCAAAAGGCTTCTGTATCTGAAGTCGTAGCTTAACTCCTCATAGGTGGAAGGTTAAGCTTTGAGAGAGGATTGGGTTTACAGTGAGAATTTCTTCCAGTCCCAGGTTTGCCGCTGTTGAAAGGGACAGACATGCTTTGGTCTGCGTTATGAGCAATTACTCTGCATCAGATAAAGTAAATTACATGTTAGACAATTAAATATGGTGGGGATTTTTAGGAATGAAGTTTTCACATTCTCAGATTGAGCTCTCAGATTTCTTACCTGGAAAGAAATGAGATGACAAATACAATTTGTGCATACCATTTTTGTCCCTAACACAAAATGAACATCCCTAATGTGTTGGCTTAGGTGCATTTACCTCCGCATTTTCTCAGCATGATCGCAGCTTAGATACAGGCAACGCTATGCAGGAGGTAGCATGCTACTTCTTGCTGACTGCTCTTTAGATCTCCATCCTGGAAAGGTCTGAGTGCTTTCAAGTCTCCATCTAGTCAATGAGAAGCAGTCACTTAACAGATTAGAGACCGTATCTTACAAACTCTGTCTGCTATAAAATCACCCCAAGTGAATGCTGGCATTTTTCCTCCATATAACCAAAATGAGAAAATGTTGCCAGGACATGATTGAAACTCAAGAGCTGCCAGAAAGGAGTTTGGGTGGGTCTTATCCTGCCAGGGGCTGAGTTCACAGCCTGGCTCTTGTGGGATAAGAAGTGGGTACTTCCAGCAGTGGTTACATCTATTCCCTCAGTTCTGGTGCAAAACCAGGCATTTCCTTTCCATCTGTGCCCCTCACAGACTCACTTACACTGTTGTCATCAACACAGCCATGGTGTGTGGTTGTCAGACTCTGAGACTCAGCACGGTGGACAGGTGGACTGGGCTGAATTTTTCATGATGCTGGTATCAAACCAGTGCCACACTGTTCCCACATTCTGCAGCGCTATTACAGCTTTTGAAGAAGAGGTCAGTAGAAATTCAGAGGACTGTAGGTTTCTTTCTTATTTCGCTTCTTTCTTCCTAGCCAATCCCACTGGAGGACTGGGATCATCCATGATAAACCCCAAAGCTTCCCAAAGGGAGACAATACACTTGCTGGGATCTTCTCTGTCTTGCAGAGTTACTGTTTAGGATACAGGATTCCGTTTTGGAGCATACCTCTCTCCTGGGACCCAACAACTGCTCTACGGCTTTGCTAGGAAGAGAGAGGGATGTGATGGGGAAGAGAAGGAAAGTGCTGCTTGCCTCCAGCCCTTCTCCCGCTGGAGTGGAGGGGCCACACGGGACTCCATTACAGCCCTGGGGAGAGAAGAGGAAGAATGAAAGCCAAGGCACAGCAAGCCCAAGGCAAACTACATCAACAGCCCCAAATGCAGCATGAGATTAGTATCATGAAATGGATATGTCATGATAGTATATATTATCCTTAAAATCACAGTCCTACCACAGTATTGTTGTACCAGCTTTACCACCAGCTTGTGCTCAGGCTCAGTACATTCATACTCAGGTGCAGAGGTAAGGATCTGTAGGACATGTGTACCACTCTACCCAGCTCTTCAAAAGATTTAACCAGACCTCATGACCTTTGCTTTCCCAGCTCCTGCCTTCCCATGGCAATGGAGAAAATGAAAAATATTCACAAATTACAGGATCTAATAACTTTCCCTTTAGAAGAATCATATTACTAAGAAGTCATCTATACATGTAGTCATTAGAGCCAATAACTTTAGTAATTGATTTCCCAACTGTGGCTCAAACTGTTATTATTACTTTTTAAAAACAATGTATTGCATGAATACCAAATTTATTTCTTGGAGTTACTTAATTTCTCCCATTAATTGTGGAGAGATTCTGAATTTGTTGCCTTTGTCATAAATAAAGCTATTTATTTCACTGGAAATACCTGGCTTTTCATTCAATATGAAGCACTCAGATACAACCTCATGTGACATTAAAGTCATTGCACCTTATGTCTCAGCATCATTAAAATGAGGAATAAGGTACTTATCTCTGCTTAGAAATGCAAAGAAAAATTATTCAGATGCAATATTGTCTCCTCTGTAGAAAGGATTTTGGGGTGACTGATCTTTTTTAAGAATGGCAAAATGCAAAACAATATTGCACTGAAAAAATAACAAGTTCCTTTACGTTTTTTAAAATCCAAAAGCATGAATTCTGATTCTTCCTTTTCCTCCCCTCACTTTGCACCTAAAAAATCTCTTCAGCAAAACCAGTAACAGACTGAAGGGTGCAACCAGACTATAAAGCTCAGATGGGGTGAGAAATCACATTTTGAAACTTTGCAAACAAGTTGCTCTGAGTCAATTTTCCCACAGCTGAATCTATGCTCTTGTCTGTTCTCATTTCCCACAGGTAGTTACGGCATTGGCAATTTGAAGTATTTCATAAATAACTTGCTGGTATTCAGCATGTTGCTTTATTTCCTCTCCTATAATTGAGTTGTGCTGGTTTGACATTTTGATTCAGCATTGTAAAAAGAGCAGACTCAATTTACTGAAATTTCGGTGGTTGATGCATTTAGGAAAAAATACTGATTCCATTTTGCGGTGCATTCATTAAGGGAAACATACTTACCATACATTTGTTTGCAGAACTAAGTAGTCATTCATCAGGAACAAGGGGAACATCTCGCTTTCCTCCCTGGAGTGAGTCACAATTTTGGGCAGGGACGGTTCTGACCTGAGGCCTGGTTTCCCCAAGGTTTTTCTGGTTTCCCAGGTGGAGTCCAGTCCCATGGCTATTTGAAAGCCATCTGCAGAGCCATTTTGGTACACTTTTGACCCTACATGAACATCTGAAGGGTTTCCATTTGCTACGCACTGTGTGAAAGAAGAGGGAGAACACAGAGGCAGAGATAATGGCAAAGTATCATGTCATTGCAAGGTGTTATCTGTGGAATCCAGATTATCATAGTAAATGTGAGAATTGACAACATACAATGTTCGTCAGCCAGCTGCCCGCTCTCCCCTGCCACTTCCCACTAATTCTGGGGGCAAACCCTAGGTCTTGCTTCTGCATACCCTTTTGGAATTGATACAGATTTTGCCTGAATGAGGGCTCAGGAGGCTCAGGATGCTGTCCCATCGACACCTCCATGCGCCTGTGCAGAAGTCCATCCACAGCCAACAAAAGCCTAAACAACCCATTTTCTCCCGAAACCTCCAGGTGACACTGCTTGACCCAGCTGGTGTAACACTCAGCACAGTTGATGGAGCAGAGAAAAAAATCATGGTCCTTAACACCCAGCTTCTTTTTAACAAGGGGGAAAGGGAAGCTGTGGTTTCATAAGATACTCTTCAACAAGAGTATCCTGAAACATCAGCTACAAAAAACGTGCTTATATGCAGCTCTTTGTACTTACACTGTTTCTACTAATCAATTTCAACACTTTGTGTTGCTGTTGCCATCAAAATGTACTCTTCTGTATATAAAGCAAGGCTCTTCAGGCTCTTCAGCAGGTTTAATGCTTTGTGTTGCTGTTGCCATCAAAATGTACTCTTCTGTACATAAAGCAAAGATCTTCAACAGTTTTTCTAAAGGATGTGGATTGGGAAAAGCATAGGAATAATGGAGAAGATTAAAAAGATGTTTTTAAGTAGCAAGTGTAACATACCTAAAATCTAAATTTTAGTATATCGGTCAGAGACTTATGGATTCAGAGATACCTGGAGAGATACTTCCCATACAAAGGCATTTTATACAAATGTGCTATATAGACACACATACATATATATAAATCAATTATCTCTACCTGTAGACCACACTGTCACGGTCACTAAGGAACAACAGAATGACAGAAGAGTGAAGTTAAGTGCAATAATCCTGTTGACCACCAGAAACCAGCACCCTGTTTCCAAAGATCTACTCCAGAAATAAATGGTGGTTGGGAACGCGAACAGATCCTGGTGTTGGTGGCTGTTCAGATCAGGTTTTCAATTTTTTCAATTTCTCAGTGTAGCAGAGATCTCTTTTTTGAACCTGAAATAGGCGAGGAACTGACTCTCCAAAAACTTGTCCATTGCAGAATTCTCTCATCCTCTGCTTTTAATGCAATATATTAATGGATCTCTAGCCAACTATTCAATATCTGTTAAAATATGAAGTCTATTTATATTTTTTCTTAACTTTCTAAACTTCTAAACAAACGGCTAAGAAAAGAACAAGTAGATCTTCCATAGACACCTACTAATTGTCCACTCCGCTGACCTCATCGCTATAATCACTTCCAAATCTATTCAACAAAATTTTAAACTCCTTACCTCAAATTAAGAGAGACAGGATTTCTGTGAGCTTCTGGCTAACAGGTGAAAAGCTTCTCATTTGTATTCCTAGGAAGTAGCTGAATCTTTATACTTTTCCTGCCTCAAGTTTTCCAAAACTTGAAGGATGGAACAATCTTGAGGATCTCTAGCATTTGTCATGTTAGGAAAACAATTAAAACAGACATTATTTTCATTCAGTAAAACTGTGACATTTCTTTGGTCTTTCTTCCATAATTTATAAATTGCAAAGGCCAAAGCTTTCAGGAATTATACTTAAATAAGGTGATTAATTATGAAATGCATTAAGTACTTGATTGATATTGTGGGACCGTTGATTTGGTATTTTCTACTTAGACCCAAAGTCAGATTAAAGATTACAAGTGAATAGCTAGTTATTAATATTGAAATATCTAGAGAACGATAGGGATGAGAAAGGTAGATCACTTTGGAGTAAGCTGCGACTTCTGCCAGTATGAGTCCCAAGAAAGATGCAGCCAGCCCCAGAACTGCCAGTGGGACCCAGCCAGCCTGGCCCCAGTGAAATCAATCTGGGGCTGCTGCTTGTGCTGCTCTGCTGGTATCTATAAATGCACAGAGACAAAGCACACTTTCTATATCCCACGGTCCGTGAGGCCTGTTGGATACTATTACACAATTCTTCTCCCATTTTTATTTTGCCCTTATGATTAGAAAAATTCCTCAACTTTGAAAAACAATGAAAAATGCTCATAGCAACTCCTTTGAGTTTTATGAGCTTCTGTATGGCTGATGGTAGCAGAACAGCCCTGAGTTTGCTTTATTATGGTCATTTAAACAACTTAAGCTTAAAATGTTCTCAGGGAAAAAATTAGGGCAATGCCTAACAAGCACATTAAGCCTTATTATGTCTATTAAACACAGGGAGCCACCCTTGTTGCGACTGCACATTACATTTGAAAGATGTTATGGGCAGCACACTGAATCCCCTAATTAAACCAGCGTGGGAGGTACTTTTTTGTGACATTTAGAAACTCTCAATTACAAAATAACCAGCTAAAAAGGCAAAGAACTGGATTTTCCTAAGACAGTACCAGAAAATATAAACAGGCATTGGATGTAGGCAAAGAACTGAAAACATTTTTTTGCATTCTGGTTTTACTTTTCTTCTGTTACTTTGGTATCTTAAGATACTCAAAATGAATAAAAAACCCAATATCTGAGCGAAAAATAACCTTGTCACTTGAGGAATCAAACATTTAGAAATTGCCCAAGAGAAAAAAATCAAAGATACTTTTATCTGCAATATTCAAAATAGAATAGACCATAATATCTTTTATTACTTTATTTTAAAATATCCTTTATTACTGAAAAATTTTAAAATTACAAAAGTGATGGTTCAAGTTTGTATGAAGTTGAAATAACTTAAAGCCTCTTTTTTTCCACATTCTGCAAGTCTTTTATCAGGGGTTTAAAATTAAGCATACACTTCCAGAATGTGTATCTCAGGGCTGGGATCCTCAAAGGAAACCAGATGGCAAAAATCGTAAATCTTTTTCCCTTCTGCTCTTTGATAGTCCCAGTCACAAAAGTTATGAGGCTGGAAGATCAGGTCTATGTTCTATTGTTATGAAAAGATTTTCTTCATGCATCCAGTGTGGTTTTAATTTTCTCAAAATCCACAGTAGCAAATAGCAGTTTAGTGAGACAGTATATGCAAACAGTTATAGAAAGAACATATACCACATTCTCTATTTCTTTTGGAGGCACTGGTGTATTTCACATAAGTAATGTGACAAGAGTAGCTTAGACTGGAAACACTTGGGGTTTTTTGATGCATAATACTGGATAGCTGTAAAGAAGTTTAAATTTCAAGCACTATCATGCACAAAGATATCACTCCCAAACAGCAGACAAGTATCCAGTCTCTGGTTATACTTCAACTTTAAGAGAAGCTGACAGAGTAGGTAGGTAAGTATTTTGGGCTTCAACTGCAAATGGAAGATACAATCTGTCTACTGCCTTCACATAAACATCATGGTTAAATATTTTAGAAATTCTTTTAATCACTGATCTTAAAGAATGTTCACAAGATAAAAAGAAATCATTATTGTTAATGTTCTCAATGTAGAGCCTGAAAGCTCAAAGATAAGTTAAGACTATGTTGGCTGTTCCTAAGACTTCTGTGGAAATAAAATATGCAATGAGAGAGCTCTTTGATTTCCTGAAGGAAGTTCAACACTCCAATTTAGTGCTCCAACCTCAAACACAACTGAAAAATGTTTTAAGTTTGCTTGAAAATAATTATTCCAACATATTTTTGATGTAGAATCTGTAAAACATTTGCAGATGTTTATTTCAACTCCTTTCAGTGTTTACTGTTTCCTATTGAAAACAGCTATTGAAACCAAAACTTCTCTACAAAAATTCACTTTTTACTAACTTCACTTTTTTGTTGGAAAATTCTCCCAAAGTAATTTTATGAGAATCTTCTGAGGAAACAAAGGTGGGGGACAATGATAAATTAAGAAAAATACAACACAAACAAATGTCAGGTTTTATTGAGGTACTGCATTCACATATGTTTGTGCACTGAACAATCACATTTGGCTAAAGACAACCATATTCATGACATGAAGACACCACATTAAGATGGCACCCAGGGAAGGCTTAAAATAAATCTTGGTCAACATAGTATGCCAAATTCTGCTCTGCTTGACAACTGTGTTATATCATTGGAATTGCACAGGGTAAAGACAACAATTTGCATGAAAATGACTAGCAGCAGTAGCTGGTATGTGCAAATCAATGTATTACTTCCCAGTACAGTAACCATACACAAATACATAAGTCTGGCACAGCTTCAGGTTGGCCTCTGGTTATCGACAGTAGTTGTAATAGCCAGAAAACACCTCTGGAAGAGTGAGTCAGGTTCTTGTGGCTCACAGTTCATCCTCGTGCCTCAGGAAATCTCTTGAAGCCACTTGGCTTTTTCAACAGCTTGTTTCAGAGGGGGGCTTGTGAAGAATGCAGCTCTGTATCTGCAAAATACCAAACACAGTTAAGAATTAGACTGAACAGGCAAAGATTTTTTCATCTGCTGCACAGCAGAGTTGATAAGGAGATCCTACAAACAAATCCAGAACAAACCACTCAGCTCAATCCATTTTGCTGGGATTACTTCTTTCCAAGCATCTCATTATATTCCTAACTTTTATCATGTGAAGAATTACACCTCTGAAGGGCACCACTACAGCTATGAAACACTAAATGCCTCCTCTGGGGATGTATGTGGATGGGTAGATCTGCTGTTGCTCCTCTGCTGGGCAAGTGAGGATTTCACCTTGCATGTGATAAAGGCTCAAGGCACAATGGTGCTAAAATAAAACAAAAAAGGCTTAGCAGATAAAGACAGTCATTCATCTAACATTTCCATGTAGTGCCTCTTGGAAAATGCATCACTAATATCTACATTAAACCATGCATTTCATTTGTGTGATAGACATACTCACAATGTGTGCCTTTAATCCTGAAGGATACCAAAATATATTCCAAACTGCACTTGAATTTCTATATAAAGAAATTACTCTACTGCTTATTAAAACAGGGTTGCTTCTGAGGTAAAGCACAGCAGCTGTTGTGACAGCTGGGTTTAGAAGCAGATGTTTGTCTGGATATGCAAAAAACAATGGACATGCACTGAAGTCTAGCCAGAAAAATCTCAGCTAATTCAGCTACTGACAGAAGTTCTGAAGTGTGAAATCTTGGATTTCAAGGCAGATGGCAACTAGCAGCAAAGAGCATCCTAACCAGCAAAGAACATCACTTCAGTACTTGCTCACTGAGAAGAATGATGCTTATCTGAGTTATCAGTGATACTTTTTGTAGATTCTAGATTTTCTGCTGCTTAAGTCTCTGAGGATGGTTATACATTCCTGACCAACTTAAATCAAAACACGAGACATACAAACAAACTTCAATTTGTACCATCCCCCAGTATTGCCATCTGGTTGACAGCAGGCTCAATATGAGTCAGTAGTGTGCCCTGGCAGCCAAGAGGGGAAACTGCATCTTGGGGTGCGTTAAACCCAGTATAACCAGCTGGTCAAAAGAGGTCATTATCCCACTGTATTTAGCCTTGGTGCAGCCTCACCTTGAGTACTGCGTGCAGTTCCAGGCCCCACAACTTAAGGATGTTAAGGTATTTGAACGCATCCAGAGGAAGGCAAAGCTGGTGAAAGGGCTGGAAGGAATGTCCTATGAGGAGCAGCTAAGGACTTTGGGCTTGTCTAGTTTGGAGAAAAGGAGGCTGAGGGCTGACCTCATTGCTCTCTACAGCTTCCTAAGGAGAAGTGGAAAGGAAGGTGCTGATAACTTCTCCCTGGTATCCAATAATAGGATGTATGGGAATGGTTCAAAGCTGCACCAGGGGAGGTTTAGACTGGACATTAGGAAGCATTTCTTTACTGAGAGGGTGGTCAAACACTGGAACATGCTTCTAGAGAGGTAGTCAATGCCCCATGGCTGTCAGTGTTTAATAGGCATTTGGACAATGCCCTTAATTTGCTTTAACTTTTGGTCAGCCCTGAAGTAGCCAGACAGTTGGAGTAGATGATAATTGTAGGTCCCTTCCAACTGAAATATTCTATTCTATCTCCACATACAGCATTTCTGATTAAATACCAGATCAAAAGGGAGCTCTCATGGCCATCACTTTCTCCAGACTAGGGGGCAGACCCACACTCAGCCTGAGACAGCACCCAAGACCATCTCTACTGAGAGCAGCATGACAGGCATTTCTTTTGCAGACCTGGACAGTCTAGCAAAAGCCAGGGGCTGCTGGTGTGGCCTAAGGAATGCCTGGGGCTAAGACACAGCCCCACACACACTAAGGCTATAGACATCCTTCATCTATCTCACTTTTGAGAAGTATGAGACTAGCCTGTTCGAGATGCCCTTGGAAGAAAGTACCACAAGTTGCCTCATTGGCTGGTCCAGTACTACTTCTACCCTTTAGTGTGGAAGATTTTCTGCTACTAAATTTGGACCTACTTCAGTGTGAAATTCAGCATATTACTTATCCTGCCTGCCACAGACATGGAAAATAATCACTGTTCTCTCTTTTACATAACTGAACACTGTCACTCATCTTTTCCAGACTGAAGCCAGCTTAAGCCTGCCCTGCCGTTCCAAAATCTTCATCATTTTCCCAGTTTTCTCTCTTCTCCAGTATGTCAACAGCTAAGAGCATTACTATAACAGAGGCACTGCCAGCACTAACTGGGGCAAATTATTACCTTACATCCTGTACACAGTTCCCCTCTTTGGTATGTCAGACTAAAAGAAGAGCACAGAACATCAATACTGTTTATGGCATACTGTAATCCCCAGATTTTTTCCCCCATATTACTTATTCTCCCTTAAGTATATTTAGTCTCTTTTTATTTAGGCTCTTTAGTCCTTCAGCCAAGCTCTTACTACTCGTCTGGGACTGAGTATAGAGACATCCTTCCCTCCAAAAATGTGTTTGAGAAATGAGCCACTGAAAACTTCTTTGACTGCATTTTCCTAAAGACCTGTAGTCATAGCCACTTGTTCCCACTTACCTGACAGGCAAAATTACCTTGACAAAGAGAAATTAGACTGGTTTGTCATGATTTGTCTTCATGTAATCTGTGTCATTTTTCTTGTTTGTAACTCAATTGTTTAATAATTTGTTTTGTTATCACTCCAAGTTAGCCTCCAGCCACCTAGTTCCTCTCCTTTCCCTTTTTAAAGCTAAGAGCTATGTTTGCCCTTTTGCTGGAGAAGAGCATGCAAACAAGCTTGAATTGTATGCTCAACTACATCAGTTGCAAGGGTGTAGGGGGTCCTGTTCCTAATTAAAACCCAGTGAATTTGGCAGACGAAGTATGCACGCTAAAGCAGATTTAATTGCCACATGTAGCTTTCTCACAGCAGTGGAAGGTTTGCAGCCACTGATGGACTCTGGCTTATCACTGTGCTGTTAAGTGGCTCCCCATAACAGGTGAGGGCATGAAATCTGCAACAAGCACACAACATGAAAAGCAGCAGACAAAAAACCCAATTAGACACCCAGAATTTCTACCAACACTTAACCAGATCACCTGTTGAAGTTCAGAAAAGATCCTTGCCTCCCTTTTCATTTTCAGAGAAAGTTCCCAGCTGCTCCATTCTGGATCTGGAAGCAAAAAAGCTTACAGGCTAAGGGCATAGCTTTCCTGGTTTTAGCCCAAAGAAGTCTCAAGTGTTTTGAGTCTTCATGATAATGCCAGCCTCATCTTGCCAACCAAAAAAATTGGATAATTCATCCACAAAAAAGCTTCTAAATTTTTTGGTCTTTATATAACACATGCATTCAAACCCTAACAAAGAAGTCCTTTGCAGCTGGCCTTTCGATTCTCTCCCTCTGTTTCTCTTCCTGTAAGCAACAGTGATTAGCAGGCTACACTTTGGGGCACTCCATAAACATTAGTGTCTATAACACAGTGGAAGGCAGGCAAACTGAAGCATGAAGAAATGAGAGGCTCACAGCTTCAGAAAGCAATGCCACATTCACAGACCTGAACTCAGGTCTCCTCTCAGTATTTAGCACCTGCCACAGATATTTTTGTATTTTCTCACCACAGACAGCTTTCTGACTGCAGGATCCCTTTTAGTCTTCTCACAGTATTTTTCTACCACAAGCCACTTCATTTGCAACAGCAGAAAAAGTGTGCGGAGGTGGTTAGGAGTTTCAAAATGAGTTTTGTTACACTTAAGTATTTTCATGATGACAAGCAGCCCAAACCAACCTGTTATGCTGATAATAAAAAGTGTGAGAAAGATGCATTTGCACTCATGATACACAGGGGGGCTTTTTTTAAGGGTACAAGGGAAAATACATGAAGTGGAGAACTCTGACCCATTTACTTTCCTGATCATCTAAGAACAACTGCTGAGCCCACTTTTTTCTGACAGACATTGCTGATCTACAGCTATTCTCACATTCTGTGGCTGTTTAGCCATGAGCTTTCACCCCCTGCAGAAAGAAAAATGCATGTTTCATGCCATCTGAAGTCTTTTGCATTATTCATAAATTCCTCTTAAGTCTGAAGTACAATTCACCTGTACTAGTGTACATCTTAAATACTATTTTGTATGGTCTGTGCCATAGGCAGTTTGACCTTTAAACATTTCAGCATAAAAATTAAGTCAGCATATGAAACTACATCTTTTGCAAGATAACCCTCTTCAGTTCTCTATCAGACTTGACTCAGGACTCATAGGTAGCATCCCCAAGAAGCAGAATATGACTGAACTACCCACCAGATACTTCACTGCTCTTACCCTTTGTCACATAGGAGCCTTTCTTGCAGTTCACTGCTAAAGAATTTCTTTTGAATGCTAAGTTACAATGGCTGCCTCCTTATTAAGCTCTGGTGCATCCTGGACAGCATCAAGGAAAGGACAAAGACAGCATAAGGGGAACATAATCTTCTCTGGCACACACAACCATGAAGGAATATTCATGTACAAGTAAATCAAGAGATTTTTCTGTGGAAGGACTCTGTTCAAGTCTCTGCAGATACTTCCCTGTGCAAGGACAGCATCAAGGCAATGTATGAATAAATCAGACAGTTTGCTAGTGCTTTTCAGAAAGCTAAAAACACACATAAAGAATCATGGCATTTTGAAAAATGCTTATTGTATCTGCATCACCACATAAAACAGAGCAGAGGGTATACAAATACCATAGAGTAAGATGAAAAGAAATGTTCTCACTGTACCTATTTTCATTACAGCATTGGTAGAATCCATCCAGTGCCTCTGTTTTTTAACAGATCGAACTCCCTCTAGTCTCACTGTCTGTAAAACAAAGCACTTTTAGTAAAACTAACAGCATTATTCTTCCTTTAGTTGCAAGTAGTAATACATAGATGTGCTCACTGCACTAGAAAAAACATGGTTCCTGGAATCTTCCTCTACAATCTTCAGAGGATAGGATGACCAGAGCCATTCTACTTTCCATTCCTGAGCCTATGGGAGGCTGCAATTATTAACTTGTGTTAAAAGGAATAAACATCATGATGAAGAGCAGTTTAAGGTAGCAGCACTGTGGTATAAGTAGGACTTATAACAGGAAATCAGAGAGTGTTCTAAAAGAAATGGCAGAAAAATTTCCCATATTCAAGAAAACAGATCAGAATCTCAGACTTTCACCCCTCTCCAAACATAATCAGTCACTATTGCCTTCACTGCACCTTCCATCCAGTGTTCCCAAAGCACTGTATGTGGGGGAGACTCACAATACTTTGCATGAAAGTAGTGTCACCCTTGTTTTTCAGAAAGATTGAAGGGATGACAGGAACAAATAAAGCAATTTTTAGAGTTAGGCATTTCACCAGTTGTCCAGAAAAATCTTAAGTTCTGGCATCTGCCATCTTTTGAGTGCGTGGTTTTGAAGCTTAGTGGTATTTGAATATTGTTTTTCAGAGTACAACTTCATAGGTTAAAATAAATAATAGTTCATTAAAATTCCACCAGGTAGTGATACAGACACCTGCTTGGAGCGGAAGAGCTGGAATCTTCAGATTCAGTGCAGACAACTTAAGTTTGCCCAACTGATCAGAATAACCAAAGCAAAAGCAGTCTGCAGTGGGTCACTGTCAGGAAGGGAGAAGAAATACTTTGCCAGTGGTTTCACCGATACCTGCTGACAGCAGAGAAAGCAAAGCTCTAGAAGGAAAGACTTTTCTGACCACACTTTGAACTTCTTTTTTTTCTTTCTTACCTTATATTCATTCTTTCATCCCCTTCCCGCTTTTTCCAGTCCTAATTTTCTGCTACTATGTTTCCCATGCTAGTCCCCATCTCCATGAACAATCAGGTCAGTTCATACTTTGAGTCCCTCCTATCTCTTTTCTCTGCCCTAAATCTCTAGCTGTTCCACCCCTGTGCATGCTTCCATCTCCCTCTTCATATCTCTCCCCAAGCACCCTGCCTCTGCTCACCAGCCCACCCACAGCCACTGTTCCACTACCTGGCCCTCTCAGGAGTTTCTCCATCCCCTCCAGCATTGTTGCCTCCCTGCTCTACTACTCTCAACCCCATTAGCCCCATCCTTCTTCCACATGCTCCCAGGCACACCCAGGTCCTTGTTCAATTGCAGTTTCTCCTTTATCTACTGGCTCCAAAACCTCTCCTTGCTTCATCTTCTCATCTAAATGTCCTTATGGAGCTCATCAGTCTTTCTCCACGGCTGAATTTCCCTGTATTTCCCATTAGCCTCTAGTCTAACACTGTCTTTGACCTCATTTTCCACTTTCCCACTGCTTGGGCCAACACATAGAACAAACAGAAAAGATAACCATAACTGGGCAGGATACTTCTGTCCAAGGAAGTATGTGGTGAAGGGATTAAAAAAGGTTCCCTATATCCAATAGGGATGAAGAGTTGAGAATTCTAATATTTACTTGCAGGTTTTTTTTAAACAAAAATTGGGCAATGGAATTATTTGTTTCTGAAGTGTTGTGAAAGTTGCATTTTATTGTTTGAATTGAGGAAACCTGCAGTTTGGTTTCAAAATATCAAAACTCGATTTGATTGTTTGACAGTTCAAAAAAATCTGTACAATAATATTTAAGCCAAGTTGTTAGTTGAAACCAAGTCTTTTCCGAGAGTTATTTCAGCTGTGATCAAAAAACAAACCCAAAAAGTAAAAAAAAATCCTTATCGGTTATAGAGGAAGGCACCCTGCTTTTGAAGCCTGCCTGGATTTCATATCTAAACTAGCTTACAGCATCTACAGGTATCTGCAGAAAAAAGCTGACTCTTAAAAAGCTGCAGAAAACCTCACTGCTACAAGGAAGTCTGGGAAATTTAAGAGCTAAGGAGCCCAATTTAAACATTTCCAAATTTAACCTTTCCTAGTGATGTAACTGAGTTAATGCTACCCTTTCATTTAATTTGAATCCCCAGCTCCAAAATAGGAAATTTCTTCATTACCTAAAGAAAAAAAATATCTTTTTTTTTTAAACATAGTTGGACCCATTTGGCTGATTTTTCCCATATACAAATATCTGAGGCAGATGGCTGGCAAAGAGAAAAGTAGCCTAACTGGTGAAAAGTTAAGGCCAGCTGCAGAAAGACCATTTAGTGGAAATTATTGATAAACCTAGAAAGCAAAGCTATCAATGCATACTCCAAACACCAAGCACAGTGTCTCTGAATTCAGAAAGCAGCTATCTGGTTTCAGAACCAATAGAGACAGATAATTCTGAGCTAAGGAGAAGAAAGTGTGAGACCTTGGTGCTTTTTCAAAATATTTGAAAGTTTCATATATTTGAGTAGCGCCCCATGAGGAATCTTCAATTAAGGAGAAAAATAGGGACAGGAAGGTCATCTGGTTATTTTTTGAGCTGAGTTTTTCCCTATTATGAAATGAAACCATGAACTTCTGCATACTATGATGTCGCTGCTTAGTAAGAACAAGGAATTAATCTCTTCTATTAAAGCACATTTTTCCCAGCTTTTATGAGTAATTTACAAGGCCACAATTCTCTTCACACTCCAACCCAAAGATTCCTGCTGTCTGACCCTGAATGCATTACAGAGGTCTTTCTGTGCTAAGTTTTAAAGGAAAACGTTAGTTACCATCATAAAATGTAATTTGCTATTCTCACTTTGCAGTGCTATAGGACACCTCACCCCAAAGGTCTTCCTGGAGTAACACTGGCAGAAATAGTGGGGCAACTCAGAAAATGTGTTTGCAAACTGTTTGGGTCATCAAGGTGGGAAGTCTCCATCCACCTTTTCACCTCTGATGGCAAAACCCATTCTAATGGGCTAGCACAGATGACCACTCCTCTCCCATCAGCTGCCTCTTTGAGGCAAGCGTGTGTGCACCTTACCTTCTCCCAGTGCTGAGCAGCAGATATGCCTCTAGATTCCTCCTTTTCTGCCCGTTTACCACTCCTCTCCTGACAATTACACAATCTTTACTCAGTCCTCCTCATCTTCCCTTGACAATCCAGCATTGTTCACTCAGCTTTAACAAAACACTTGTAATCTTGTGACTCTAGTTCCCTACATTTTGAAGGGAATAAACCTTTTGCACAAAGGGAAGTTTTCTGGTTAGAAGGAGAACAAAGCATATGACCAAATTCCCTTTCATCTTGGGAAAATCCATAATGTTTGCATTCTCAGGCCTTAGATTTCTTTGGAGCCTTTATTTACCAAGAAACTTTTATAGTTCTCCAGCCTTCAAATGGGAGAAACAGAAACACCTACAATGAGTTCAATGAAAAATTGTTTCTCTCAGAAAGTGCTCACTGAGCAACTTGTATGATTAAAAAGCAAGTTCACTATGCTAAGAAAAAGTATGCTTCAATGATTTCAATATTCATCTTGGTCTCAAAAAGCATGGCTCAATCCTCTGTACCACAGAATTCCTATGTCAAGCTTGTCTTAGTTGTGTTTTTAGAGGTAACATAGGCAAAAGGACAAAGGTCTCCTGGTTAGTGATGTCCTTTCAAAATTCCACTGCACATTAACGTCTAAACTGACACAGAAAACATTAGAAATATGGCACTTCCCTGCACTTCTGCCTCCTTGTGAGATGGGGTTAACAACATCTCCCTACTTCAGAAAGGTAGCTGTGAGGATAAATAGAGGAAAAACTGTGAAGCACTTTGCACTTCAGTAAGGCAGACCATTAACCCACAAGCCAAATCTGAGGTGAACCTCGCATTGTAAGAAAGCAATGTATAAAGAGCTGAGATTTTGCTTGTAAAAGGAGAGGATTTCATTGAAAGAGGTAAATAAAGTACATTGCTGCTTTTTATTGAGAAATACTAGATCTGATAAGAAAATAGACTGTGAACTCAAGATATGGGATCTTCTCATTTGCCTGTACACACTGTTTTGCATATAAGGGATCTACTCCACACTACGATACTACAAATAGAAATGAGTATAACGCCATTAACATTTAAGTAGTTAGTTACTCCTCATCTATACCAGTGACTGAGCTCATTTTTCCTGAAATTCACTTCTCTGATTAAAATGTAATTTTTGCTACGGCTAACAAATGCTTAGCTAACTCAGGAACCCCATACGCAACATCTGTGTTGATGCTATTGAAAACCGTTTGTTGAAGACTAAATAGAGGCAAATTCCAGCTGATCTGCCTTTTGCGGAATCAGAAACTTTAACAAAGGCTGCACATCCAGGTTAGTTAGATTAATGATCAATCTCAAAATTATTTCTGTAAAAATTCAACAATTCCACTCCTATATTTAGGAGATCTTGGATGAGCCCACAGAACAATGACCAACTTTGACTGTCACATGAGGGAAGAAAGGCATACAATAATCGATTGTACATTTAATGAAATACAAAACTCCAACTGAGTTGATATATTATGGGTGAAATTGAATATAATAGAAAAATACTGCTTTCATAAATGAGTGCTCTCTGAATGTTCCAGGGGTACAAATGTTGCACAACACCTAATGTGTGACACAGCCTTCATCTAAAGGCAAGATTATGCTAGTTCAGAAAAAGCAGGGCTGAACTGAGTTCACAGTTAAAACTCATAGTCCTCAGGCCTAAAGTTTTCTGAAGCTTCTAAAAACTGTTTTAATTTTTGTAATCCATTTTTATTGCCTATGTATGATTATGCTCATATCCCAGAAGAACTGAAAGAGGACGACAGAGGCTGCTTTTATTGTTCCCCAGGCCTGAAAGCAGCCAACCAGTCATCTCATAAGATACTCAAACCTTGCACGACTTCCATGCGAAAGAAACACAAGTATGATGAAGATAAGCACTCAGGCTTATCAATGAAATCCTTCAACATTTTCAAAGATCTCTCAACCTTGGCAAAGCAACTGGCTTTCAATTTCTGGCAACCCACCTCATCAACAGCTAAAGCTATCAGAATTTAGATGTGAAATAGTTGTCATTCAGAGCAGCCAAAGAAGCAGAATAATAAAAGTGAAAAACACAGGATGAGAGCAAAGTCAGAACAGTGTCTAAATACAAAGCAACGCAGTCTGAATAAAGCTCAAAACAACATAGGAGATGGTTAGGAAAAAGCAAAGATCTCTCAGCTTCCTGGAGTCTTAACACCTGGAATCATGAGAGACAGGAATGCTGCATCATCATCAGGGGAGCTTGGGATGCTGTTCACCTCATGATAGGAAGAGAGGAACAATCTCTAACGCCAAAGCTGGATGTGGTTTTGCAGCAGGGTTCGGTTCTGTAGAGAAAGATGGAATCACTTGGCAGCAGCAGAGCAGTAACACCTGCCTCCTTTCCAGTTCCCCATATGCCAAACATGTCTAGCACAAAAATACAAAGCATGAGAAAAACAGCACTGCTGTCCTGGCAATGGATGATGCCATAGCAGGAAAACCTGAGGGAAGAAGTCAAACAGCAACTTGTTCAGAAGCATAATGCCCATTTATAATTAGAACACAACCATCTTGTAAAAGATCACCAGGCATTTTGTTTATCCCACCCAAGGGTTTATTTAGGCCGTTCTACGTAGCAGGTCTTATTTCCACTCTCTCACTCCACAACAGGTGTCAAGTTTTCAATTTGCAGATTAGTAGCAGTTTGCTGAATGTGTGACTTTCATTTTGGCAGCTTGCTCAGCTTACGTAGCTCCAAAGGAAGGCTTTGCACTTCCTGACAGCCCTATAAACCACTTTTAGACCAAAGCCCACATTCTCTGGAGAGCAAAACAAGACACAGGAAGTTTGGTATGAAGTGGGCTGTTAACTAGACACTCCGGAGGGGGCTTACTGCTGTATAAGAGACCAATGAGTTACTACAATTATAGCCATTTATTGCCATGCAGGTATGGAAGCATTTTAAAACTAGTAAAAAAAGAATTTGAGGTGAGGACTTTTTTTCCAAGAATTATTCCCCTTTTTCAACTTGTTCAACTTCCAAATCCTAGATAAGTACAACGTTCTCTTTACTTCCTACAACTTTACTGGTTGAACTACTGAAGCCACATTTAAACATTTAGGAAGTCCAAGACAAAGGGCAAAACTTATCACACTCCATGCTGCCATCAAAACTCGCAGTCAGATTTCACAAACATAGTGAAATGTAGCCGCAGCAACAGATTTTCCCATGCCAGTGGGCTAGCACTGGCTACACGCCCTGTTCCTGCAGGCGTCCACCAATGCGGTTTGGGCACAAAGGTATGGACTACTGGGACCAAAGCAAAGAGTCTTAGATTTCAAAGACTAGATCCTATGTCAGGAAGAAAAAAAATGATCTCTCCCTAACACAAGAAAATACACTTAAAATCTCTTTTGAGACTCTTATTCCTAGAACGAAATCACAATTATGTTTAGTACTCTTGACAGGAGATCCAGAGCAACTAACTCATTAAGCTTCTTCCTGATAAAGGTACTTACTTGTTGCACCCTTACTCAGCATTGTGAAGTTTTACACTCTTCCTACTACTAAATAAATATACTGAGCTTATGCTGAATTTTTTCATTTGAGTTTGGTACAGATTTCATTCAGAAGATAAAACAGCAGGATACTGCTACACCTTGAGATGTTTCCCCATCAGAAAGAAAATACGTGCTGCTGGATTCCTCCATATCCATTTAAAAACAGAATAAGGCTTTTCCTCTGCAGGAGATAATGTATGTCAACAACAACTGGTCTTACCTGCCATCTGTAAGCTTAAACCAGTATCCAGTTTGTTGCGTGGCTTCGTGCTGATAAACAAATAACAGAGAACACACACAGTGATGATAAAAGCAAAGAGGACCACTGCTGCTATCGACAGGCCCACGAGTGCTCCAACACTAAGAGGAGAGAAAAACAAACAAGTTAAGTGTACAAACAGCCTGGGATACCCATTAAAACAATGGTCAGAATGATGTCTGGGGGTTATTTGTACTCAGGCAGGGGAGTGACTCTATTTTTACTGCACACAGAGGTTTAGAGCTCAAAACCCAGATGACAAACTGGCATTATTTCATTGCCCTCAGAAGGGTCAGTGTCATTACACTGCAGCTGAACATGTGGTCCTTAATGACATTTCATGTTACCTATGCATACTACTCCCAAGTCTGATTTATACTGTGTTTATGAAAAATCAGAAATAACTTCATGCAGTAACTGGCATCAGTGAGATCAAAAACTTCTGCAGTGCATATTCCCAGATAAGCATATTATCACAAATATCACACACACACAAAGAGGGATTCCAGAGCTTCAGGCAGCACATGCAAACTCATTTTTCTCAATCATGACTATTAAAACTATTTTCAGCCTGAAATGTCATTTTTATTGCAAGAAGAGCCTGTCAGAGCACTTTAAGCAAAGCAGATGTTTGTCACAGACTTCTCACCAAGGATGACATGCCCGTAAAAAAAGGGACAAAAACGTGCAAACTATATTACTCAATTGTGTTAGTAACTCTGCAGAGCAGGGTGGAGTACTGTGATCGCTGTTGTGCCTTTGTGTTAATGCAATAAATCTTGAATCAAGATTGGAGAAGTTCCTTATGATCTTTGTCAGGGTAAAACAAAGACTAAACATTAATTAATTTACACACAACATCAAAACCATCAAAAGAACAGGAACAGAATATTCAGGAGGCCATGCATACAGTAGTATATGCAGATTTTATCAAGATACTACCGCTGCAGGATAGAAACTACTTTATACTTAGACATTCGTGAGACAGTATATGTATCTCTAGAAATCTCTTAGTAGTTTCCTTATTTCCAACCCATCTTTTCAAGTCTTTTCCTAATATAAAATTCTCATGATGAAATAAAGGACCAACTGCAATACAGTCTAGCTGACATTTACTATAGTCTCCTGGGCCATTTGATGCCTTCAGTGTTCTAGTCCTCCATTCTACAGTCCAAGCCAAAGCCACTGGCTTCTGGTGAAATTAAACAGCAGCCTTTTGGTCACAGATGAATACAGTCTGACAATTGAGAATCCTTATATTACTACTCTGGTATATTTACAACATTGACAGATGTAAAAAGGGCAGAAAAGAGATGAATGTCTTAAATTCTATTAACTCCATCCTCTAGTGATAAAAATGCCTTTATATATCACTGCTATCAGTGAGAACTCACTTCTACGGTGGCCTTACAGGGAGCGAGAATTGTGCTTCAGGATGTTCTTATGAATTTTACATTCAAGCTACTGCAAAGCTTCTCTACAAGCTCTCACAACACCAGTAGACAGATATGTCCACAGGAGAAACAAGTCTTAAGATCAGCAGGATGAGACCAGCAGATATTGGTATGATTTTAAGATGCAGTTCTCATTAATTATCAGTAAAATCCATTAATGAAGTTTGTGCAATGTTTAGCTCCATGCATAACTAAAATAATTTGTTGTCAGCAAAATTATTAGTTCTGGAAAGAATAGCTTTAACCTTATGAAGATTTTTTTCATGGTATTTATCATCTGCATGAACTAGAGTGTCCTTATATGTTTGTACATATATGCACATATTAAGAAAATTTTTCCTTATTTTTGGCTCAAACAAAACTTACAGGCAAGCAATATTCTGCTTAATATGGAATCTGAATACATCCATACAGTCAGAGATAACACCTGGGTTCTGGCCTCATTTTTGCCTTTTCACTTGGAACACCTGACCCAAATGGACAAACCAGAAGAAATACACTACATTACAGGAGGCTGAGGTGAGCAACCATTGAACCAAGAATAAGCTCCACAGCTGAATCTATTTGAGGAAGTCATACAAACCCAAAGCTCTTCAGAAACAGGTATTTGTGGGTTTTTGTCATGTCAGTATTAGTACTATTCTAAGATTCCTTTTAAATAACAGTCTACAGTGCAGGACAAAACAGGTTGCTCACCATTATCCAAGCGTTAAGCAGAGTCAGCTGTCCTAAAGTTGAATATATCAAGTACATACTAGTGATTATAATTTTTTCTATTTGGGAATCTATTTCTTCTCAGTTGCAGCTCTCCTCCATGCAGTTGCAGACAATGATATTAACAATACAGTTGTGCATTGTACAGCACAATGCATCTTCAGTATCACTGCACAGCTTGTGTAAGATGCTTTCTGAGTTACAAATGGCAGAGATAAGAAAAGCAGTTCCTGGGGAACTCTCCAGTATTTCCTACTACAAGTCAAAGACTTACAGAATCATTAAGCTTGGAAAAGACCTGCAAGATCATCAAGTCCAACCATCAACCCAACACCACCATGCCCCACTAAACCATGTCCCACAATGCCATGTCCACACATTCCTTGAACACCTCCACTGATGGTGACTCCACAACCTCCCTGGGCAGCTTATTCCAGTGTTTCACCACTCTCTCAGAAAAGAAATTTTTCCTAATATCCAGTCTGAACCTCCCCTGGTGCAACTTGAGGCCATTTCCTCTTGTCCTGTCGCTAGTCACTTGGGAGAAGAGACCAACACCCACCTCTCTGCAACCCCCTTGCAGGTAGTTGTAGAGAGCAGTAAGGTCTCCCCTCAGCCTCCTCTTCTCCAGACTGAACAACCCCAGTTCCCTCAGCCGCTCATCAGACTTGGGCTCCAGACCCCTCACCAGCTTTGTATGACGCTAAAAGTGTTTGTTATACTCCATCAGCAATGTGAAAAGACCTCACCCAAAACATGGAGATCAGCATCACAAAACCAATAGACACCCTGATTCCACTTCCTAAATCAATCAGAAATTAAGATTTCATTTGTACTTATTCTTTTTAATCATAATGTTTCAATACCAGATTTATCTCAACATGCTGAAGCCATCATCCCTCTTAGAATGTATGATTAATTTCTTTAAAGTTAATTTTGGGTTAAAGTTCAGGGGTGGAGGTTATTTCTTAAATTATTGAATTCGGAGGAGTTTAGTATGCCTTCCACAGCTCTGAAGACTGAAGTTTAACCAGAACACATTATTTTCTTTCTTTTTTTAATAGTTAAAACTGTTATCAGAAACAAAATACCAAAATAACGATGATGATTGATCATTTTATGATCACCCTCCTCTGAAAATAAAGACAGCCCTTCAGCATGTCCCCTAGATTCTACAGCAATTACTGTGGTGCTGCATACCCATCTAGGAAAACCCTTGCTAAAAACATTTTGCCATCTTCCCATCTTTACCTTAAACACTAGGAGGTGTTCAAGGAACGTGTGGACATGGCATTGCGGGACATGGTTTAGTGGGCATGGTAGTGTTGGGTTGATGGTTGGACTTGATGATCTTACAGGTCTTTTCCAACCTTAGTGATTCTGTGTTTAAAGTCCACCCAGCAGTGCACATGAGAACAGTCTACAGGCCTCAGGGTGTGTATTTAAGATCAGCCTTCTGACAGCAGAGACATTAAACAAGCTAACTACAAAGTCACTCGACCACAGCTGTGTCCTCATTAGCATGCAAAAACCTCTGCATTAACAACCCACCCACTCTCAAAACAATGATCTAGCATAAAAATGGCAATGAAGGCCTAGGGATAACCCTGGCAGCATTTACACAATTCTTCGAACATGAGCAATGCTAAATTTGGTAGAAGATCCACAGACTAAACAGAACTCTCCCAAGTTACTTTCTACATACAATAAAGACAGAGCCATACCACATATTTCCTTGGTGCTCCTACTACTATTACACTGAGTGCCACATACACACTTGCAGCACTGCCACATCTCTGCACAGCCAAAGGCTTTACTGAGCAGAGAGGCTCCACTCTGTCAGACTCCCCAGGGCTCCCCAAGCTGCCGTCCAGAGAGCTGCTTAGTGGGTCATTGACATTTCCGTCAGTGGATGCTTAGCATCACACACCTACAGTTATTTTTAGTCCATAAAATTAGTCCATCCACACCAACAACAGCTAGGAAAAATTTAAATATTGGCTAAGCAGATGCAGTTATGTCCACTGAGAGATTAAAAGGAAGTTCATGAGTCATCTGGATCCGAGTGAATCAAATGTTCCTAATGCCATCATTGCAGTGATGTGTTGTACATCGTATTTGCAAAGTAAACAGATAAGTATTCCCAGGAGGTTAGAAGAATGGGCACAAAGGAACAAAAGACTTACTATTTTGGAAAGCCAAAACAGACTCCTGGAGATCTGTACAGCTAAGCAAAGCTTGTCTACAGCATTAGGTCACCACGGTTCTGTGAGTATTAATTAATAAAGCATTTTGAATAAAATCTATACTTGGCCTGCCAGAGTTTTAATCAAATACATAATATTACATTAAACTTATAAAGCTATGGTTTTGGAATGGATACTGTAATTCTATTTGATAGTGAAAGAAACCATTAAATTTGCAAAATAAAACTTTATTGAATAATGACAAAAATAATTCTAAAATATTTTAAAACAATGAGAAACAAAAAAGGTGCTGACTGAACCTAACTGCATCACAGTTCGGTACAAATAGTCCATGCTCAGCATTGCTCCCCTTCCACTCAGCTCTGGAGGTAAGTAGATGTCACAATGACTGCATGTACATACACAGCACATGGCTCTGAAGGATGAGCTGTTCAGTGTTTTTGCTCACTAGTGTTTTATAGCATGTGTTCTGCGGTTTCAAAAGCTGCATAACCTTTGGTGACTTTGTACACCCCTGCCTTTTCCTAATGTTCCCTTCCCTGTTCCATGGGCTCCTGACTGCTATAAGAGATAGAAAAAACACATCCTTCACTCTTCTTTGCTGAGGTCAGCTTTTCAAGAAATACGGAACAGAACCTAGGCTGTTCTAACAAAAAAGATAGTATACTATTTCATTTTAAGTACCAGCAAAAAAGAATGGATAAGTGAAAAATTAATATTATTACAGATAATAAATTCAGGGGAAAATATTAAATGTGTCAGAGTTGCTCAAAGGTCAATATTTATGATTGTCCAGCAGCTCCTAGTACAGCAGGTGTTAGGATGCACTTGTCAAAGAACACAGTTTTTGCAGGAGTGGGAGAGGAAAAGATGGTTCCATTTTGCCAAGGGATAGTGTAGTATATAGCTCTAAACATTGTACAGGAAATAGTGATTTGGCAAAAAAAGAATAGCATAGGCCTGCAAGCTACTATTGCTTCAGGTTGCCTAGGCTGCTAGTTTCTCCATGAACTGCTTCCATCAGAGCTGACTGCCAAGTGGTCTGGCAACGTGTCTCCCACAGCAGGAAAAACACAATAGAAATATGCAATAGCTTCCTGAAATTCTACCTAGCATGTCACCAAACAGAAGTAATCCCTGAGATACCACCAACTGCTTGGTGGTGCATTCAGTCACTGCTTTCAAATTAATGGGGGGAGTCAAGCAAACAAAGATTTAGGATGAGAAACTTAAAGCTCTGGAGTAAAGCAAAACCTGCAACAACTCCCCCACCAGAGTTTCCAACTCCTTCCACTTCCTCAGTACCTTCAATCTCCAGATTTACCTTGGCTGGTTTGGCTAACTCTTGAATAGTTTTAAGTCTAAGGGTTTCAAGTCTTAAAAGTGTGTCCTCAAAAACTGTAAGAAGCATTTGAAGTATTATTTTAACATATGGTTGTTACATACTGATACAAGTAACAGTCTGAGATTAAGGCATGCAATGCAGTGATCACCAAAACATTGAGACCAGAAAATGTTATTTTTACGTTTTCCTTAAAATTCTAATGGACCTATCACGTGCAAATGTATACAGTTTTCAAAGTGCTGTAATACTGTAGGGTTTAGCAATGTGTTAGTAACTAAAAAATAATGATTTGATTTGTTACTGAAAAACACTTCTGAAAACAGAAATTTCAATTCTAACCACTCAGTAACTTTGCTTAGAGATAAATTGCATTTATTCACCTCTTCTCTATGACGGATATGGACAGTCATGGCAGAAGTTAAGCACAACCAAAACCTAACCAACTGCAATTTCCTTGAATCCTTTCAGCAGCTTAGGGCCAGAGAAAGAAAAAAGAGCAAATCCTGAAGTTTTGGCGCAAATTCCTGACCTAGGTGGAAGCTAAGCAGTCATGCTTCTCAGACCCTAGAAGATCTTTGTAAAGGAACATCCTTCAGAGAGGTACTTCATTAAAGCCTCTCATGGGATTCAGTTCTTTGAGGTACTTTCTGAAAAGATCAAGCTTTAACAGTCTTCACTACACCACCTCATCCAGATGCAAAAGCAAAAACTTTATCTTAATCTTTCAGTAGTTCTGCCATCTTGAGAAGGCTTCCTGTGACCAAAACAGTCAAAGACCATGCAAAAAAGTCATAACATTAAAACAGTATGGGTATTTGATAAGAAAAGTGTAAAAAGGACACTTGGGGATGTCTTCTCACATCAGAAAAGCTGAGTAATTCTGTGTCAGTCACAGGGTTGCATCTGACCCTGACTATTATCCCTAAGCCACAATGCCCAGGCCTGCCCTGCTCACCTTACCAGGATACAGGTACTTGGATGGTGAAGCCACCAGTCCACCTACCTTGTTACCACCGCTGCCCTCAGGAAGCTGCTGGCACTTGCTGCTTCCAGACATAAAACCTTTCATTAAAGAGTCAGCAGTACTATAAGGGGAAAATACTGCCTTGTTAACCTGCTGGAGTCTATGAAGTGTCAATAAGCAGATGGATAAAGGAACCCAGTGACAGATTTTTCAAAAAGCCTTGAGAAAGCCCTGCACTGAAGGCTGGACTAAAAAGACTGAACTGATACAGGATTAGGGAAAAGGTTTGTTACAGATTTAAGGCTGCTTAAAAGAATAAAGAGCAAAACACAGGGCTAAGTGATCCCTTTTCAATATAAAGAAAAGCCACAGAAATCAGTGCTGAGCCTGATGTTATTCAGTGTTTTCATCTATGACCTGGAGAAGAATGAAATCTGAGTTTCTGATGATGCTAAGCCCCTACAAGCAATCAAATGTTATGAGAGCAAGAAATGCTAGAAGACTTGCAGAAAAGTGAGTGAGCAGGCAGAATTGATTTAGAGGAGCTTCGGTGTATATAATGTATAAATAAACAAAACGAAGCCTACATGACAATGAACTCAGAACTGGCAGTTCTGAACTCAAGAAAAGTTTGAATCATCAGTGACAGCTCACTGAAATCAGTCAATGTGCAGCAGCAGCCAAAGACATCAACAGGAAGGATTTTGAGAGCAAGACTGAAGGTAGCATTTTGCCATTGTGTAAAACCCTGCCATACCCACATCTTGAAGATGCAGCTCCAGATTATGCACCTCTAAGAGCAGCGCTGTGGAGTGAAAAATGGTATAGATGAGAGGCTACTAAAACGATCAGTGGGACAGAGAACCTGCCTCATTGATAATCCAAAAGGACTGTTCAGTTTGGAGAGCTGAAAGCTGAGAACTGATGCACCAACATGCTTCCAAAATTTTGGATATTGTGCATAAACTGAATGTGCAATTGTTGTTCACCAAATACCACAATACTGATACTAGAGGGCACTCCAGAAAACTAGTAGGAAACAGTATAAAACAGATAGAAGGATGTATCTTCAAACAGCAGGTAGTGACTGCTGCCACCGGGGCTACAGAAGCAAGTCCAGAAAGGGATTAGACGCAATCAGGGATAACAGGTCCATACAAAGATAGCGAAAGCACCGTGCAGAGGTGTACTAACGCCCTGACACAGCCAGGGTGGATGCCGAAAAGCCTGAGGGCAATCGGGCACAGAAAGCAGCCAGGCTGGCTGCGTGCAGCTCTCGCTGCCGCTGCTGGAGACCCAGTCGGAGCCAGATGGACCCCCGCGCTGACCCAGGAGAGCACAGGTCTGACTACCTGCCATCTTCCCAGTGGTAAGTTATGTAGTGCTCGATCTCACTACACACACAGAAAAGTAGCGAAGTCATTGGGAACTTTATGCACACAGCATCTTAAACGCTCAGGCCCCAAGACAGCCATTCCCCTCACACCGAAAGGGCAGAGGGACCCTCTGGACGCGCTGTACACAGCCGCTGAGTGTTTCCCAGCGCTTCCTTACAATGACCACGAGTTGTGTCTTTCAGAAACCACCCTGGCAGAAGCAGAAGTCTCTCTGGGCAGCAGCTGCAGCTCTACCGCTACTCTCAGCAGGACAAAGACAGCCTGCAAGCACCCGGCTACAGGTACCTCAGAAACACAAACCCGCAGGCAAGCCTCGGGCGAACACGGGTCTCCCTCACCCCAGGGCCGCCGAGCCTCGCCCGCCCGGAGCCTCCCCACCGCCCGCCATGCGGAACCGGGCGGCACCGCCGCGCCGGGGCAGGGCGGGTGCCGCCGCTCCCCTACCTGAGCCACCACATGTAGCTGTGCTCGTAGGGGAAGAAGCTGTGGGGGTCATCGCAGCAGTACTTGACGTCCTGGAAGCCGCAGCAGTACACGGCGCGGGCGTCGCCGCCCGTCCGCGGGCAGCTGAAGGCGCTCACCAGCACCTTGTCAGCATTGAGGTAGCTGCTGCACTCGGCGCTCATGGTGCGGCCGGCGCCTCGGCTCCGGGGGCACCCGGGCGGCAGGTGGGGCGGTGAGCGGGCGGAGCTCGGGCGGGCAGGGGGCTGCACTGGCTGCGGGCGGGAACCACCGTGCTCCCCCCCCCCCCCCCAGGGGTCGCGCAAGGCGGGGAACGGCTGGAGCTGCCCGCGCCCTGAGGTGAGGGAGAGCGCCGAGCGTCTCCCGCTCGCCGGGAAAGGGGGGAGAGGGCCGTGTGGGGCTGACCGCCCCCAGAGTTACTCACCTCAAAGGCGGTGCCTCAGCGTCTCTCACTGGGGCTTGGTTTTCTCTCAGCACTTGGTCCCACGTCGAGGAGAAACTTAGGGGTGCCACCCTCACCCATAAGCCTCAATGGGGTCTCAGGTCAGCTAAAGCAAGGAGGTAACTGAGAGGGATCACACCTCAGTTGGTGTCAGGACTCCTTGGCTTTGTAAGAGGTAAAAACTCCACGTGATATTTAATGTTTCTGAGAGACCAGTCTCTTACTCTTTTCAGAAGGCATTTCCTTTTAGTATCTTAGACCACTTCTGTCAAAAAACTGGGGCCCAGGCAGTCATTCATTTACCACTGTGAAAGAGCCTCTCCTGAGGGAAACGTGGCTAGATCTCAGCTCAAGATAACACACATGCATGTTATGTGCACCTCTGCATGTGATTTGGCTCATGGAAAGAAGGATAATAAAAAGCCTCCAGGAGAGCAATGGGTAGACACTACCCCCTCCAAGGACCTGGCCCTCACTCGGTCTCCTCTCTAGATTAGAAGAAAGCCTGGATCAAGTGCTTTGCCACACAAGTGACCTCCTCAAGGAAAAATTCAGGTTTTAGAGAGAAAGGGAAGTTGTTCAGTATCAGTAGAGCTTCACTTTAATTAATAAGGCCACATTAATTCAACTAACACTTTACATTTTAATTTCAGGTCTTGCCTTGAGATGAACTCCAGGCAAGTGGGAGTTTCACATCTTCTAGCTAACCATCAGGCAACAGCAAGAGCCAGGAATAATGGCAGCTTAGGGAGGGACAGTGTTCGCACCAACAAGGGCACAGTCCTGCAGGATCTGAGCAGGGCCAGGCTGGTAACAGGTACCATCAGCAGTCCCAGGCAAGGTAAGATACTGAGTCAAGTTCAGGGTCCATCCTGCAGGCATGTTACTTACAGCCTAAGTGTGAAGTTCATCCAGGAGGACCAGCAAGCAATCCAGGCCAGTGGGAGGTAGGACTGAACACAGGCATACCTCTGGTATAGCTTAGTAAATGTCAGACTGCCCTGGTATGAGCTTAAATATGGCTCCTGGACCAATGACCAGAGGGTGTGGGTGTGGTGAGGACCCAGGTGATGCTGTTCAGGGCCTGTTAGTGGTCACCTGGAATCCTGACACTGATATCTTCCAGTACTACATACATTCCCCCTACATTAGGGTGTTTGACTGTACTTGCTAAAAAGTGTAAATATTCTTCAGTTGCTTGGCCATTTTTATTTTGTGAAATCAACCCTGACTTAGCACCAATTGAAATGAATGCAGAAATGCAGTCGGAGTCTGTCTGCTGAATTACAGATTTGCCTTCCTAATATTTAGATGTGTATGTGAATAGCCGGGGAAGATTCAAATTATTCAACTGTTGGGTGCCTTAAGCAATTTGAGAATTTGACTTTAGGGACCTCAAAAACAGGCTCAACACTTGATATTGCATTACACAAAGTGAGAGGATGCATGACTGATGCGGCTGGAGCAAAGACTCCGGAAAAGGGGACACCAGGAGGAATCAATAAGTATGGAACATTAACAAAGAAAAAGGCTAGATTACTATGAGATTTTGTGAGAGTTGTAATTTCATCACTTGTGTTGTTCAGATGAAATCAGATTTAATCAGATCAATTATTTTTTATTATATAATTGAGGATTAACTTATTCAGAATGTATACAGGAAAATGGTCTACCAAAGACCAGAAAGCAGTCTTTTTATCTCAGTTATGTCAATAGTGTCACTACATGTTAGGATTTAATCATGACTCTTGTGATACTTGAGGTCTTTTTTAGACACCAATCTCCTGGTCAGAGCGATGCAGAGCGAATTTCATTTTAATACAGTAGCTTAGTCTTTCAAAGACATGGCGACTGTGTTTCTGTGATTGAGGAAAGAGTCTTTAGTGAGGGAAGGATGGGTGAATCTCAGCTCAAAAGCCATCAGTTGGTTGGCCAGATAGTGTATATGCATCAGTCAGCTAATCAACATGTGACATGGTTGAAACCGAGCAGTGTGTTCAGAATTTATTACTGAAGGATCGGCAGACCCACAGACAGCATAGCTGTATTGACCTTGTTCTTTAATTAAGTTAGATTTAAGCAGAAATCATGCAAGAAAAACAAAAAGCCAAAACCAAACCAAACACAGTGGTAAGTGTCATGGTTTCGGAGACTGAAGACTTCGTGAGGTTGCCAATACTGTGTTCAAAAGGGAGACCTCATGTTAGTCCTACAACTTCCCAGGATGGAGGAACGTCTAATTCCAGTCTAATAGGTATTTGTCTTTTGAAATGTCTTTATGCACCTTGTTCAGTTGCTAATAGCTATTTTCTTCCCATCCTATTTCTTTTTGATTCTCTTTATCCTCTGGGGTTTTTTTTGCCCATCTTATCTTTTCTTTATCTGTTTCCGTTGAGGTTCTGTTCATACCAGAATTCGACAACCATGGCAAAAAGAGATTTATCAGAGAATCGTATCCAGGAGTGGTTCAAGTCACCTTTTCAACTGAGTATTCCCAAATCAAGTGGTCAAGAGATGTTTAGAAATATAGGACATTCTCAGTTATTTTTGTATTTCATATTGTTGTTTTACTTTTGGAGATTTTTCTTTTATTATTCAGAACTCAGATAACAATTTTCTACTCAGAATTATTACTACACTGATTTGGAACAAATAAAATTACTTATCACAGTTTTATGCTCAGTCTTACACAATTTTCCACTCATAATTACTGAATATAAGGCAGATCTGAGTCAGAGTTGGAGTAAGGGTAGATTCTTTCTCCAAACTTAATGAAATCTGGCTTCAAAGGCGGCTGAAATGTTAGGAAGTGGCAAAATCTTTTTTTATCAATCAGTATACTCATTTATATCATGCAATTAATTTGTACTGACCGTGATTCTTGGGTGGTAATAATTAGCATGCTCTGTTGTTCCAGTTATTTGGAATAATTTCTATGAAACATTAGAAATGAACTTTGAGTTATCTACCTCAGTGACTGAATTAACTATGTAATTGATGGAGGATTGAAATAAAAAACCATTCTCTTTTGATGAGATGTTCAGAAACAGGGTTTGAAGTGGGAGTGGGAGGCTCTTTACTGACCAGTGGATCATGTGCATCATCTTTCATGTCAGAAGAAAACCACATCACCTTGTTTTCCCATTCCAATTACAAAACAGAGACCTCTTCTTCCAGTAAGAGCTAGTGGTTTGGACCTCATAAAATAAGTTGCCCTCTCTCTCTCCGCTATTGCCAATATCAATTTAAGTTACTACACAGATGCCTGCAACAGTTCTCTCTGCTGAGTGACGAGTGTGTTTCAACCTAACAATGAGGTCATTCAGCTTTCAGAAAAACAAACACAGATCAAAGACCTTTGCAGGACACATGTAAGTAACAGTCAAATTATCTAGGTAATTCAGGAGCAGCTTTCAGAACTATATCGAAAACAGGATACTTGATCCTCTGAGTGCTGAACTATCATCCTTGTGAATATGAGTCTCTTCTGCAGTCAAGCTCTAGCTCTACTAAGTCTGGTAAAACCTGCCAACTTTCTCAGATGCTTGCAACCCAGACTCTTTGCAAATTTTTAACTGACTTACTGGTACTCACATTGGCTTCCAAGAGATCGTTTTGGCTGTACTTAAATCCCCTTTTCAAAATACTTGGTGCCATGGAACTGCGTCTTTGGCTTTCTATTTCTTATAACTGTTTTCAAGTCTTCCCAATGACATCATAAACATAAATATATGTATGCTGTACTATGCAATAATTAGAACAGTAGCAATTCTTGTAATGATTAAAAATAATTGTAATCTTCATCTAAACTACAATTAATGTGAAAGGCATACAGCCTTTTATTTAATTATCCTGACTCCACAATATACTGGCCAGCAGAACTGGGCTGGTTTAATTTTCCAGCAAATTAAAAGAGTTCCTCTGACTGAATGAGCAAAGAGGACTTGAGGGAGAAGCTCAACCTTCTGATTCAGCCATTCTGTTGGAGACAACTCAAAGTGAATTGTACCTCTGCACTGACCGCTACTTAAGAGCCGAGAACAAATATTCATATTAACAGTTGTGGGACACATTTCTACCAGCCAAGCTTCTAAGAAACAGAAAATTAATTATGAACTACCAATAGAGCTGTCTGGATCAGCATCAATCCTCACCCTCAGACCTATATGGAATGTTCTTCCTTAAGAGCATAATCAAATGCTGATTTGTTATACAATTATATCAATACTTTTTACATATTTTTGCGTACCTTGGCTCAGAGTCCTTTCTCTCACTTGGCCATCATAGAGAACTTTCATTCTAGTTTATAATTCAAAGAGATACAGATATCAATAGCAGCAATAACTCTTCCCTCTTTAACCCTCCCACACAACTGTCTTTATTTTTTGGGTGTTAAGAGTTCTGCAGCAAGAGAGAGGCTTTTTACAGGAGTCTATTTACAATTGCTTCTTATCTTACCAAACTGTATTGTTGGGACTGAAGTTTTCTATCCTGTGTTTCTGCCTCCTGCTAACTGTTTTTTCTGTAGTTTCATTCAGGAGTATGTTGTGAGGCTAGAAGTCATGGAAGGGAGACTGAGACTGAATGAGAAGTCCAAAAAGAGAAATAGGGACACCAGTGGAAGGGCTGATGGAAGGGAGCTGAAAACAAAGAAATGGAAGGGAGGTCTGAAGGCTGAGGTGGAGGAGTAACAGCCCACCTGATAAGACAGGAATTGAGTGAAAGAAAATGTTCAGGACAAAGGTTTGGGCTCTGACCCAATTTGGAGTAGGAAACTGGAACTGGCATGAGAAATGTAAGGATCAGGGGCTGGGATTTGGTAGTTAAAGAGAACAGGGCTAGGATGAAGGGATGGGAGTAGGAAAGAGTGACCAGAGGCAAACTGAAAGGAGAAGGCAAAGAGGACCAGGCTTTGGAGTAACAGGAAGAAGTCTGTGCTCACAAGAGGTCATTTACCTATGAAGCCTGGAATAGAACCCAAGTTTCCTGCTTGTCCCCGTTCCTTTTCTGTCAGCAAATACATTTGATTCCTGTGGAAAAATTTATGCTTCATTTAGTTCTCTTTCACACGTATGAGGACAAACAATGACTGTTATTTATTTCATTGATCCATGTGGCAAAGTTCTGTATGATAGTTTGAAATATTTCAGATGACTCATGTGGGTTGCCAATATGAAATTCTGCTCTTATTTTCTCTATTTGTTTTCAAACATAAGAAATTACATGTACAATATTACATTCAAAGAATATTAAGTCACTCAGAATTTAGAAATGCTAGACTTACAGCTAATAATATGATTACACGCTATTTTTTAAGAGATTCCATCTCATTTGGCAATGGAGGTTTTAAGGATTTTATTTCCTTGCTTTTTTCTAATGCATGATCAAAAGTTTATCTACTGCATGTTAACCATACCTACTGTGAATACAGAATTATTTCAACCATGGTTTTTTGGTAATCATTATGACTGCTTCACAGATACTAATCCATTTTTCCAGTGCCCTGTGAGATGAGGAGATGGGATATTTATCTATTTTGCAGATATAATATTTTCTTACATACCTGTCTCTCACACGTGACTCCAAAGGCACAGATGTCTATTGTACACCTCAATAGTTTTTCTTCTGGTAGAAAAGCCAAGGAGACATACTTATTGTTTGTAAAATGCATGAGATCCTTGGGCAGAAAAATACAGAAAAGTTCAAAGTATTGCTTCTAATTGCTGCAACAACTTTTTATTAACATGCAAAACCACTATTACTAACCCTGGAAAGGGGACTTTTCTGTCTCTCACTTGGCTGACATCTGGAGTGCATTTTTCCTCTGCATTTAAAAATGCATTTTAAAAGTGCTCTCATTTAAAAAAAACAGTCAAGGTACTGCAAAATTCCATAAGCAATCAGAATCATAATAGAAGTGTCAGTTCAACTTTGTTATTGATGGCAGTGCTCTAAATTTGATGGGGAAGAAGACACATACTGTATTCCTTCTTGGTTCATGTATTACGTGTATTTACAAGAAGATGGGAATTTGGACTTTTCGATCCTGATATTGTTGTGTTAGTCACAAGCAATGACATGCCTTTCTTAACAATTTTTTTCTTGACAGAGCTTCAGTTTTACTTCCTAGCTGCAAAAGCTCATTTTTATTCCTCTTTTCTGGTGCTGAAGGTGAGCTTGTTTTCCACCTTTGGAACACTGCATGATTTGGGGATGCTGTAAAGAGAATCAGTTTCCATAGCCTTTCTGCCTTTGGCTGAAGTTGGAAAGCCTTGTTGAGTTTCAAATTCACTTCAGCTGTGGAGACAAGGAGCAGTTGTCCAACATAAGCTGATAATACAAAGGAAATATAAAAAGAGTATTCTTATGATGAACACCTAACATAGCCTATGATTTCATAAGATGGTTCATAACATTAAACAAATATAGACTACTAATAATAACTAGTGCTTAAATGATTTTGTATGTCTTCGAGACACTACAGGTCTTTCAACTCAATTACGTTTGCACAATAGTTATTAAAATGCAATGGAGGCATGTGATTGTTTTTTCTTAATCTTACGTGTCCCTTATTATCAGAGCACCTGATGACCACACAGTCTGTAATGGATGGAATTACTCTTAGTGATAGACTAGGCCTTTGGAAGCTGGACCAGGTGAGCTATTGGTCCGGTTGTGGAATAATTGCTGGAGGTAATTTAGGAATTAAATTTATATTAAAGGTACAGCACTGAAGAAATCTTCAGGGTGGAGTGTGGCAAATATGCAAGGAATCCATCCCACAGAAGTTCCCTAGGCAACCTTAGATGTTGGCAACACCAGGGGAGCTTGGTGCGCTGACTCTAAGAGAAATTACACGGAGGGTGGAGCGGAGTGAAGACACCGCGGCCAGGCTCTGTGATAAGACGGGAACTGGAAGGTACTATGGAACTGACAAGCTGCATATTTACTACCCTGAGCTGCATATTTACCACCTTGAGCCAACAGTCTGTCATTTTTTGACAAAATACTATCCTTTGGGTGAACCTTGCTCATTATAATCTCATTATAATACCAGAAAACACACCTCCATCCCAAAACTACCCACCTCCAAGGTGCGACCACCCCTCACTGAGCTTGCGCTCTGAATTTTTCTTAGTCTATACCTTTAAAAGTAAACAAGAAACTTTTACACCAATTACAATAGAGGTATGTATGACTAGAGTCACTCAAGCTCCACCTGTAAGGACAAATAATATAAAATGGCTTAAGAGAGGTGGGATGCCAGGGAAGATACCATCGCAGACCACCTTTGACACCTGGGATCAGTTGACGGGCTGAGCCTCTCTTCCCCCCCACAGGGACGCCTTTGGGTAAGATTCAAACACTTGGTTATACCGAGTGCTTCCCCGGGAAACTTAGAAATCTCTATAGAGTTGCTTTGTAACTTAACATGTTTGTAGCCAGGCTATATTACTCACATTCTTGGTATTTGCACATGCTTTGCAAGCAGTAATTTTATCACCGGCAATCCAAAAGAACTTGTGTATCTGTTGCTTCAATAAACTGCACTATTCACTAATCTAGCCGTGAGAGTTCTCATTGAATGCCACCAAATCCCTTAAGTGTGGCTGTGCTAGTTCATGGAATGCGACTAGACTGAAAGTGTGCAGTGTTACGAGTGTATCTGTAATCGTGAGAGTTCAATACATTGAACGCAACCGGACTTGTAACATCCTGATGGTGTTACGAGTGTATCCGTAATCATGAGAGTTCAATACATTGAACGCGACCGGACTTGTAACACAGAAAAATTGGGCATCACTCAGAATCTAAGCCTAGCCGCCTCCAGCCCCTCTGATATCTGAGGACAAGCTGGAACGCAAGGGTGTTTATTTTCTGCCAAATTGCCTTGCCCCTTAACGCGACACAGGTCTCCAGTCTCCAGCTCGTCAGTCCTGGTTTGGTGAAATGGTCACCAGTTACATCTCAGATGAATGATTCATTGGATCTGTGTTAGTCTTAGTCAGTAGTTAGATGTTCTCTTAGAAATTGGATGAAGCGATAAGATCTATTGTATCTGTTCATCCTAACCATTTTTTAGATATTACTGTCCACTTGAAACAGTTGACAAACAGCCTGCATATGCTTCAGCACTGTCTCAGTACACAACTTGCCCTTTTAATTCAAATAGCTGAAGAAGGCTTTTTAAAATGTCAGGTGGCTTTGTGTTGGTTTGGATGAGAAATGGTCACATGGCTTCATATGGAGTACCTTTCTCTGGGGAGGAAAAGAAATAAGCTGCAACACCTTCTTAAGCTGCTCCAGTTTGATTCATATTTGCTGCCTGACCACACTAAATCACTAAAGAAAAAAATTGGTGACACAGAATGAGCAGTAAATTAATATTAGAACTTCATAGATGACATATTCAGTCACATCAAATGCTTCCAAAATGAATTGGTTTTAGTCTCTCACTAGTTGTCTGGGAACCACTTCCCATTTTCGTTCTCTTGGGAGTGTTTGTGTACAGAGATCAAAGATGTCATGTGCCAAAAGCTTAAAACTCACCTTAGTTCATTTTCTCCAAGTCTTGGCTGAGGTCTGTTGGTAGGATCATTGGAAGGAACCATTCATACTATCCTGCTCTGAGGATACATCAAACGTCAGTTTTCAAGGCTTTTAGGTTGGCACCCTTGTCAAATTTTTCAAGGCACTGATTAAAATGAGGATCCACAGTCCAGGCAACGCCTCTTACTGAGAAGCACTGTGTGCATGACAAGTCAGCGCTGATCTCTGTCTTGCACACCTGGCAGAGGTCCTCTGGGGATCTAGGGACTCTCTGGAATCTTTGGCTGTCCAGTGTCCTCTGCTTGTCCTCTTCAAGTGGCGTCCTTGTTTTGAACATTTGACCATCCATCTTATTTGGGTTTTTTTGTTTGGTTGGTTGTTTTTTTTCCCTTAGATGTTTTGCTTCTGGGCTCTATGTCCTGCCTCTTGGGTTGAAAGATAATCTTTTTGCCCTCAGTAAGTCTAGTGTAGCCACACAGAGTACAAACAGGCCAGTATCCCATTTATCAGCTTTTCTCCAGCACTGATTGAAGTGGCTTCGTCTCAATCTAAGACAAAAAGATTTGACAGAGAACCTGTCTGAAACTTGGGGGGTGGGGGGGGAATTTCTCTGTTTGCTCCTGAGTAAAGTATTTCTGTCTACTTTTATCCACTTCTTGTGGAGAAATAGGCTCTCCAATGTCTTCCTTCACACAGTCCTTTTATTTTGTATCTTGTGCTCCCCTATTTCATTCCCGATTCTCTACTTCATATATCTCAACTATGGCAGATGTGTGGCTCAAGAAGAGACAAGAAATTGGCTTTTCAACAGAACACTTCTTAATCAAATTTTATCACCTATCTGTTTGGCATCCATTTTGGTCAGCATCTGGAAGAAGTTGATGAGCAAGTGCCAAATTCCAACATACATCTCTGCCTTTAGTTGCCCATATTCTTTCCTGGCCAGCCTGAAATATTAAAGGGATAGGGATCTTCCATATGAGGTCTTGTCTGCTTTCCTGGAATAAAAAAAAAAAATTGCAATACATACCACCAGTATTTTTGCAGGAAGTATTTTTTGACTTGAAGAAAAAATACACTTAAACACTTCCATTTCAGAGGAAGTGAGAAGATGAATAGTTTGGGAAAGTGCCATACGGAAAGGTCCAAAGCCTGAAAAGGAATGTAGGGCATATCTTTATAACTCTTTCATTGGAGTTAGTCATCACAGAAGATGTGTTATCCATTAGCAAGGAGTAAGATACTGTTTAGTGTATTCACTAATATGGTATCAGATGTAGTTTTTCCTCCAGCCAAGACTAAGCCAATATACCTCTAATGAAGACAATGACATTCATCGTTCTTCCGTACCTGGAATGTGCACCAGGGATTTTGACAGGAATTGTTTCTGTATTGCTACTGAAGTGGAATGTATCAGCGCAGCTCACTGTCACAGACAAGATGAACATCTCAACAGAAGTTGTCAAAGCAGAATCAAGCTAAATTATCTTAATTTACAGTAGCATTTGTCTTATGGAAGGGAATATAATTACTTCATTTGTCTGTTGCCTTCTATTTGTCACTTAAACTGCTGCCAAATCGATCAGCTTTTACATGACATAACTTGCTTTCTCTTGTTTGATTAACTAAAGGTGATAGATACATCTGTACAAACTTGGAATCAGAAGATGAAGTTCTGTTCTTTGCTTTTCACTCACTTGTTACATGTTTTTGGGAAAATGGTGTCACCCATGTGCTCAGTTGCTTCACCTATAAGATCAATATCAAGCCCTTTTTCTTGATGCTGTGAGGTTTCTATGAGTCTCAGTAACAGAATACGGTCATTATCATCCTTGTCTAAAAATGTTCTGCTTTACTATTCCTTATTATTACTATAGTTCGTCCATCAGTAACAAACATGCTTGTTGTTTTGCATCTCCCTAAAAATATTCATGTTTTGAACCTCATTACAATTCAGTACGGAATAAATTTATAAGGTGGCTCATACCATTTCTCAAAAAAATTGAAAAACCTGTGTTCTAAAATTAAAAAGGACAACTGTTTGGTTTGGGATTTTTGGGTTTTTTGTTTGCCATAATTGGGGATGGACTGGAAGGTTAACAAAAAGATCTGCTGAGAAACTGCTTTTCTATTGACAGAAGTAAGAATCCATCCTACTGGACTAAGAGTCAAGTCTTAATTGTTCACAGAATAACTGTCCAAAAAGTGTAAATTTATGAAGGCAAGACAGCCAAGGCCTGGTTGGTGTTAAACAATAATTACATAATCTGAATTTTAAAGAACAAGGGATCCTTAGGTGAGGACAGGACTCCAAGACTTGTCTTGAGCTGTGAATTCTGGATTGATTCACAAAAGCTAGAGCCTATGAAGAGAGTTGTGTATAGCCAATTAAGTAATAATAGTGGAAAAAGGTTACAAAAAAGACTGACATCACTTTTGATCATGGATGTTTGCTAGCAGTCCATGTTGATTCACTTCATATTAACAAGTTCTCTAAACCAGCACACAGAAGTTTTTCCAAATTAGCTGGTTTAGTTATTGGGAAATGCTTCCATCATGCATATATACAGCTTTGTAAACATATACATGACATGAAGCCTCTTTGCTTCAGAGCCAGTGCAATAACTGTTAGCTGTGAGTGCACGTATATGAATGTGATTAAATCATGCTGTTCGAGTGATTCTGCATTCTTCTTTTTACTGTTGACTTTAAATCAGCATTTGTACCAAAGTAAAGAAAGATAAGAATAAGACGGTGGAATTTCAATTTTATTTTTAATTGCTTCACTGGTTGCTGTTTTATAATTTAATTGCGTTTTAAATTTCATATTCAAAAGGTTCAGACTGAGACACAAGCACTGATCTCTCTATTCTAAAGGAAATTTGAATTTTTATCTCATTATAGGTCTAAAATTCAGAATTCTGATCACACTAGACATTTTTACATCAGAAGCTTCCATTCTAAATTCTAATATAATTTCTGCTTCAGAATAATGCTTACCGGAAATCTGTAATGTTTTTATACTACTGCAATTTATTCTCAGAAGGTCTGAGAACTTCTTGTTTTAAAAAAAAAAAGGGACATGCAAGAATTGTGGTTGTATAAACAATTAAAACCAGAATCCTGTATAAGGCCAAACATGAATGATAATCCCCCTAACCTTTAAGGCTTTCCACATTATCTCTTTGGTGTAGAAATTTTGAAAGCCTAACTATACTACAAAAGTAGCCCTTATCTCTGGAAATTCTCCAGGTTTTGGGGCAGAATGTGAATGACATCATATCAGCAGTATGGAAATATATCATAGCATCATAGAATGGTTTGGGTTGGAAGGGACCTTAAAGATCATCTAGTTCCAACCCCGCTGCCATGGGCAGGGACACCTTCCACTAGATCAGATTGCGCAAAGCCCCATCCAACCTGGTCTTGAACACTTCCAGGGCTTAGGCATCCACAACTTCTCTGGGCAACCTGTTCCAGTGCCTCACCACCCTCATGGTGAAGAATTTCTTCCTTGTATCTAATCTAAATCTACCCTCTTTCAGTTTAAAGCCATTACCCCTTGTCTTATCACTATGTGCCCTTGTAAAAAGTCCCTCTCCAGCTTTCTTCTAGGTGCCCTTCAGGTACTGGAAGGCTGCTAGAAGGTCTCCCCGGAGCCTTCTCTTCTCCAGGCTGAACAGCCCCAACTCTCAGCCTGTCTTCATAGGAGAGGTGCTCCAGCCCTCCGATCATCTTCGTGGTCCTCCTCTGAACTCACTCCAACAGGTCCGTGTCCTTCTTATGCTGGGGGCCCCAGAGCTGGACGCAGTGCTCCAAGTGTGGTCTCATGAGAGTGGAGTTGAGGGGGGAAATCGCCTCCCTCGAAGGTGATATATATATGCCTTTAAGTGTTAAACAACTTCACGGGCTTTCTTTCAAAATAATGCAGTGTCATTTCATTGCTCGTCTTTAAGTCTTGCACCAATTATAGTAACTTTAAAAGTAGTCATCTTCCACATGAGAATGTAAAAGGAAGAGAAATAACAAGTGTACTGTTCACTGCTGCAAGCCTATGCCAAAAGCGAACCTGGCCTGACAGGAGAGTGCTGAGCTTCATTACTTTTCTGGAAATAATGAATGTTTTACTGCTGCCAGTCTGTTCCTTTTAGAAAGTAAACCATTCAGCTCATAAATCAAGAGCTGAAATTTATTTAGAATAATGGTAACAAAGTCAGTCCCCCACCATGAAGTCACTTTTTGATGAGTCACCATCTAGTCCCAGAGACATCATCCTACTATTCACAACAGGTGAATAAAAATAAACCAGAAGAAAGAGAAAATAGAAATGGCTTCAAATTATTACACCTTCCATTGGACCCCTTTTCCTCCTTTCCTCTATTGTGTTTTCACCTACTAACAGACGTTTTAAGAATACATTTTAATAGATATGGTGATACTTTGTAGAGTAGGGCTTTCAAGTTAAGTTATGTCAGAAAGAGACATCAGGAAAAGAATCAAAAGAAATTAATATGAGCTGGCAGTGTGCCCAGGTGGTCAAGAAGGCCAACGGCATCCTGGCCTGTATCAGAAACAGTGTGGCCAGCAGGAGCAGGGAGGTGATCGTGCCTGGGAGGTACTCGGCGCTGGTGAGGCCGCACCTCGAATCCTGTGTTCAGTTTTGGGCCCCTCACTGCAAGAAGGATGTTGAGGTGCTGGAGTGTGTCCAGAGAAGGGCAACAAAGCTGTTGAGGGGTCTGAAGCACAAGTCTTATGAGGAGCAGCTGAGGGAACTGGGGTTGTTCAGTCTGCAGAAGAGGAGGCTGAGGGGAGACCTTACCACTCTCTACAGTTACCTGAAAGGGGGTTGCAGAGAGGTGGGTGTTGGTCTCTTTTCCCAAGTGACTAGCGACAGGACAAAAGGAAATGGCCTTAAGTTGCGCCAGGGGAGGTTTAAGCTGGATATTAGGAAAAATTTCTTTTCTGAGAGAGTGGTGAAGCATTGGAACAGGCTGCCCAGAGAGATGGTGGAGTCACCCTCACTGGAGGTGTTCAAGGAATGTGTGGACATGGCATTGTGGGACACGGTTTAGTGGGCATGGTGGTGTTGGGTTGATGGTTGGACTTGATGATCTTACAGGTCTTTTCCAACCTTAGTGATTCTGTGATTCTGTGAAATGGTCAGAAGTGAAAGGCTAGAAAAGCAATGAACTTATAAAATTGACAGGTAGAATTGACAGAGAACTAAATTAGACCAGATTAAGTAGTCACAGGGCAGAGAAATTTCCTGATAGATGACAAATGATTTTACATCCACTTGCCGTACTTGCAGTAATACAGCTTTTTATTAGTGATTGATAACAAAAGAATGCCTCTGCTCTGTAATCCTCCTCTGGCCTTGAAATCATTTACCCTGAACTTCCCATCTGCACATGCAATGATACCGTTTCATTGCATACAACTTCACACATGGAACTTGGGAAAGGTTTATCCCTAATTAGCTGGCTGTCTATTAGTGTTCTCTTAACTTCTTATATCTTAGAAAAAAAAAGTATTATGTTCTTTTTTCTATTTAAGTTATTAAAATTATATTGATTGCATGTTTATTGCATGGATCATTCACATATTACATTAATTTTTAAGTCAGTTCTTTGAAATGTTTTGGTTTTCTGAAACTGTTTCAATGAACTCTTGGTTCCCAGTTTCTTAATCTTGGGCTTGACAAACACATTTACCGTGCATGCAGTTAACAACTAGAAATGGTGTGCTGCAATTCCCAGTATTCAGTAAGACTAAATGATTCATATAATTCTGAGACCTGATCTTGCAAATTTACTCAATGATTTATTCCTGTTGACTTCAGTATTAGCTATGTACAGAATGGATTGGCAGTCTCTGAAGCTAGCAAGATGTTCTCCAAATAACATTTTGTTTTAGGAATTGTCATTTTTCATTTTTTTTAACCAAACTGTTCCCTAAGCTGAAACTTGCAGAAAAATGTGTTTTAATAAAATTAACAGTACCAATTTTTAAGTTTTCACATAATCAAAGCTTTCTATATTGGCTTTTAGATTCTATTTCTTGGTTTGAGATTATTTTAACTTATAATATTTTATTTATATTTTTAAAGTTTGAAAATATGAATATCAACTTTGGAACATTTTTCATCACTTGTATCCAAACAAAGTGTTTCAGTTTAACCAGACTGACAGTTTGGGGGTTACTTTTGCTTGAAAACTTAAAATATTTACACTCTGTCATGATTTGGAAGAGGATACTTCAAATGTAAAATGCTTATATGACAAGAAATAATTTCTTTACATATCTCTAGTGGTTAGTGGTCTCTCCAGAGGACAGTGAAGTACTAGTAATGAAATAACTAGTCTTTTGAATATAGAAATAATGACAAATCAGAATGAGTGGCGTGACTCTAATTAAGGGTTAGAGAAGCTGATTTATAATTTAAACTGGGAATTCAGCAAGCTTTTTGATTACAAGAACAGTTTGACTATTGTGCCCTTTTTTAAAGGATGGATGAACAATCCGTGGGTTATGGACATTTTCCTCAGCAGCTGTTCTTTATTTATCATTGTCAGATTTACTTGCTTGCTAAATAAAAATATAATCATTTATCATATAATTCAGATAAAAGCACTAATTATGACGAAACAGCAATGCCTTTAGGGAGAGGGGGACAAAAAGGACAGAGGACTATTTTATATAATACAATAATAGCTTTCTTACTGCATCTTTCACTTAAGGAAACTGAAACTGTAGCTCCCTGAAGCTAGGATTTCTGTAATTTCTGTCTGATGGGAAAATGTTCCACAGAACTGCATTTATAGATCAGGTGTTACAGAAGTTTGTTCTTCAAGAAATTGTACTTCAGTCTTTTCTCTTGTTCTAGAATAATTATTATTATTATTGTTATATTATTTCCTTTTACTATTGTTGTTCCATCAATTAGTGCTTAGGAAAGAATCGGTCCCCAACTCTCTGGATGCTGTTATTTCTGTTTGAGTAGGGGAAAAGATTCTGCGTCAGCAGAATCACCTCAAAAACTTTCATATCTGTGCTTAGCTTCCAGAATACAAGTCTGCTTACTTAAAATGCAATGATCCTTCAACTGTTCTCATTTTCTGGAATTAGTTTAGAAGATCTTGGTGAGCAGGTATCGTGCAATGCTTTGAGATAAAACAGCATGCCTTAACTCTTAGGCCTGTAGATTGACAGCTTGGATTAGGTTATCTAGGCTAAGAATGGAGAGTTACTCGGGGCTGACTTCAGCTCCTCTGTAGAGACAGCTGGAAAAGGTCAGCTATTATCACTAGACAGGCCCCCACGGTTGCCTATGCCTAGCTGCTGCACAGTTGGCATAAAAGATGTGGCTGAGTTTTGTTGTTTCTCATCCTATATTGTGGGCATCACTATGTCTGTGAGCTGGCTAGGTAGATGAGTTAGCTGCGTAGCATTAGATCATGGAGTGGTGACGTTCAGGTACAGCTCAGTTATTTCCTTCCGTTCTGTGTATGTCGCTGCTATGGAGCTTTAATACGGTTCAAAATTAGTTCTCAAATCTCTTGGTGCTTTCAGTATCTCATCCATTGAAGGGTTTGTAAACTCTTGTGTTTTGTCAGTGATGTTTTTACTCCAGGATCTGTTAATCATGTCACAGAGAATACTTGATTTCTCTGCTTACTCAATGCTTTCTGTGAATGAGTCAGAGGTAAGCTTGTTAAATTTCATTTGGCTCTCTGCGTAGCTGCAGTATAAATTTACATGTGTATAGGACATATTTGGTTGATCCAATAATCTAAGGTAGCACAAAATTTGTTTTTCTTAATCAAAAAGGATGTCCAGTCTTCTAAAAGTACGGACTATAGTCAGCTATTTATTGAATCAGATGCTGATGTGTTTTAAATGATGAACTGGGTACTATCCAGTAGAAAGAAATTGTATCTGGTTTGCTACTGAGGTTTCAGACCAGAATCACAATAGAAAATTGAGTGAAATGTCCCTAGCATATAACAAAAATACCAGAGGCAGCTATTTGGTTTTGTTCTCCTTACCATGCAAAAAAAAAGGCGTTAAACCCCTCTCTATTGCTCCATTCAATTGCTCTATTTCAATGTAGTACATTGAATTTCAAAACAGAGCTTTGGATATATGTAGGTCTGAGTCTACACTCTTCATGAGACAAAATTTTGGAAGATTAAAAGTGTCCTCTCTAATTTTAAACTTATAGTTAGGCTTTAAAATTATTTCTTTTCCCTCTGGCATGCCGCAGGGGGCACATGACTCCATACAACCATGTGTCTAGGCGTTTAGTTTAGCATTTAAATCAATATTCCAAAAGTTTACACCTTCAAAGTTGCAAACTGTAAGAGATCAAGTCTTAGATGATCAAGATAATCACTCTCCATGCATAAATGTGCTCATCTGTTAATGCACACTAATATTTTCTCTGCAAAGTAGATAAGCTGCAAAGAAAATAGTCTCATGCTATATATTCAGAACTGTTTTACAGTTTTCAGGACTTCCTGTAGGGAAGATCTCTGGCAGATTAAAACAGTGTTGGAACTCATGAGCCAAAAAAGTAATTTCTGATCTCTGCATGTCCTCTAAATAGTCTCAATAGACAAATTCAATCCAGTGCAATTTGCTTTGCAACTTTTCTGAGCAGGAAGTCATGAAGTACTTATAGCATGACTAGATATGAATTAATTTACAACCGAGAATATTTACTTTTACTCTGCAACATTGATTAAAAGACCAAAGCATTTGTTCTACAAACTGATTCCAATGCAACAGAGGATGGAATATATGCCACATGCTTAATTTAGTCATGAAAATGTTTCTGTTGACTTCAGAGAGAGTAGTTACGTGTTTACAATCATGTGCCTGTTCAAATTTGTCATTGTTTCAAAGCTTGCATCTGTAATACTTACCTTAGTTACCTGTAAATTGACGAACTGGTAAGAACACCAACTCTAACAAGTCATCAGTATTAAGTTATTCATAGCACTCAGGCATCTGCTCAGACTTCAGAGTGCAGAACTTCTTAGCTCATACTAAAATAATAACACTAACAATTACGGCCTCATTGTTCTTTGACAGAAATCCTTTGAAAATCTTGTCAGCAAGAACTCTTTTCATCTCAACAAAAACACAATGTACAGCTCCCCTGCTCTTAACCCCGGGATGCTTTAAGAAGAATCTAGTCTTGTCCAATTGCAGTATTATTGACGAGTGAAAGCTTTTTTGTGCTTCGTAATGCCTTTAAAAGCAGCACAAACAGTATTTGTCCATATAGTATGAACCCTTTCCAATTGATCATTGCCATTTTATCTCTTTAGACTTCTAGAATTTGTTTAATAGAGAATGCAAGATCATATCTATGTAAATTCAGAGTTCTGTTTGAAGTTGGACATCCAAAATTGAAACAGAGACAGCTTAAAATGTCTTTCAAAGCATGATCTGGGCTCATCTGGGCTTCAGTTATAAAATAGAAACATACTTTCTAAGGAGAAAATTTTAAGCCCTGCAGCGCTTGCTAACAACATGCTGAGGCATTGCATTAGTATCAACGGACAGAGAAAAGAGAAACAGTCTATGGAGTAATAAAAGACTTCCTGGGTTGGGTTCTCTGTCCCAGCGCAATGTCAGCTGGCCCTGATTTTCCTTTCTTTGTGATATCCTTAATAACCATTGTCTTAGAGTGATTCATGTAAGAATAGACTAAATGACTGAATGGACCATAGTATTTGCTTTTCTTACCATCAGAGGGGGAAAATACAGACATATTCACTGCCACAAGCACCAATTTCCTGCACTCTTAAGTTACACTCCAAGTGAGAAAGAGCTGATATAGCTTGGAACATGCTCTACTATTAATATGACCTGAACGTTTCCATGCCCTGTTTGTCCCAAAGAGTCTTTGGCTGCAAACTGTCTTTTCATTTCCTTCTCATTTCTCCCTTCCTGATATCTCTTTTTGCTTTTGTACTTCCGTTACTTCTTCCTTTTACTCTCTCTTCCACCCACCCCCCTTTTTTTACTAAAAACTAAAAAACCTTGCTCTTAGATTCTTTCAGGCAAATTGAGTTTGTTTTGTGCAGTACAATCTCTGCCCTTCAGAGTCTTTCTGCAAATCCTAAAGTACCTCTAGCTCTTACTTCCTTAGACCACTCCATAGAACGATTCCAAGACTTCAGGAGACAGCAGCTGTTCAAGCATGGGAACTATAATGTACTCTAGGATCAACCCTTTTATTTCCAATAGTTCTTCAGTGCTCTTCTTTCCCCTCTTGTTCTGCAAGCCAGTGCATGCCATAACACTTGCCTTTGATTTCAACTAGAGCCTGTTTGGATACCGATGAGCTGTAATGGCAGCGATGAGTTGGAAAAAGTTCTTACTATGGTCAATTAAGGCTTATTTGTATACTTGGGTGCTGACAACTATATTGACAAATATTGTTTGTGCTACTTTAAAAAGCATTGCAAAGCAAAAAAAAGCTTTCACTCATCAATAATACTGCAATTGGACAAGACTAGATTCTTCTTAAAGCATCCCGGGGTTAAGAGCAGGGGAGCTGCACATTGTGTTTTTGTTGAGATAAAAAGAGTTCTTGCTGACAAGATTTTCAAAGGATTTCTGTCAAAGAACAATGAGGCCGTAATTGTTAGTGTTATTATTTTAGTATGAGCTAAGAAGTTCTGCACTATGAAGTCTGAGCAGATACCCAAATGCTACATTTGAAAAAGGTGCCATTAAACATTTGTAACATTAATGTGGTATTAAACTATGTAACATTATGCCACAATTAAACATTTTAAAAATTATTTCCATGGAAAAATGTTGATTCTCTAATGCTTGTCTGTACATGCAGCAAAATCAGATGGTGTTATAAATAAAAAAATAAATTTAACATCAATTGTATGAGGTGAGAATAATTCTTCTAAGGCAAAATGGTAATAGAAGAAATAAATAGCCATTTTGTATAGGCCCTGGTCCTACAGATGTTCAAATTGCTATTTAAATATCATCTGATAATCTTTACTCGGTGAAAAAATGCAGAAATTCTTCTCATAGCTTTTGGAGAATTTTTACAGAGACTTTGTCTTCACATTTCTTTCATTTAACTTTTACAGATGTCTTCCCCATGCCCTTCTTAACTGACTTTCTAGGCAGATGAAATCAAATATATTTGGCCTTGGTAACTAGAAAGACATATATCTATGTAAGTCTGCCTGTTTTGGCCCTTTTCCTAGCACATGCCTTAATTCAGTCATGCACTTTTTACTCTTTATTTTTTCATTCAGTTCACGATCAAAATATGACAACAGAATTGTAGATGTCAGTGAGATCCCAATCAGGAAATTCTCGTTATTCTGAGCCTTCTTCCTGCAGGTACATGAACTGACTTCCTAGAGTGTCACCAACAATTAATAATTTGAATTGGGAAAGAAAAAATTGCTGATGAGTTCTTCTTTCCCAGAAAGGTCAAATTGAATTTAGTTGGAGAAAAATTTTAAATTACTTTGACCATGATAACTTGCTGTTTTCTACATTCTTAGGATGATGAATATAGATTCCACTGGTCATGATTTCCCTTGCCCATATACTCTCTTTTGGAATGTGAAAAGACAAACTCCAGCTCTAATTCTCAATAAAGATGTAATTGGCATGCTGGGATTTTTGAAAGTCATAATTCGTCTTTCTTCTTCAGGATGATTTTCCTTACAAGTTCTGTAACATAAGGTCTTATTTCTTCAACAGAGACAGTAGAGTCCCAGGCCTTTACTACTTTCCCATTGGGGTCCACCAGGTATTTCCAGAAGTTCCAGGTTGGTTCTTCTCCTGTAGAATCTACAGGCAACAAAAAAGTGGAAACTTAGAAAAGAAAACCACGTTAGCCAATTCCTGACATTTTTTCATGTCAATTTGATGATTACCCTCTCAGAGGAAGAAGGAATGTAAAATTAAGAGGTAGTTCAGACTGAATAATAAGATTAATTTTCTGACAGACAGGGAGCTTTAACTAGACAGTAGCCCCCTGGAGACTAATGGAAACAGTCAAGCTTGAGACAGACAGGAGAAAGCACTATAATCGGTGTTAAAGTGCATGCGCATGTGTGTCTGGTGCTATATAGATATCTGAAACAGTTGAACATTGATAGGAAAATGGAATTTGGCATAACAATATAGCTGTACCAAGACTGATTATTTGTGTACTTATCCAGAATTTTTCCTCCAAAAGCACCCAGTATCGTGTGTTTCAGAAGTATGTTTAAAGAAATGCTACATAAAGAAATAACAAAGTAAATTGTTCCAGGAGGAACAATTACTACAGTTTTTCTCTCCATGACCACGTACTCATTTTACAAGAGTCGCATATCCTTTACTATTCTGCTACATGACGAATAAAATTTTGAGGATTTTCAATCAGACCAGGAGCCTCATCCCACTAATAGCACAAGTACAGACGCTACAGACAAATAAGCATCTTTTTCTATTGATTATACATTGGGCAAAATCTCATAAGGAATCAGAACATATTTCAAAATATCATCAAGACACAGCAGACCCACACCATTGACTACCTTGTCATTATGCTGCATAAATATACTGCCTCTAGCAGCCTCCCTTTGTGTGTGGACCAAAAGGGAAACAGAAGTTTTGCAAGTTTCATGTGACATGTCTGCAGTAACAACCCCACTGGGCAAAACAGAAATGGAAGAATGTGAAGAGAATTAAAGGGAAGTTTGGCTAGCAGGAAGATCCATTACAGACACCTGGAAGAAACTGGGCTTGGGGTAGCCAAAAATAATACTACTGACACTCCTTTAAATTCAGTGGTATGTGGGAGAACACTGTAGTGCTGTAGTACTGTAGTAGCGATATAGTCCTTGCAGAATGCAGCTCAGATGATACCATGTCATATTGGGCTTTATTATATATCATTGCTTGAAGGCGTTTCATTCACATTGGCTAAAGACTGACATTTAGTTTGGCATTTAAATGGTATTTAGAGCATTTGTTCAGTGCATGAAAAGCAGTGCCTTGATAAAGAAAGTAGTGCCTGGGGTGTCATAGTAGCTGTCAGGGGCAACAGAGAGAAATCCTGCCTTGTGCAGGAGGATGGACTACATGACTTCTGACCTCTTTGAGCCTGACAATTCTGCGCTACAGTTCTGTGAATAGGCATAGATTATTTTTTTTCTGTCAGATGGTATTTTGTGTTAGAGGAATTCCACACTGGGGGAACAACCCCGCAATGTTCCAGACTACTCACCAATTAAGTACTTGAAGGCAGGAATTGCACCGGCTCCACTGACTGCAATTTTGCTGAACATAGGAAAGGAGGCACCATACGTCTTCCGTGCAAAACTCTCAATTTCTTTGTTAGTATCTGGTTCTTGCTGCCCAAACTGATTGCATGGGAATGCCAGCACATTGAAATGATATGGGCCAAGGTCTCTCTGTAACTGTTGTAAGGCCTTGTAGTGGCTATCTGTATACCCACACTCACTTGCAACGTTGACAACTAGTGACACCTGAAGAACAAAAGAGATAAAAAAATGTGCTGCACAGGTCAGTTTTCCAACAGGTAGGCTGGGATGCAGATTATTTTCAAAAAATGAGAATGTCTAGAGAACTGTGATTGAACACTTATGTTTGAAACTACATCGAGTTCTGTTCACAATAGGAAGATTTAATATTTCTTTTATGTATTCCCATTTGGCAACCATGAAGATAATAAATAAACTGCTAAGATAATTCAATTCTCAGTTTATAGAGTATCTATGCTTCTCCATTCTGCCTTCTGGATAGTTTCTAAGCATATTTAAGAAATGACCATCCAGCTAAGATATACCAAGCTGCATGAAAGAAACTTGCAAATTAATGTATTTTGGTAGTTCTGTTGTGAAGCATCTGTTCTGCAGCATCTTTCCTTGTACCAAATTTAGTACTCATACAGAACTGGCTGATCCATTTATCATTGCTAGTGTAGATGTCTTCACCTGGAAGTTAATAGAAGCAATTATGGGATTTTGGGTTGGTCTGTGCAGTATAGACTGTAAAATTTCCCACCATTTCTAGAGGAAATCTATTCAGTTGTGACAAAATGACAAGTTTTTGCATAAAATTAAGTGACCTAACCGTGACCTGACACACATTACACAGTTTCTCAAGGCCTTGAAGAGCTTTCTGTTGGTTTTTGAGATATTTTATCTTTAAATAACTCCCAGAATTTATTTCTAGACTTACAGCTTTTATTATTCTTATGAATTTCTTAAGTGTGAGTTGAGTCCATTCTAATATTTCTTCAGAGTGGATTAAAGCTGAATGTAATATATCTTTTAGATACAATATGATTTTATTAATAAAAATAGCATTATGCACTTTATAATGATGTTTCTTTTACATATAACTACACTCTATTCCTTTTTTCAGACCAGTTTGTAAGAGTCGTAATGCAATATAAATATTATAATACTAAAAATGTTTCTACCCACCTTTGGATTCTTACGTTACTATTGTTCCATATTCCTAAGTGTATGTTTTTATACAAAATATAAAAGTATAAAGGAAATAGGAATAGAGTGCATCAAATAAATTATAATATATGAAAAATAAATTACTACATGTGTATAGTGTTTTTAAGGCCAGAAAACAAACCAGCATATAAAAGCCCATAATCTGGGTAAGGTATGGGATCATAAGATGAAATCCCTAGAAGCGGTAGGAATGAGTAAAGAAAAAGCTAAGGGGATGTTGGTGTTTATCATTTCTTACATTAAACATTAACACTTACTTTGTGTATTTTATACCTTGTATAGGTATATGGCCATACTTAAAGTCATTTTGGAGTGACACTGTTTTCCCTGGAAGACAGGTAATCTTATAAAGCACAAGTTGATGTAATCTTCTTTGTGGTGTGGTGCATCAACAGAATACAATCTAAGCAATCCCTGTACACTTATGAAACATGATCTGGAGACATCTAGCTAACTTCCAAAGCATCGCATTCATTCAGACAACATTTACAAGATCTACCTGAAATTTTAAATTCAGTCTCCTAAAACATCCAAAGATGTATAATTAGATGTATAACTACAATCCAAAGAGTGTAACTAGATTTTTTTTTTCAGAGAAGAGGTAATAATTTTATGATGCATTCCTGTTGCAGACTGTCAGCATTTCAAATAGAACTTACACACTGGACATAAAAAATAACTATTGGCAGTTCTGTTCTTTTCAAATAATCTCTACTTACCAGGCATAGTGATAACTGTAGTTTAGTATGACTGAAGTAAAGATAAATTGTAAGACTAAGAGTTGAAGTCACATGCAGTTCTTTCATATAAAATTCTAGAGGCTTTTTAAAACATAGTTTAAGACTCAGCATTCTCATGATGCTGAAGTATTCATATACCTTACCATATTCACACCTATTGGTACTTTATCCTAAATACAATGCTAAGGTAAGAATTTATCATTGGAGATTTGGGGAAATAAGGTTGTGTAGGTATTATGCTCATATTAGAACAGATATGAAAGATGACTTGCCAATGAAAACAATCAAGCTTTTATGACTTCTACTTGATTTTGAAGTTAGGAGGGCTTGAAAGAATTCACTCCAAAAGAAACAACAATTTTAATTTACAGCTGTTTAAAACCAGTGATTACTTGGCATGGTGGTGAAAAGCGTGAGAGCTCACACTGCAAGTGGTGCAAACTTCCAAATGTAGTCCCAGAAAATAGGAGGAAACTACACACAGCATTTCTTAGAATGGCAGACACATTATGCTTCTCTTTTTTGCTTAGAAAAATGCATTCTGTTACTGAACTCCATCATCTAATAGTGCAAACCTCCTAAAAGTATAACAAACACATATAATAAAAAACTTTCAGGATTTATTAATATTTCATAAGGAATGTTTAAAATGATTGTTTAAAAATATTTACCAAGTTATCTTTCAAGTGTCTGGTACCAGAATTGATTAAATGCAGTGATTTTTTTGGTCTATATTTTATTTTTAATAAATAACAGTCACCCTTTTGTTCTCATGAAGAAGCTGTACTTTGACTTCTTACAACTATTAATGATTTAAATTAAGTTCAGTATGCCTCTTGACTGACTTTAGGCTCTGAGAGTGCAAGTCAAGTACACCACCTAGTGTGCAGTGCAAACAATTCATCCTGGACCTTACAAAAATTGTTTAATTTAAGCTGAATTCTCTATTAGCTGTTGTCTGACTGCTTAATACTATCCATTCCTTCCCTTTGCTTAGAAAACCTATGCATTCTAGTAGTGAACTCATTTATTTAACACTGCAAAAATATTTCTTGGTTTACTTGATGTTTACACCAGTGTTACCTCCTTGAGAAAAAGATCCCTACAGAGATTTATGAATCTGCTATCAGCTTCAAGTAACCCTTTGTGGATCTGTTAGAGAGACAGTAGATACGTAGGTTTTTAGATCTGGAGATTCTTAACTGGCTCCATCTGACTGATGGAAGAACCAGCCACAAGTGTCAGATTATACCGACTCACAGAGTTGTTACCTTAATGGAAAAAAATAGCAATACTTTGTATGGTAATTGAGTAGCTATAGTCTGTATTTATCCACATTCAATAATACTACATTCTCAGATTGCAGAGAGTTGTGATGCAAAGTGCCTAGCATTACCTTCAATAGTAAAATAATACTTTACAATGTTATAGTGCCTAATACTTTTACATTATTATAGTGCCTTTGGTTCAAGATTTCCAAAGCACTGTACTAACACTGCTTAATTACACCTCAGCACACGGTACTTAGCTGTGTGGTAGATAGGCAGGCAGGCAGGCAGGTAGGTAGGTACTATTATATATATAAACGCAGCAGGGAACAGTTGATGCTTGAGAGTTCTGACTCCCAAATAGATACTATTTTTGGTAAGAACACTGCCTCTTACAGCATATCTGATAGAGATCATAAAATAAAAGATAAGCTTTATTTAATTAGACAGGTAGATAGATTACATATAAAACTAATCTTATTTGGATCCTGTTGATTGTTTTCCAGCCACACATCACTGCCCTTCATTTTTCATGTAGATGGGTCAACATCAGTATGGTAGCCTGGAAAAAGCATATGAGGATGGCCTTGTGCAACACAGTAAACCAGACAGCTTTTTGATCTATTTCCCTTCTGGTACTCTTTTTTTCAGTCGTTATAGTCCTCCCTTTCTCTGCTTTCAGGCAGATGTAATATCACACCTGATTTTGTAGTATGTATGCCAAATTTTTAGCATTCTGGCAATATAATGCCTTATGTCCTCATAAAAAGAGTACTCCCTCACATTTTTTGATACTTTTATTAAAGTGGAGGATAGGTTATGTCTGTGCACACTTATTTCAGAAAAAAAAATCTGTTCCTTAATTTTTTTCATTTTTGTTATTTCAGAATTGTTAGTATGTTTCTTATTTACTATATGAGGAAGGGTACTCATGATTTGTATCAAGATGCACTTGAATGGAAAATGAAATAGTATCAATCAGTCTTACTTTTTTCTTACTAAGAAAAATTATCTCAATAATCTGAGTACACAATAATTTATATTAGTAATAGTTATTGAAGAAAGATTCTGCAAGTCATGAATTGCACTGATTGTTTCTACTTAGCATGGCTCTTGTGTTTTTAGAATTAGCAGACTATTTTTTTTATACTCTGGGAGCTTTTGGGTTTTTTCAATTCCCAGTTAGTTTCTTGACTACAAATTAAGTAGTTATTTAACTAAATTAGTTGAGTGACTGAATTGAAGAAAATGTTTTCTCTACATCTGCCAGAAAGCTTAAGGCTGTTAAAAGCAGGTTTAGCAATTAGCAGACTAAAGTTCCAGGGGCTAACTAGTGACTCATTTTCTTTAAAACATCAGCAGCACATTTGTAGTACTTACATATTATTTGCTTTCTTTTAATAGCTTTAAAACATCACGATAAACCTGCATCTTAACGTTACTTATCTAACTGCAGATTTAAGTATGTTTATTTTAAGAAATAAAAGGGAGTTTTAATTAATCTTTGTCTACCTTGATACTGAGCTCTGACAACATAATGACAGAACGGGATGTGTTTTATTGCTGTAATTTTCTTTAAAATTGTGCACATGCATTCTCAGATAGCAGCTAGCCTGAACATGAATAGGCTCTCTGAAAGCAAATCTTTTTGTTCCATAGAGAAGCTCATCATCACTTTTTTGGAATAAACTATTCTAAATGGCCTAGCAGAGATCAAGGAATACCATTCACTGATGGCTCTAGAGCTCTCCCTTATGAAACCAGTCACGCCCCGAGGATGGCCTGGTATCATAGCACCACTGGCGATACAGACACACACCCCTAACCTGGCATGGTCATGAGATACCGGGGCAGCCTCTGCAGCTTGTTCCGGAGGGGACTAACACCCTCAGCTCTCTGCAGGGTGGCTGTAAGGAATTCCTCCAAGATCCTCCTTTACTCCATTCCATGTGGATTTTGGCCCTGAGGTAGAAGCTATAAGTGGTATTTGCTTATTCAGACAGATTTGCAGATGACCTGCAGACAAAACATGCCCCAGTAACAGGATTTATTGACAGAGCCTTTGGAAGGAACTCCTTAAAAAAAGCAAATATTGCTTAATAGGTTTCATGGTTTTTCCAATATAGATATTTGAGTGTGCATTGGACCAGTTCTGCTCTATCTGAATTGTGAACGGAGGGGGAGGAGGACTTTGACCAGGTAAGATTCAGACCTCTCATTTGGTACAATTCCACCCGTATCCCTTTCTGCTGAGCTCAGGAAAATGTACATCTCCTCCCATATCCCTTCTCTGCCTTCCTGCCAATGTTTTAGTGACCTGCTGCTGTGGACTAGTGAGCTCAGACACCTCAGTGAAGTACCCGAGGAGAGGGAAAAGGAAGGTGGAAACACAAAGCTGGAGAACAAGGGTGAAAGTGAGAAGTGGTGCCTGCCTTTTTGGGCAGCAGCTAAGCTCTTGGATCGCCTGGCTGTATCACAGAAGATGTGTTACTTGTGCACTAAGGCTGGCAGTTGTGGGCTTTGTGTTGATTTTAACTTCTGTAATCTCTGAATGTGGCTGTAAGAGCTTATAGTATTATGCCCCCTGTGTGTTAAGTTCCCTTTTCACTCTTCCATAGGTACTGACCGTCTTTCCTAGATGGTCAAACCACCAAAAAAAAAATAAAATCAGGTTACATTCAAGGAAACTGTTCTTAAAATGGGAAGGAAAGCTCAGCCTAGAACTCCTTAATGTAGTATGTAAATAAAATTTAAAAGACATCATAAGAGTATGTGTGTCTACATGCCCTTCTTCATACTGCTCTGTAACATGAAAAAGTGACAAGGGGAATAGCATGATGGTGCTACAATTTCACTATACACTGATAATTAATTACTTTATCATGTCTCTCACTTTTTTACTAATTATGGTGAAATCTGTTAACTCCATTAGCTACCAATTAAATCCCATCTTTTTTTTTTAATGCAGAACATTAAAAAGGAATGGGATTTAGGCGAAAACAATTAACTAACAGTCATGCAGTTAAAAGGCAGAAATAAGCTCCAAAAGTAAGTTATACAAAGGTACGACCTCCGAGCTTCAAATTTAACAGCCACAACCCAGTGCAATTCATCCTGCTGAATGAACGGCAGGCAGACAGGCATTCCCTGCCTGCCACGTCTACAGGCAGCAGCCTGCACAAGGAAAAGACGTGGACACACACGGAGGTTAGACTGCAAACGTTTTATTTAAAGCCTGCAAAGACCTATCGAGCAGTATCAAAGGCAGCATGCAGGCAACACTCCAGATCAGTTAAAGAAGAGTCGTAAACCCAAATCTATCTGCATGCGTGCACCAAGTTAATGTACAACCTCTCCACCCCCACTTGGTTTTTGCAGACGTGCAAAGACCGGCTGGTTAGTGAGTCAGGACGAGAGCTGCCCATCTCCGTGCAGACTTACCGAGCCCCTGTATTTCTCCAGAGAGACTAGTTTGCCCCTGATGTTTACAACTTTGAAAGTGTAAAAATCAGGCTCTTTCTGCTGCGTAGCGGAAAATGCTAAGAGCAGGAGTGCTGCAATTGCAAGGAGCATGGCTAGAGGGATGAGGAAAACTTTGGGGAAGGAAGAGGAAGGCTTGTGCTCCACACTGCCCTCAGGATCTAGCATGCTGCACGGCCGTGCTGCAGAGACACTTGCCACGATGGGAAAGCGCTGCCGCAAAGAAAGGACTGCTGCAAACGGAGCTTTTGCAACAGTCTGGCTTCTGCGAAGGGTTAGTAGAAGCTGTGTCCATACCAGACCAAAGGAAGATGTATTTATGGAGGATTCAAATACTCTAAAATTGAGTGTTTCATGGTGGTAGTGGTCTATGAAGTAAGGCCATTTATGGGTACAAGACAAATGAAAGTGCTACTTGGCTCAAGAATAGTAATACCATTTGTGTCTTTGGGACACTGGTCAGATTTAGAGATCTGCTTTAACTATGTCCTAGGAAAATAAGGCATAGAGTTATTGTGATTTTTGATGGATTTGCAAGTGCCTTTTTTTAGTATACTGACTATAGTATCTAGTAACTACAGTGTAATCTCAAAGGATACCAGTGGCTTGGTTGCTAGTGGTTACTGATGCGAGTGCTCTGAACAATAGTCACAGCATACAGTCAGTAAAAACAGAACTACAAACATATCATGCATAGTGTTACGTGAAACAGAGCGCCATTACCAGGCCTTCAGGAAATTCTCTGCATGCATCTGGTTGATGAGGAGTGGCCAGACCACTGGTCTTGACAGTGTGATCTGTGAGAAACATACTACCAAAGGGTTTTTAAGCAAGAAAGAGGCATTAAGCATCAGGAACTGAATTTGGTACCAAAGCTTTCAGATATACAGAGCCAAACCACTGCTTCAGTGCACTGATGCCATTCTTGGGTTGTCTGCAAGAAAAAATAGCCATTTGTACAATTCGCTACTATGCCTGCTGGAAGAAAAGGGTTTTTATATATAAAGTAACACCAATAGAAAGCATTTGATGGTCATTGATTTCTTCTTGGATGGAGACACTGGTCCTCCATGCCTATGATTCTGATAATTCTTGGCAAAGAAAAGCTAAATGTAGTGATTTACAGAAAACAATCAAGCAGCACATCCAAGGCATATTGAAAATCTATCTTTTGAAGAACAAGTTAAATTTTGTAATCTCACTTGGTGATTTTTTTTTTTAAATTGAGTTTTGGTAGATCTTTGACATCTTGATTAAATTTGGTTAGGTAATTCAATAAGTGGCATTACTGTAAGTGATGAAGCCATGTATAACTAGTTGAAAAATTTAATTATAGTTTTTAAACATTTCAGATTTTTCATGGTTTTATGTATTTCAGCTTAAGCAGACATCCAGCATCAAGAAATAATGCAATATGCTACAAAAATATATAGATGGAAAATCTTCTACCATGCTGTCTATGGGGAAGATACACTGTGCTAAGAATCTGAAGTTCTCATCTTCACAGGTAAGTGCTATCTTTCTGATCTTTCTGTATACTTTCCTGGCTGTAGTATTGACCAAGAACCTTTCCTTTAGATGACAGTCAAGTATGATTTCCTCATTTTATAAATAAATTATCTAAGAAGCTTTAGAGATTCTTCAGACACAGCTGGAGACAGAAAATAGGGCTTTAGTATAGTATATACATTTAAATAAATTTTTAAAACCTAGTAAATCCTAAAAATAATTTTAAAAATAATTCCAACAATGAAAATTATTTAATATAAGCATTTTTTGGCCAGAAAATTAAAAATAAATCTACCATACATGTCTACATTTTTTAGGCAAAATTATATAGTAGTTTTGGTATGGGACTGAAAAACGAAGCATCACTGCAACATGACACAAGGTTTTGCTCTGGAAAGGGACTTTTAAAAATCTACTTCCTACAGCTTTATGATTATTGTCTCTGATTTCTAGGTAAAATTTAGTGGCTTTCAGAATTATATTTTCTACAAACTAAGCCCAGAATCTGGAAGTTTTTGATCACTGGCACTGAATTGGGAATTCTTTAAACAATCACCAATTGGCAGTAGAATTCATCTTCCTCTTTTACTGCCATGTTTCTATATTGATCCCTGCAATAAAACATTCTTTAACATCAGCAAAGAAGGAAGAATTGTTCCTGAATACACAGAGAGAGAGAGACTATGTCAAAGACTGTTGGCTTTATAATAGTTCAAGTTTTCAGAGCCAAAGTGCACTAACATTTTATATTAAAATCTATCCAACTATTTGAACTAAATTGTTGAAAGAATCTGACATATAATAAATTCAAGCTTGCAGGAAAAACGCCAGTCACTTTTGCAAACTGGTGTTTGTTTGCTTGCTAGCATGTCTAAATGTTGGTCTAGGACTGTATTCAGTAGCAAGTATAATTTAGTTACTTTTGCAATTTACTCTGTGGCCTACTAAACCTAATAAAAATTGTTGTCAAACCGGACTGGACTGAAACCACTACCCAGCTAACCTCAGCTGTCCCCCAAACAGCATTGCAGCACTGCCATTTCTGCCACTGCTGACCTGGACAGGATCGGCCCATGTTCCTGAAGGTGAAAGCTCTGTGCTTCGTCCCATTAGCAATACCCTGAACTATCCAATCCTCATTTCGTAAAACGTGAACTTCAAGGGAACCACAAAAAAGCAGAGTAGCTGTAAGGATTGCACTGACTTCACAATACATTCAAAGGTACTTCTTGCCAGTATTTATAGAATTCAGTATTACAGATTTTGTTTACCTACGTAGACTCTCTGAGGTAGTGCTTTCAGCACTACTATTCACATTAATACTTTCCTTTGAACCCCTCGAACAGTTCAACATTAATCTTTTATGCGCCTTGTTTTTCTGGAAAGGCCACCTTAGCCTGGGCTAGGAAGTGCCAACAACATGACATTTCACTGCCAAGGAGGAGAAGTACTGTACTGGATCACCGAGAGATTTGCCTTACACAAGCACTTGCCAATTTCTTTAGGTCATCCTCCAGCACTGCCAAGAGCCAGGCAGGCCGGCTCTTCTCCCCTGAGACCTGCGAAACTGCCAGCAGACACACTGGCCAAGATGCTGTCGCTAGCTGCAGCCGGGGCCAGCTTCATAGCCCAGGTCAGGGCGCCAGGAGCAGTTTCCCCCCAGCGTCCCCGTTTATGGCAGGCTGCTTTGTGTGGAGCACACCCGCCCTTCACCGAACGCCGGCGTCAGAAGCGGGGAGGCGGGCGGGAAAGCCCTGAGGAAAGGGGGAACAAGGCCCAAGCTGCGACGTGGGGCAGACCCTCCAGGCAGGCCCTAACGCTGCTCTATAGGGCCTCGGGCCTAGCGTGCGTGGGGAAAGGCCTGGGATGAAAAAATGGGGAAAAAACAGGAAGAAATGGGGTGGCTGTGGGGGGAATTAAGGAAAAAAGGGAGCTGCTTATTCCCACATCCCTGGGGGAGGGAGGCCCTGAACGCCGGGGGAGATGGGAAGAGGGGCGCCACCCTGCCACTGGAGGGGGAGACCTGAGGCCGAGGGGGAGCTCCCCGGCGGCCGGGGCCGATCCCGGCAGGGAAGGGCCGGGCCGGGCCGGGCCGGGCCAAGGCGGGCCCGGCATAGCCGTCCGGCCGCCGCCCCGCGCCCGCCCGGCAGCGCCGCCCGCCCTCGAGGCTCTCCCTCCCGCCCTCGCCCCACAATGCATCGCGCGGCGCGGCTGACATGGCGGCCGGGCCGGACTGAGCCGCTGGCGTCGGGGCCTCCAGCAGCTGGAGCCGGGCATGGCGGGGGGGCAGCCCCGGCACCCCTAGCGCCGCAGCCAGGTACCGGGCTCCAGGGGCCGGGGGGGCACCGCCCAGCGTCGTGGGCCTCCCCCGAGGGGTGGGGGTGGCTGGGCGCGCTCTGCTCTCTCCCCTTATGCGGGGCGGGGGGAGGCGAGCTCGGGGGGGGGGGGCTGTCCGCGCCGGCGCCCCCCGCCTCAGCCCGCGGCGCCCCAGCTCCGCCCTGCCCCGGCCCGCCTGCCTGCGCCCCACCTCGACGGCCCATCGCGGCCTCCCGAACCCGCGCCCGGGCGGCTGGCGGCACCGGGGGTGCCCCGCACACCCGGCCGGGGGCGCCGGTCATAGCCCGGGATGGGCGGGGGGGGGGGGCAAGGTCAGTGGGGAACCTGGGCCGGCCCCACGGCCGCATCCAGGCGGGCGGCCGTCCTGAGGGCAGTGCCCGGCAGCGCGCCCGCCAGGGTCTGCCAGGCTGGAGCTGGGTGCATGCAGCTTGTTGTTCTCACGCCCTATGGAATTAAATATCGGGGGGGAGAGACCGTTGCAGTTGGTGAGGCTGCGCGGGGAAATGCCGCTCTGTCCTGGGCCACCCTCACAAACTGTGTCCCCCTCCGCCGTTTCTTGCCAAAGCGAGAGGTTCTCCTTTCTGTGGGTGAAATGTGCCTGAAATGACACACAGGCATCCATTCGCCTATGTGTTTGTGCTCTTTTGTTGGCTTATCTTGTATACAAATACAGCTGAATGACTTTCCTGCTTTTGCAATATGTTGCAATTTGCCAGTTGGCTGAATGTGTCATATTACCTGAGGCCTTCTTGCTTTTAAGGTTGTTTCTGGGTATATCAAAGGAGGACGAGCTCCTAACATGCAGAGAAACAGTATAATCAGGTTTAGGCTAAGGTAGGGATTAGTATGATAAAAACATAGTTGTATTGAAGTAAGGATCTAATAATTTTTTTATAGTCACGCCACTTCCACGTCACTTGGCTTCCTGAGCCCTGTGCCCTGGATTGAGGAGTCATTGCATTTGCTTGAAGATAGAGGATACGCGTTGTTTCTGGTTTTGTTTGACTTGTCCTCCCAGTTTCAGTAGGTGCTTTTTGGATAGTCTGACCCCAGATAGTTGCGACACAATTATTTCTGTGACAAGAAAAGTAAACCAGCCATGGAAGTACAACTTAATTACATCATCTGGCAGAAGATGCTTTATTAGGAGTGAGAGGTCTCCTTTACAAACATCAGTTTTGCAGTGAGCTTTTAAAATCACTCTTCTACTTAACTTTAGTGAAAATACCTTCATAAAATCAGTTTTGGGATGAAATTACCATTTCCCAGAACATATGTGTTGGGATATGTTCCCAGAAGACGCATACGGAGGGATCAGAAAGTTCCTTCTGTGTTGTGTTCTTGCACAGAAGGCAGGTGGGACATTTCTCTCATACCTCAGCTAGCAGAGGAAGGGAAACTGCCAGGTGCTACGGGACACCTGCATGGTATGGGGCATTTAGCTGGTTCTTCCTCTGAAGGGAATTGCTACTACAGGGAGAAGGAGAAAGGGGAGCAGTGTTTCCCTGTGTCCTATTGAAAGCAAGATATACCTGAGGAGCTCCTCTTAAATGTCTTGTGGATCTGCTTGTCAGAGTAATGGTTTTGGGTTGTGTATTCACACCGATACCATAAGGCAGTTCAAAATTTTGCCCAGCTGAGAGTATATCCTGTTTTCTAATTGTAACGCTTGCTTTTGAAATTTTACAAAGTCTTTCTACTAAATGAACTTTATTTTTGTCCCTATCTTAATGAAGTAATGTAATACTTCTACTGAGAACTGATAGAAAGAAGGATCCTGGAATTTGCTTAGTGGATTAATTTGCAGAATGGAAGCAATCCAGGCGAAGTCAACATTTCTGATGCTTTTCGCATATTAAGACTATATTATATAGTTTGATAAATTGCTTAATTGTACATAAATGATAGATCAGAAACTCTTTTAACTTAGAAGTACTAAAGACTTATTACTTATATTTAGTAACAATGCATATGAATCTCATTTTTACCTTTTTTTTTATCAGAGATGCATGCATACATGTATATGTGCTCATACTGTATCCTTGGTTCATAATTTTGGTTTTGATGTTTCAGCAAATCTTTGGAAAAAACCACTTTATCTGATTTCTTAGATTTTATTTTTTATTTCTGTTGATGTATGAAACAATATTTCCAGCAAGAAGTAACTTTCATATTTTAGTTTTTGGTGTCAGCAAAGCTTGACTTGGGAGTCTGGAATAGGTTTTGCATTACAAACTGCTGTAACTCAGTCTATGTGCCAACTATATGGATGCATTCTTGACAACTTTTCTAAACTAGTGGTTTTCAGCATATTTCTTTCAGTAGTGAAAGTGCTGGATCGTGGTAAAGCAGACGTAAGGATACTAGTAGAAGATCAATTTGCTTTAGCTGTAGTTTGTGAACTAGTTTGCGACTGGTGTGAAGTAGTTCAAAGGCTGTCCCTTCCTCAAGGATTAGAGTTCAGGTGAAGGGATCACTATTGCTTAAATACAAGATTCAGATAAACTTCTATGCCACAAATATGTACTGCTGTATTTTTATTTAGCATAAGTGCCAAGTGTGAATGGAGGTTTAAGAATAAGATGCATAAATTGAGTTTAGATGCATAGCTGCCATTTAAGCCAGTTTCATGATCAGTTCAGGCCTCTGGAAGTTAGTTTAGCATCTGAAAGGCTTTAAACCTATGCAGTGCTGCACTGTTTTTTCGAGGCTCCTCTCCTGTAATGGTACAAATGTTGTGTTTGTTTTTAAAGTTAGAGCTACCTTGGATCAGTTTCCTGATCTGGTTACAGCATGTATCTTGCAGCACACAGGGACATTTGAGGCAGGTGGTACCCCTCTTCTGGCTTCAGTGCTTGCTTAAGTTGATTGTGAAATCTTTAAAGGACTATTGCAATAAAACCCAGGATCAGAATCAAAATGTACTAAAGCATTAGGAATCTTCATATGAAACACAGAGGTAAGGGAAGTAATTGTAACTTAGTTACACAGCTGGTGTGACTGAGAGGATGGCTTCCCTGAGTTCGGAATGGGAGTCGTCAGCAGTAGTAGGTTCAGAAAGTGGTAGTTCTTGGCATTTGGTGACATGCCTCTCTCTTACCTTCTCGGTGAGTCATACCGTGTTGTAGAAAAGACAGAGGGTGTCAATGCGAAGAGAAAATAACCTACAAGAAGCACATCTTGTACAGATTTCCTATACAGCATATTCTGCTCATTTAAGAATTTAATTGTAAGATATTTGCATGTACATATGTTACCAAGTTTTGTATCAAGCAAAGCCTTTCCTGTTACTTCATTTACTCAGCAGTACTTTCATAATTCAGATATAACCCTGTTACAGCTATATATACACACACACACTTGTTTATCTAATCATCACTCTGTAGAAATTTTCAGTCCTTCGTGTTGTAAATACAACATCAGAGCTTCCTACTGAGTTACGTATCTTCACTAAGCCCAGAGTGCTGGTTTTGTTGCATCCCTGTTTGTGTGTTAAATTTTTTGCACACTGCGCTGGCTTCCTTCCAGATAGATTTTGGTAGTATTATACTTACTAGCCTAAATTCTATAGCCTGTAGAAACAGGAAGATCTGAAACACTGTATAGCACTTATGTTTGTTACTAAGAATACCCCTGGGTTTATTGCTGATGGAGCCTGAGGCACTTTAGTGGTCAGTAATCTCTGAGAGTTTGAGTTTTCAGTAGTTTGGAAAAACATAAATTTGTACTAAGTTATGTCTAGTTCATCATAAAACAAATATAAATGTGTGATAACTTTTTTAAACTATTGGCATAGAACATGGGAGAAACTTGAATGATTTGTAGAAGTTCTCAGACACGAAAATGGGCCTAAGGCTGTAAACAGTCCAGAAAAGAGACACCCCCCCAGCACATTAGGACTGTCTGTAGACATTACCTGTGCTGCAATCTGAGCAGAGTACGGAAGACAACCTTTCCTTTTGTTCCTGTCTGTGGCTGTAACCTTTGCTTGCTGAATTTCCTTTTATTTTTGTTAAGGAAGTTCAGCTGGGCTATATTGGTAATCAGCTGGCAGGGAATGAGGTTAATCACCCCACTTACTGTTAGAAGGCTGGCTGGGGAGATTTGAGCTTAAGGCACAGTCATAATGGGACAGATAAAAGCAGGTCTCAGATAAAATACAGGTCCCTCTATCTCAAAGGAGGGAGTGCTTTATAGAAACAGGGTGATAACAATTATGTTTGTAGTACTTTCGCTGTTTATATTTAATCTAGTGCTCCCTGGGGAAACAAAACTTATGAGACTGTTCTCTTTCCCTTTAGTTGCTCTTCTGCACTGTTGTCATTACTTTTGGACGTTTCAACCAGTTGGGACCAAATTTTAGAACATATTTGAAGTAATGTCAAAAGATCGTTGAGTTTCTGTATGTTTTCTGGAAAAATCATGCCTCATTAGAGGAGGGGTCTCTGCTGAGGGGGAAGCAGGAGGAAGTTACGTTTTCTCTTAGGGAGCAGCTAAGAACCAGTCAGCACATATGTTCCTTCAGCTACAGCATGTCTCCTCCGCTTGCCCAATGGGCTGTGATCGAGAGTGTGACAGAGGAGCACGAAATGAATGTATAGGAAACGAGGTATATTCAGTTCTGCTGCTAATGAAATTACTAAAAAAGAAGTGCTTTGCAAAAAAGCAACTCAGCATGCAGGAGCTCACAGTTTAACTTGGCCTTCATCTTTGAAGAGGCCCTGTTATGGCAAAGTCTGACCCAAAATCTATGCTTTTGAAGGAGTTAAATACAGTTGAACAACTTGACAGGAAGGAGCGGAAGGCAAATGAGTAGAAATACCTTCTTGAAAGTGTTTGGGTTTTTTTTTTCCTGTTTGGAAGTAAGCTACCCTGAGCTTTTGCAATTCAAATGCAGAATTTTCTAATGCTAGTCTGAGAGAAGGAGGAAACAAAAGAAACTGGCAGAAATGAAAGTGAAACAATCTCGTTCCTTCGTTTTGTGAACCTAAAATGAATTCTACAGTAGTGAAATCGAAGCTGTTTTTAAACATTTTTAATTTGATTATTATAGGTATGTGTAGGCTTAATAATTTTCTGGAGTTTGAGGTCAGATGGTATCTTGTCTGACCTCAAGCTGTTGTATTGCAGCCAGATTATTTTTCTACAAATAGCCAAGAGTTGAGCTAGATTTCAGGGGAGTAACTGGTGCTGTACATTCAGAAAGCAGGGGAAACCAAGTCCCCTGTAACACCAGGATATTGAATAAATGAAATATGCTGAAATTATTTCAACAGATTAATCATAACCCACTTTGCAGACGCAGGTGAAAAACTCTGGGTTTGTTGCCAGCCTGCCTGGAAGAAGGTCTGGCAATTTGCTATGAGCCTGAGCTTGTGACTAAGACATGCCATCCAGGTTTCTTGAAAGATGCCACCTCAGCACTGATTCACTCCACTCTAGGGTTTTGTTTCCAACCATGTTATTCTTTCCGGAGGGACTCCTTTCTCTCCTCCCATTTCCTTCTCTCCCCTCTCTCATATGTAGATGGACAATATCTGATAGAGGAGGAAGGATCTTTTTGAGACTGTCTTGGGTTTAGTAGTGCTCTCTTTTTTGTTTTTCACGTTAAGTTTCATTAGTTGGTTTACTTTGCAGTTCTTTGTGAGATGGTAATGTGGTTACTATTGAGTACGTTACAGCAATTTAGATTGTTTTTTGTTTGCTAAATCATTTCAATATTTAAGAGCAAAAGAAGAAAAAGAAAAAAAATCCCAAAGTACAATGTTATTATTGCACTTGCATTTCAGATTCTGAATTTCATTGTGGAACTCTTAACCTTTTGTACAAAATATTCTTGTCTTAGGAAATTTCATTACCTATCTTTATTCATATTTCTCAAGAATAAAGGATATGTCTGTGCTTTTTAACCTTAACTACTTGCATTTGATTACACTCACTCTCTTAATATGTAACATTATCACAGTACTCAATTTATTAGCTGGGTTATAGTTTTTACTAGCAGTTTCCTTAGTTGTTTTTTCCTGTCACATTTGTACATTTGATTAAAGCTTATATATTCTCTTTGAATATATAACTGTGTATTTTATTGAATGGATGAGATTAAATAATTTGAGCCTACAGTAGAATTTTTGTGGATTTTTTTTTAAACCTTCTTGCATAATGTGAAACTAACAATTTGACACTTATAAAAAGCAGAGCAAAATGAAGCCCTGCTTTTCCTCCAATGCCAGAGTTTCATGGTAGCTTTAAAGTGGAAGTGGTGCCAAGAGAAGTTGTCCCCACCCTACTAGTTGTTTTGTTATTACCAGCTCCTGCTCCTCCTCCTCCCTTGTGCCAGCTTTATGTTAAGCCGGATTGGTTTTCCGGTTTTGTTCACTGAGGAACTGCACAAGGGAGGGAGCAGCCCGAGGAGTGGGAGTAAGTAGCCAGGGTTGGAGAAAGGGTGTTACTGCCTCTGTCAGAGTTGGTGCCAACCTATGCTGCTTTTCAGTGAATGTGGAAGTGTGGCCTTGGAGTGCTCCAATCCGGAGTTGAAGAGTGATGTGGATGTCAGAAATGGAAGTGGAAATGGTGTGTGTGTGTGGTTTTTGTTGTTTTGACTTTTTTCCCTCCTCTTCAGGTTGAGCAACTAAAACATAAGGAATAGTTTAGAATTTGAAAAATCCTACTCTCCTTTCTCTTCTGGTTACATAAAAAAAAAAAAATTCACAGTAGAGTACAGTTCAAAGATAGTGACATCCTGTACGTAGCTATAACATCTCACCAGTCTATAGAGCAGTGCTTTACACTGGAGGTGGGAGACTAGAATACTTTCGCCAGCCTGTGGGGACCCTGCTCTGTTCTTACCACACTGAGGCTTGAGCAATGCTGGTACAGGTGGGCAGCAGTTCCTGTTGCCGAGCTAATAAGAATTGCTTTGGGAAAGACCGACTGCAATCCAAAGGCAAATACTATTTAATCTTTTTGATTTTTTAAGTAAGAGCTAGGTGTAATCAGTGTTTAATAGAAAATAGTTGTAATATTAGCTAAATGTATTTGTGAGATAAAATACTTAGCTGTTGGAATGAATTTAGTAGTACAGATCTTTTTCTTTTCTATTTTACTGAAGACTGTGATGCTGACATTAACTTCATGAAAATTCTTGTAGTTTTAGTTTGTTTGTTTGGGTTTTTCTCATTTTTGAAAGATAATATGTATTTTCAATTATGTCAATAGATTTGTGTCTCTTTAAAGTGAGAGAGAGAGAGTAACTACATTATATAGCCTGGAAAAAAAAAAGTACTGTCTTTTATACTGATAATATTCAGAAAGGTTTTTTTAACCAGGCATTTTAATCTGATCCTTCCTTCTGGTTCTTATTATTTAAGTACAAAAGTACATAGTGATACTTGTAATAGGTGTAATTGACTTTTCTATTATTCGTTTTCTTCACTAAATGATAAGCTACTTATTTTGATGGGTTCTGTAAAACCCAGAAATGTCCATGGATCATGCTTTTACCTACCAAATTTGTAGGTGGACAGGAAAGAGAGAAACTCTGTTCCCAAACTCCATATCTTGCTATAGTTTTATAAAATTTATTTTCTTCTATGTCTAATACTTCATTCTCATAATTTTTTATTGCTATCTCAAGGTTATTTAAAAAAGTAAATCCAAGTTCTTGTTACACATTCCCCCTTAATTTTCTCTATTAGCAAGAGTAATTCTGTACAGACTCACTTATTCATGCTTAGCTTCCCATTGGAAGAACAATCTTTGAGTTGTCTCCAACATAAAGCTCAGATGTTATACCACCTAAAGGACTGAGATTTAGATAAGTAAAGTTAATCTGCAGCTAAACAAAATATTTACTATTTGTGGGTTTTTTGGCTAAGCAAAATCTTACTTAATTGATGGCACTTAACTTATATGAGAATTATATGTGTCAGAAATATGCTTAAGTATCTGTGGATACAGGTGATGGGTCAGGTTTATTATTAATACTTTGAGCTATATCTCTAAAAACTTTTTTTTTAAATCAGTTAATAAAATGGAGCTTGCTTGCTGGAAACTGAATTAGTTTTCTGTAGCGGCTAATTTGAGTGCTATGCTTATTGAGTGGTAGTTTTTAGATGTGTTAAATTTTTTCTTTTCTTTTTTTTTCCAGTGTAGTTGCAGACATCTTGGTTCTTGGTTTTTTCAGAAAGCCAAAAATAGGAAGGAAATTAAAAAGCAAGCTGTTGGCAGGTTTATCACTGAGTGTTTTTTACCATGTTCTGCCATTTTTCTTCTCTTCATATCCCCTCCTCTTTTAAGTAGAAGTCAAGATGATAAAAATTTTCATGAGTTTTACTTTAATACGGAATGTATTATGAAAATTCACTTATGCCTGTGGGGGGAACATCCTTCCTATAATAATATGTAGTTACACTTTTCTTTTAATAGGTTTATTTTAGTGTATTGTCTACATAGAGCTTTGATATTTTTCCTTTGGTTTAAAAATGTCTGTCATTATTTCTTCAGTAGACAATCAGCTACGCTCCTTACCTGCACAGTGGATTTAAAATCAACTGCAAATTGCTGAAGAATTGCACTTAAAGTGGTCTCAAGAGACGGGAGAAGCCGGTCTTCACTATAATGGAAGAGGCCAAGAGCTCAAAGAATGGAAATCATGACCCAAGGAAGTCTGTCCGTCTTGTCTGTGAGGAAGGCAAAGCAGTCAAAGTTACAAATAATCAAAATTATAAACATAACAGAAATGACAGATCTGTGAAGGATGTGGGGAGAAGTTCTCCAAGTGGGAGTAGCAGCAAAAAAAGTAAGCAAAATGATGTCTGTTCTGAAAAACAAGGAGAAAATAAATCATGCAAAGTAAATAATTGTATTCCTGGAACTAAAGATACGGGGTCAAACGTTCAGGATCGAAGTAATGGAAAAGCAAAAAAATTTTCTAATTTATCATCAGCAGTTGAAAACCTGAAACAGACAAAAGCTCAACCAGTGGGAGAAAACTTTCCAGGCTCCCATGTTTCAGGGAATGGGGTCAGTACAGAAAGCTTAACAGCTACACAGAAAGGGAAACTGGTGTTGGAAAATCCACTGGGAGGTCATACTTTGAAGACTAGTGTTGATCAGACTGGTGATCCTGGTAAGACTGCGTCAGATCAAAGAAAAACGGAACATAAGCCTGATGACTTCAGTGAGTATTATTCAACACTGCTCTATTCAATTTTCTTCTGGTAAAACTGTTAACAATCTGAAACGGGCTTTGAAATGTTTCTATTTGCGTATTTTTTTCACATATAGTAAGTTGCTGATTGCATTTAGAGAGAACATGCTACTAATACAAGCATATTACTTAGAGAATAAGAGATAATGATAATAGCTGTCCTTTTTCCTCATGCCTAAGATCTAAACATCTTTGCAAGATACTTAGTGTGCGTGGGTTTCAGGCAATTCTGCGAATGTAGTGTCTTGGGAGGGGGGAACCCTTTATAATATCATTGCCACTTATGGAAATGCCAGCTATTACTGCTTTTCAGTAAGATCAGGGGAAAAAATCTGTAAGAAAAGTTGTGGGTTTTTTTTATAGGTAGGGGGAAAATGTTTACCTTTTTTCTGTGATTGTTGTGCTCTTTTTGTTACTAAAAATGTTTAAAATATGTTTTGGCAGATGGCTTTTCAATTTAGGGAGCTCTAGAATACGTACTATCCATCTGTGGTTATCCTTAGGAGTGTTCAATTCTTATACATATTTTTCAATTTCAGAATTAAATATATGGATCAGGCTTTGTCTCACTTCAGGTTAACTCCTTAGTTCAGGATTTGTCACACTTTTTTAGAATGCAGGTTTTTCTAATAAAAATACTGTTTTAAGACGGCGTGCCAGTGCAGACCTTCTATTTGAAGTATTTCCCACTATTGCAACAGCTACAGCAGTTGCTTGTATGGAAATACTAGGAAAATATTAAAGTGCATATATTTTTAGCTATTTTAATAAAATTTAACAGGAAAACCAAGTTGAAATGGCAGCATCCTGTGATCAGTCAGCTCTTTACAGACCACCATGATGTACTGTAGGGACCATCTGTCACTGAGAAACCAGGACTAGAAAACTTGCTCAGTTTTGATTCCTAGCTAATCTGGGGGCACAGATCTCATTTGAAAGGAAAGAAAAAAGGAAAAAACCCCAAACCAAACCACAAATAACCCTTAAGTTTTGCTGATGTAAAAACTACTGTAATAATTTAAGATGTAGATGTTTGTACGGATTAGTGGACTATGAACAATTCATAGACATCTGGAGGAACTGGCCTTTCAGAATTGACCTGCGTGTTTGTGAGTAGCAGCGTTCCAGAGCTTCCACGGTTGCTAGCTGTGGGTGGCAAGGTGTCGTAGTGTGTTCAGATGTAACTCCAGCAGCCTTCTAAATCAGGAGGTTGAAATGCCTGATGACTGGCTCTGTAAGATCATTTGGGTGAATGTCTTTAAGACAGTTTTATGACTGTTTCCTTAACAAAATGTATTGTGTAAAAAAATTTTAAGCCTAATGTTTCTTATTTCTGTTATAGTAGAGCATCACGATCTCGAGTACTCTATTCTGCATAATGAAAAAACCTCTTTCTTGCCTTGAAGAACTTAGTAGCGACTGTGAAGTTATGACTGAAACACAAAATGAATCTACCTTTTTTTTTTCTCTTTTTGATAGCATTCTTAATAGCAGACTAGTCTCTGAAGTCTCTCCAAAATACTGTTGTCTCTCCAACATACTGGAAAGATTCTAATGTCTAAGGTGATTTCGGCCAGTCTTTGGACAAAAAACTGGAATATAGCTCTAATTTGTGTCCGGCTCGTTAGTGAGATGCTCTTAACTGCTCTGTACTATAACTTTCACTTTTCCTCTCCTTGAGTTACTCTGAAGAAAATAACTATTTATTTCTCTAGGTAAAATAAAGAATTCTGAATCAGCTAAAGAACATACTTTGGAAGCTGATTATTTAGAAAACACTGCTCTTATTGATGAATCTAATCTGACAGCTGAACAGCAACTAGGATTGAAACAAGCTGAAGAACGTCTGGAAAGAGATTATATCTCCCGACTTGAAAAAGTAGGTTGAGTTAGTTATCAGCTAAAAAAGAAAATGGGTGTCTTATTTCATTATCATCACCATGTTTCTGGTTGGGTGGTACTTCTATTAGAGCCTGTTGCTTCTGTTTCTTTCTTCTTTATAGTAAGTCACTTCAGTGAGCTAAGATACTATGCCTAGTATCCCCTAGACATTCACCGTGGCAGATGATGTGGATTGAAAACTTAGTGTTCCTTTTGTGGCACATGTAGCCTTTGTAGAACAGTATTTTTTAATTCTACAGACCTAAAGGTTTACAGTTCCATTACTTACCTAAGATTTTCTAGAAAGTCTGGTTACCTGGAAACTCAGAATACAGGATCAAAAGGAACCTTACGCTATCTTCAGTATAAGCCTTCCACCAGTCTGAGTCACCTATATTGAAGATGAGTCCTTAAAAATGTTCGCCTGAAGTGTTCTTAACATTATCTACAGTGAAGCAAATTTTGCAGTCAATATAAGTAACCCAGAAGTTTTTCTTAATGTCTAATGTAAGTGTCTCTTGCAGCATTTTAATCCCTCATATGTCGTCCTAGGAAAATAAACAGAAGTTTATTACATTTTTCAGCAACTTTCTACACATTTGTGGATTATTACCATTCCTGCAGTCTTATCTTCTTTAGACTCACTCTTTGGTCTTAGGGTTTTTTTAGTCACTGGTTCATTCTTGTTGCTCGTCTGTAGGCATCCACCATGTAACTGGTATGCAAAACTGGACATGCAATTTCAGCTGAGGTCTTACATATAAAGAGGAAAGCTGACTTCATCTGTCTGAAATACAGCATTTGTGTTTAGGATCTCTGCTTTTTTAGCAGCAATAGGATCTTGGCTTGTAGTTTGAGCAGCAATGATCCCCATATCCTTTTCTTAAGAAATGCCTTATCAGGTGTTCCCAGCCCTCTGTTGCTTGCAGTTGACAATACCTAAGGAGGAATGATACTTTGCTTTGATACTGTTTAATTGCAGCTTATTTATTCCATTTCTCTAATTTGTTGTGATCACTGCATTTTTGTCATCTTAAGTCTTCTGTAACCTCTCCCAACTTGATATCTTTTGCATTTGTGGTCAGCACACCCTCTATTGCATTTCCTAAGTCTTCAACAAAAGTATTAATGTTTCTGAGTTCAGAAGGACCCCTGTTGGAAAATGCTTGGCACATGCTTGTAGGCTGGTGGTAAACCAGTCTAGGTATGTGTGCTCTGAGGACAGTTTTCTGAGCAGTTTTGTTCCCACCTTACTGTTCTTTATTTAGATAGTATTTATGGTCTCCTTTTGAGACTGATACTATGACAAGTGACAAAAACTTTGTAAAATTCAAGATAAAAACATCTGCTGCTGCTTCTTCAAAGCCCTATGATTTTTATCTTTAAAAAGCAACCTTAAAATTGGCTTATGCAATTTTTTTATAGCAGATCAGTTTGTCACCTATGACCTGTTTTGGTTTTTTTCCTATGTGCTTATTCATAACTTATTACTGTATTTTTCTGGATGCTGATTCTGACTGGTCTCTAATTCCTTGGCTCATCCTCTTTAGCCTTTTAAAGATATTCTTAAGTTCCTCTTTCCTAGTGATCTGGAACCTTCCCATCCTCTGTGAGTTCTTTAGAATACAACTGGCTCTTAGATAGATTAGCTCCCTGAATATCCAAGCACAAATTCCATGAGGCCTGGCTTGTTTGGATGCATCTGTCTTACTCAAGTAGCAGCCTGTAGCTTTTTTAGTTTTGCTGTTTTGAGCTCTTGCCCCTTTCATTGGTGTTAAGCATAACTAGGTGATTAAAAAAGGCTTTACAGTAAAGGCAAAATAAAAGGCATTTACATGATTCAACTTTCTGGCAACATCTGTTGACATAGTACTGCAGATCAGTATTGTGAAGAAATACCCAATTATTTTTTAATATGATTATTGCTGATACTCATTCAGTTTTAGAAGAGTGGTAAAATATTTTTGGTCTGCTTCTATCATCAGGTATTGAATATTTGAATCTTCTGAGCTAGCCAAGAGTAACAGTCTGTAAGTTGTTTTCCAAATGGATGTTTAATTTCATCTTACTAGGTATCTGTCTCATAGAAAATAAGGATGAAGAGGATTAGTAATAAAAGCATAATGACCATGTTATTTTAAATTGATATTTACTCTTTTTCTTTTTTTTTTCCCAAAGCAAAAGATCAAACTCTGTAAGTGGAAAAACTTGCCCAAATTTAGCAGTGGTTTAGGTTTCCGTATAATAAGTCAAATTTGTTTAACTGATCTATAGTCCACCTTAGTGTCTTAAAATGGTGTTCTCTGTTCATTCATTGTTATGTCACTGCTTAAACATCTGGTGTTTTCAGTATACTTTTCGGTTTTAGTAAATATAGATGTGTTAGAATTAGGATGAAGATACTAAGTAGGGTTTTTTCTTTCCCACTTACAACTGATAACAGTTACTGGAAAAATGCTAGCAAGTCTGGAGGAAAACTAATGCATTTTGTTGGGGCCCTTTTGTCTTCACAGTGAGCATATCAAAAGGTTTCCAATCTCTATAGCTGTGTTTTATTAGAGCAAGAAAATGCAACTGCAGGATGAGACAGATTAAAGTGGAATATTTGTGAACAATCCTTCGTCTTTGCGGAGGTGGTCCTTTCTGCCTTTTAGTCCAGTAGCTCTTCGCGGTTTCCTGGTTGAATAAACTCCACAGTATCCCCTCTTAGACCCTAGGAAAATAGTGATCCTCCCCCCATCATCTCCTGGGGCTTGGCTGCTTCTTGCAGACTCTCCATCTCCCAGGTGGCGCCTCTCCATTGTGTACTTCATCTCTCCCAGCCTGTCTGTACAGAAACGTGCTTGGTTTGCATGTTTCTTCAATTCTGAGCATCCCAAATTATTCATCAAAATGGAATAATCTTACCCCTTGTCAGAGGATCCCACATTATCCACAGTATAGTCATTAGTAAGTGAGAAACTGGCTATCTTCCTCCTTGTTGGCCAGCCACACCCTTTTTAATAGGACAAAAAATGCAGTACTTGCACAGTACGCTGAGAATACGCTAGCCAAATAACAACACCATCTGTCATAACATGTATAGTAGATAATACGATGAATACTTCCCATTTTCTCATCGGAGAAAGGAGGATAGATACTGAGATTTAATAAATCCATAGTTATTAAAAGCTTGAGCTGACAAGGGAATAGCTTGCTGGCCTTTAGGTCAGCCTTAAGAGGCATAAACTCTTCAGTCTTAATCTTGCCTCACTAAAATTTACTGAGAGGTGTAATATTCAAGTCATCTCACTTCCTTTCCTTGCTTTCCCCACTTGTCATAGGGGTAAAAATCCATTTTTGCTGTGTTTTTTGAAGATTACTTAATGTTTGCAAAGCACCTTGACATTGCAAGTGTTACATAATTGTTAAATACAATTTATTATTCAAAGAATTAGAGTTTTTCAGACACTATTGGCAGAAACATTTTCTTTTAATCTATGGCCATTTTTCCTCAGCGCTCCCCAGAATACACCAACTGTCAGTATCTATGCAAGCTCTGCTTAGTTCACATTGAAAATATCCAGGGAGCTCACAAGCATATTAAAGAAAAACGTCATAAGAAAAATATAATGGTAAGTTAACAAATAAAGTTTTGACTGATTTTTTTGCCTTTTTTTTCTTCTGTGGGTTTTTTTTGTTGTGTTTTTTTTTTGTTTGGTTTTTGTTTTTGTTTTTTTTTAAGAAAAAAGATTTTTTTTGTTATGTGTTATGTTTTCTTTGGTCATCTTCATTTAGGTGAAAGTTTGTGTGCTGAGCAGAGATCCACAGATTTCTGTTGCTCATTTTCTGTTTGAGAGGAAGGGCTTGATGATCTGTCCAGGCAGAGGAAAGAACATTTTTGGTCATTGCTCCTGAATTAGTGTCTCTGAGTAGTGGGCAGTTCATCATACTTTTAGTAACAGAATGCAAGGTAACTTAGGTGAGAAACATATTTAGTTTTTCTGTTTCTTCCAAAAATAATATTGTTGGTAGCAAGACCTTCAGATACTGGAGGTGGGGTTGGAGATGTTGTGTTTTTCTGTTTTTTCTTTTTTGTCTGACTTGTGCAGTTTTTATCTACATCCGTTCTGTGATGGGTTAGCAGAGTGGATAGTATATCTAGACTAGAAAAAGAGAGTTAAAGTAGGGAGGGATTTAGTTCCTGAGTCACTGATCATCTCCCTAGGTTTATGTATGTGTTTAATATGAAAAACAGTTCTAAGGCTTTCAAAGGGAAAACCAGTTTCCTTATCAGATACCATTGTGTTACTGTTTGCTTTGCTTTAAAGAACTGTTACATGCATGAAATCCAGTAAAAGGCGCACAGTTTTTCTTGCCAACCCATTTTTATAAATGCTGATGAAGAGCTACAAATTCCCAAGTATGTAGGGTTTTGTGATACAGATGGTTAAAATTACTCTTCCTACAAGCATTCCCCAAAATTCAGTCAGTTACTTAGTCCTGTTTCCGTGTATTTCTTACCATACTTCTGTTTGTAATTAATGCTCTAATTCTATCATATAAGCAAGCCATCACCTGGAAAACTCTGAATGCCATAAATCCGTTACATCTCAGAAAGTAACATTTTTGTATTATGTTCAGTTATTATTTGTAAAGGATTCTGGTTCTGTTGCCGTCTGCTAAATTGCATCAATTTAAAAAAAAAAAAAAAAAAAAGAATAAAATGGCAATAAACCAGCCCCATGTTTGATAGGAAAACACTTTCATACCATGCTTTTCATCTGGGCATGGAGATAAGAATTGAGGAATGAGGTTTCTTTACCACTGAATGGAAATGCTAGAGGACAGGGAGCAGTTTCAGTTTTTAACACTTGTCTTCAAATAGCTTTATGTTGTGTGCCACATTACAGTGATAAGTGGTATGTAACTGTCTAAATGTCACTTCATAAAATATATCTATTTACAGCTCTACCTATGAGATACATGACTATCAAATAAGCTTAGCAGCAGCTGTGGCTTCCTCACTCAAGAAAAACCCTAAAGCAGTGACATTAAAAAAAAAACGCAGCCCTTTAAGAATGCAGATAATCTTTCTTATGCTAAATTTGTTCAAATAAGAATAGAAGAGTTGAGAGATGCAGCCTAGAACTAACCAAACATTTTCATACTGGACTGTGTTTTCTAAGTGTGTAATTATTTTCTGGTTATTATTTATTATTTATTTCTGTTGTCAGTCACGTATTTCATTTAGTTGATAGATTTGTGAAACAAGTGATTGTTGTACTTGCACCCAAATGACTGGATGCATCTGACATCTTGCTGTGGGATTAAATTGATTGTAATTTGATGCACTAAAAATAGCACTTTCTGGCACCAGCTGTTTAGGCAGCAGTGGGACTCAAATTATCAAAATTTCTTGGAGCTAGAAGAAGCTAGGCTCTTTCTGCCTCTGATATCTTTCCTTCAAGTACAATCCATTGTGAAAAAACCTGTGTGACTCTAGAAGAACTTTCTCAGCTCAGTTACTTTTATTATGTAGGAACAATTACAGCTTTTCATTTCCTTGGATGAATTCTGTTCAGAACTGTCAGAAAATGTGTTTCAGGAATGTAGTATAGCAGATTTCCTCCCCAGTTGCCAGCTGTGAAACAACATGTTCTTTTTTAAACACTGAGCATCTACTGTCATTTCTGTGAGCCACACTAGTACATTTGCCAGTTAGGCCGGGCAGAGTTCCTACCTGTGAAAGTGTTTGGTCAGGGCACCATGTAAATAGAAAAACACAAAACAGCAAACAGTACGTTCTAATATCATGCAATAGTATGAGATAACCTTTTTCTCTTAAAATACCAGTTTTTATTTTTTATCATCCAACAATTATTCAGGAAAAACAAGAAGAAAATGAGCTGCGTGCCCTCCCACCCCCCTCTTCTGCACAGTTGGCTGCTCTGAGTTTTACACTCATTGAGGCAGCAAATGAACAAGGCATATCAGACGATGACTTCAGAATTCGTCAAGAAATTGTAAACGAGATGGAGAAAATTATTCAACAGCCCTTACCAGGTATTCATAGTATTTTCCATTTTCTTTAGGTGAAAATTTTTCTTCTTCTTTATTTTTACACAGATTTTGATACCTTCGTTAATGGTGAATTAATGCGTTTGGGGTTAAATTATCTTTCTATTATACAATATTAATATATACAGGCATTTTAATACAGACTGGCAGTTGATCTAAAAGGAGCTAACCTACAAAAAGAGGAAAATATGATTGTGCTTATTTTTGCTTCTTTCTGGTATGTGTTTATTGAAGCTATTAGTCCTCTTTAAAGTGATGATTTCTGATGAAGATAGAAAATTTTCAGGGCACGAAATACTTCCTTCCTGGTCGTGATTAGAGCCTTAGCCACTGAGGATCTCCCTCAGGCTCTAGTCCTACAAACCTTTCCACCTATACCTTACCTGGCATTACTGAATATCTGTGGCTGTTACAGTAGAGATTTTTTTTTTTTAACAAGTGCACTTAATTAAACTAATATAAATGTAGCAGGAGGGGAAAATGAGAAGGAGTTTGAAATGTATTTTTTTCCTACCAGTCCTTCAGTTGTTTTTAACATCTTTCAGGGCAGATAAAAGTTGCATGAGGCAATTTTTTTTTAAAGCATAGTTTTGGGGAAAAAAAAAAAATCAGACCTTAGCCACGAGTGATTTTGATAAGCATGTGAGACATTTTCAGTACTTAATTGTGATCTGAAATATCTGCAGGTACTAATCAGTAACTGGTCATTAAAAACAACAAGGGTTGTTGTTTAACGGGTATTTCTTTTTATGTATATTTATGGTTAATGGGTCCTAAAATGAGGAGAGGTGTACTTTGAGATCAACTGTAGCTTCCCAAAGTCTCTGGCATTGTCTTAAATAGGTCCAAATAATAACATTTACTTAACCACATATAAATGTCATACCTCATCTGCCTTTTTCTTGATTGAGTGCTTTATGTTGATTAAAAATAAGAATAATTTAAAAAAAAAAGTCTGAGTACGTTAAATGCGTAGTCCATTTTTTTTGCTTCAGTGGGTCAATAAAGTTAGTGCATTAATAAAGTTTGTAAAAATTGTCTGGATAAGTTCAATGGTAGTCTTCCCCCTCCCCACCCTTCAGAAATACAGTATATTATTTCAGTAGGATGTGTTAAACGTTCAAATCCCATTTATACAACTTTTGGAAAATAAAATAATATTAATAATGTAACAATAAAATTATCTTTGATGTTTGCTTCTTTGCATTGATTTCCCATCATCTCCTGTAGTTAAGACACTGGGAGTTTGAGAGCTGATTTTTGGAGCTACAGTAATGTTGACATTATGTTAACAATGGTTTGTTTTTCAGTGAATCTGAACAGAAGTAAGTATTAATCTCATTGACAAAAAAAAAGTTTTCAAAGTTTTTATTTAATCTATATTGAAACTCGGTTGATATTCTATACTGTACTTTTATTTTAGAAATACATTCTTTTTTCCCTTTGATCTCTAAAAATACAGTAGTAAGAAAGATTTTGTTTGTTTGCTGCAGGATGATCAGCTTTAGTTTTAGGAGCTATATTAAATACATGCTTAAACATAAGATGCTGAATAGAACAAGGGCTTGTAGGGTGGAGGTTTGCTAATCTGTTTGCTCTATAATGTTGCTATATGTGGCTCCTAGTGCAAACTTCTGTTCTGACAAGCTGTTGAGTTTTCCACTGATAGTATATTAGCATAAGACAAAGCAAAGGAAATTACTACTTTTACATAAATACTCATTAAAATTACTGTGTTAGTGTTACTCAGCTGGCTGACTTGTTTGGGCTGAGGAGTTGGTGTGGAGGTGTAGTAGTAGTAGTGGAGGCTGAGTCTGTAGTAGTAAATCACAATTTGCTATTCCCCTTTTCAAAGCCTGCTGTGTTTTAGTGAATGTGTTTTCCTCAGCTGAAAATTAGGAAGAAATTAATTCGTGCACAGTGTAGAAAACATGGGATGTTCTGGCATGATTTTCTCTTGAGCTCGCATCAGAACTATGCAAAAATTCTTACTACTATGAAAAGCCATTGGAAAGAATTGCAGTGTAATATTATTATTATTATCATTACTACTCATACAGAAATTCATTTTGAGAGGGCTGGTTTCTAAGTAGTGAAAAATAGAGAGAGGTTTGTTTGAAGCTGTGTATGTGTAAGATTTATTTTCTCCTTTAAGAATTATTTTGTTGTGGTGCTGTTAGAGTTTGGTCAGAACACAAACAAAGGTGCTAAGAAAAAACACAAGAAACACCCTCTTCACTGTGAGGCTGGTTGAACACTGGCACAGGTTGCCTAGAGAGGTTGTGGACTCTCCATCCTTGGAGATTTTCAAAACCCAACTGGACATAGTTCTGGGCAATCTGCTGTAGGTGACCCTGCATGAGCAGGGTGTTAGATTTGGAAGGGATTGAGAATAGTCTCAATTTTCAGCTGACATAAATATGTCAGAGCCCTAATATATATTACAGGAAAGTTTTCGTCTACAAAAATTATATCATAGAGTGGGATAAATTATTGTTTTGTGGCATGGAATGACATTTCTCATGATACTATTACTGAATAATTACTTTCTAATCAGTTTAGATCTGTTGTACATCTTTGCAAGTCAGGAACTGTATTAACTACAAAATCACTAAATGGTTACTGTACTTTGCGTCTTGAATTATATTGAAGTTACTTTTTATATGCATGTTTCGTAATGAATTGTGCATAGGAGCTTGCTAATGAAATTAAGAGATTGTAGCACAAGATTTTTTGTCAAAAGTGTATGAGGCAACAAAGAATTTTATAATTGGCTAACTGCTGCATTGAAATCAAGGTATAGTTAACAAAAGCTGTTAAATAAAATGCTGCACTGAGATGGTGACAGTAATTACTATTTGATAATTAATTTTATATTAACAAACAAAACTAAAGCTGCATTGCAAAAATACCTTAAAACAGCTTGAAAAATTTTGGACATTTGGTAATTACACTATTTGGATTACCTGTTTTCCTGTGATGCTGTGTTATGGAAATGACTAGCCTTCACAGGAGTACCACTTGGGAGGTACAGCATCTAAAGCAAGGTATGCATCATCCATTAAAGAATAATTTATTTACTAGCTGTTAAATAATGATGTTTCTCTCTTTTCCAGACTGTTCGCTGAGGATGTATGGCTCCTGTTTAACTAGATTCGCTTTTAAGACCAGCGATGTCAACATTGATATCAAATTCCCCCCTAAGGTGTGTAGGTATTATCTTGTATTAACTAAGACTGTTTTTTAAATCAAAGCCATCAACATTTGTTTCTGCTGCGTTGCCTTCATCTTCAATTGGGACATACAGTGTTAGAATAGCACAAAGCATATAATCTTTGATTTGGTGTCAGGTGTGCTATGAGTCAAGTGGATAAAGTTTTCATTGATTGCTAGATAACTTTAATTATGTTTTTTTTTAACAATCCTGTGGTAGGCTTTTTTTTAACTTTTTGAGTAAGCATTGAAGCAAAATGAAAATAGTTGGCTCTGGATAAGTGTGCTTTTACGTGCTCATGATTCAGATAGTAAAATCTTGCAGGTCTTCATTTCCCCTCCCCCTGCCTTTTAAAGGTGGAACTAAAAGTGACAATTGTCCTTTTATGTTTTAGTCACTAGCAAGTTGATGTCATATCCCACTTTACTGTCATACAAAATTCCTGCAGAGCAGTATAACTTACCTTTTAAGCATTGAAGTTGTTGGTTCACGTTTAGTATGTGATACTAGCAGCACATTCTTGTTAGAGGCACCTGAACTCGCTCTTTTTTTGGCTGTATGTGTTACAGTGGAATTCAAGATACCTGTTTTGGGTACGTACTTACACATAGCATTTTGAAATGATACTGCAGTTAGGAAGCAAAACTGAGCCCTTTTGCAAACAATTGCTTGTGGAGTGTACCATGTCACTTTTTGAAAAAGGCTCAAAGGTGGTGCTAATTTTTAGCTTCTCTTTGAACTATTCACAGCTTATCTTTGAAACACCACTGAAGTTGATTTCTGGGGAGAAAAGAAAACACATTCTAAAGTTATAACCTTTAAAAACCCTTGGGAAAGTACTGACATTGATTTCTTTACTGTTTTGCATTTCTAGTGGCCTATGTTGACATTGAATATATGGCAAGTATTTTGTTTTAATTTTATGGAGTCTGTTAATACGGAACTAGAACAGAAGTATTAACTGAAAAAAGCTGTAGGCTAAAAGAAAGCTGGTTGATATGTTTACTAGTACCTGTTTTCATGGTGCGGACAGATACAGTTAACTTTTTCATTAATACTGACACAGGATTTCACTTTTGTGAAAGAACATGGTGTTACTAGTTGTTCAACATAAGTAGTTTTAAACAAAGTGTGAAATAAAACAGGTTAGTATGCATAATGTAACCTGCTCTAATTTTGTCATTTTAGATGAGTCAGCCAGATGTTCTGATACAGGTGCTTGAAATCTTGAAGAACAGTGGTGAGTTTTATTTGCATCTCGTATCTGTTTAATTAACATTCCAACTGCTGTTCAATTGGTTTTATGCTTAATTTTTCTGTAAACTTACTTTGGCTGAAAACGATCCATTTTTGTATCTGAGCAGTTTTTATGAATGTGATTTTTATGAATACCAGTGCTTGTGTAAGTGCGAGATGAGCATCTGCAGAAGGAGAATGGCAGCCCAGGTAGTCCAGTTCAGATTGCTAGAATTTATGGTAATAGCGTTAGATGCCAGGTCAAAAAGTATTTAAACTCTGTAGGAGAAATTCTAAGCAGTAAACACAAAAGCCACTTACCACTTGCATATGACCATCAGTGAGAACTATTACAAGAGTTCTGAAACTTGTAGCCTCCTTGTTCTGTCAGGAAGTCATCTAACCGTGTAATCCACATATCTTGCACCAAGTGGCATGAGTAGTATTGCATTTTTGATCCTTCAGGAAATGTTGATAGGTCAGCTCCCTAGGTGGTTCTCAAACTATCCTGATGGTTTGTCAGAGATTTAACCTTGTGTCTTTCAAATGTTGTAAAGACAAAAAGGTTCTAAAAGAGATGCCAACCCAGTTTCCTGACAAGGGCTTTTCTTTTTTTTTCCTGCTGGCTGTGTGATACTGGTGGTGAGCATCAAAAGTAACCGGAAAACATTGCTTACTGGTTAGCTACGCAGCACTTAATTTGAGTTGTTGTGTAAAAGCATGGTATAAATGTAATAGTTTTAAAGACACGATTGGGAAAACTGTAAAAGACATTCATACATAATGGTTTTTGGTTTTTTTTCTCCTTGCTTAGCTGTCTACTCAGATGTGGAGTCAGATTTCCATGCCAAAGTTCCTGTTGTCTTTTGCAAAGATGTTAAAAGGTACATGTCATTGAAAAGGATTTTAATGAGATACTGATTTCTACTATGCTTGTTCATAGCAGCCGCTTGCCTGCAGTCCTGACAATAAGTATTACTGTAACATTTAGCTAATGTTTATGTTAAAGGGGAATTGCTCATACACGAAAATACAATGTAGAAAGAAAGCTTAGCTTTGTTTTTGTGCCCAATAGAGCTCATTAGTGGTAGGAGTCTGAAAATACCAGTTCTAGTTTTAGTTAAATAGGGGAACAGTGAAATAGTTTTCAGTTGATACTTAAAATTTCTGCCAGCAGTTTAATCCAAGGCTTTAAAAACATTTTATAAGATACACGTTACCAGTAAGGACACATCATCTGACCGTTTCGGTAAATTCCTAAGAAGTAGCAACCTCCAAAATGAAACATGGTTGCTCTATGATGTCCATATTGCTTTGACTGGCTAGAGGTATGTGATTGGAACATACGGGGAAGTAAAAGCAGCAAGGGTGGGCATATCTTTTCCTGTGTTTGTAGATTATGCAAATACCTTGTAAGTACTAAGAGGATAGAAATAACTGTTCTGATACACAAACCGGAAGTTTTTAGAGCAGCTGTTTTGTGGACTTACGAACTCTTAATATGCAGCAGGCCGGGGGGGGGGGGATTTATTTATTTACTTGCTTACTTATTTAGTATGTGGAAGATACACATGGAGTTTGAGTTCTGTAAGATTGCACAGTTAAGTAATGGCAGAACTTAGAGCAAATTCTTAATGCTGTTTTATATTTTTAGCTGTAATGAACTTCTGTAAGTTCTAGATCCAACTGATGAGTTAATAGTAAAGAAAATGTGATTATATTCTGTAATTTTTGTTTACAAGTCCAGGTTCTTACATAGGGAGACACTGATGCATGTTTTTATTAGATGCCCCATCTCCCCCGTGCCCCAAGCATCATCTGTATACACAAGGCAATAATCTGTTTTACATTTGTAATTACAGTGGTTTGACATGTAAAGTAAGTGCTAGAAATGATGTGGCTTGCCTTACAACTGACCTGCTGGCTGCACTTGGTAAACTGGAACCTGTCCTTATTCCCTTGGTTTTGGCTTTCCGCTACTGGGCTAGAGTAAGTTTATAAATATTGAGGATAATTAAATATGTTTATTTCCTCTTTTTAAGTACTGCATGCAATGTAATGTATAATATACCATGAATATATTTGTAGAAAAGAACTTCATGCCACTAGTTCAGCTCTTACCTTAACAGGCCAGTATGAGACTGAAGATTTTGGTGTGAAACTAAATATATGTGAAGCTTCCCCTATTCTGTTAGCAAGCTATTGCATTAATTCCTTAAACTAGTTAATTGTTCCTTGAAAACCAGCTCAACAGAGCAATTGGCTCTTGCAAACTTTCTGCTGTTGAGGTCACATTGAAAAAAGTTAACTTGCTCAAAAAAGGGTCTGTTGTCATACCCTGCTGTACTTCTTACAGACGTCAACGGTGATCACAGGAACCAAGTTATAATGTTCGCAGCCAGCGTTTTAACTGTCTTGTAATTCAGTCCTGAAATTGCTCCCAGGCCATACTTAAAATGTCTTGACTTTATTGAAAAATCAGTTGCATGGTATTATTATTGTTGCTTGATTTAGCAAGGTGTTTTTACAAAAATTCCTGTTTTACAACACATAAGTAGCAGCAGTAGAAACTACAAAGAACTGTTCAAAGTCTAATACATTTATTACATCTCTCTTGAGTTCCCATAGAAGAGATCGGTATCAGATTACAGCCAGATGCATAGAATCCCCATCTCCATACATGAGATACCACCCAATAACAAAAACCTGATAGTTGGCCGAAATTCTAGATATGAACATAAATGCGTCCCACAATCACAAAATGTGATGAAACTGAAGAGAATAACGTATAATAAAGTAGTATAACTTAAGGCACTGTATGAATTACTATAATTTGCATTTTGTCTGTACGTGGCATGGCATGACGACTGCAGTTTCTGAGATGAAGGATTTTGTGTTTCACTCTAGTATGTATCTCACATTTCTTTAATATTTTTCCTTTTATAGTAGATTTTAAATTAAAATGCTGATGTTACATCAGAAAAGTAATGATTTATTCTCTTACAGCTCTGTCACATTGACTGTCAGGCTGAAGGTGGGATTCCCTCATATTCCTTTGCCTTAATGGTGATATTTTTTCTTCAACAAAGAAAACCACGTATTTTACCATCCTATTTGGGCAATTGGGTAAGTGCTTTGGTAATATAGTAACCTTATTGTTAAATTGTTGATGTGATTTCTGTGTTTTGCAAGGTCATAAAATGTGCAGAATTTGATTGCCTAAGAAATTTGTAAATAAAACGCATTGATGCTTAGTCCTCACACAGTTGATGCCTGATGATTCTGATGACTTTTAAAAAAAGGCAGCCTGTGCAATTGTGTCATGCTGTGTTTTGGAGAAGAAAAGGCAAATATTTTCTTCTTTAATTCTCTGAATTTATTTTCCTGACATCAGTTATTCTTGAACATTAATTATTCTTGAGGGGGATAAATATCACAATTGTCAGCATTACCTTTGGTGAAAACTTTCGGTTGTATGTATTATACACAGCCTTGTTTCAGAGCTACTTTAATTGTTGTTAGATTGAAGGTTTTGATTCAAAGAGGCCAGATGACCACCAGCTGAAATGTATAGAAGAAGAGTTTGTGCGGTGGGAGTACAAACCACCAACAAATGGTGCAGCAAAAAACTCAGTTGGAGCAGAAAGTAAAACTAAAGTTGAACAACAAAAAGGTGGTGGTAAAAAGGTAACAAGCTCAGAAGTGGACAACCAAAGTAATGCAAAGGAGAAACACGGCAATGTAAGTCATGGCTTTATTTCACTGAAAACCATATTATATCTCTTATTCCTATTTTTTTTATCTTCAAACATTAATACTGGATGGAACTAGGAAAAAAAAATGGGAATTTAAATTTCTTATTGCAGTTGAGCATTCTTGTCCATGTGTTTCAGTCTCTCTTAGCATTCAAAACCCCTCACGAAGTTTCACTGGGGCAACTGTGGTTAGAACTTTTGAAGTTTTACACACTGGAATTTGCTTTGGAGGAATACGTCATCAGCATACGGGTACAAGAGCTCTTAACCAGAGAGAATAAAAACTGGCCTAAAAGGCGAATAGCCATTGAAGGTAGGATAATACCTTTTTCTAGTTCTGTAGTCATCCTGCATTATTACCTTTATTTATCTAATACTTACAGGTCTGTCACAAGAAATCTGAACAATAAATTAAATCAATAATTGGAGGAGAAAGTAAATATATTTTTTATATGAATTTTGTCAGCTATTTAGTCTGTTTAAAGACAGATTTTCTGTTTAATACTACTTTTTGCAACTCTGGTCCTTGAAGTACAAAGTGTGAATTTGTCTCACTGTTTCTTACCATTCTGTTCTTATCTCCATCTGTTTCATTCTTTCTATAAACTTATTATTTCTTCCTTTTTAATAATTCTGATATTATGAATTTCCAGCACCTCTAGCTGCATTTCCAAAAACCACAATATATTTTGAGTGTTACCAGCTATCAGTTTGTTTCCTCTGACTCTAATGCAGACTGAGCAGACAGGTTAGCTCTGATCAGAGTGAACTGGAGCAAACCTGTCAAAGTAACACACACACACACCCCACCCCATCCCCCCAGCACCCTCTGTTGTCCCTTTCCCTGTTGGTCGTATTTCCATACTGTGAAATTAAATGGCATGTCATAGGCTATGCTTCAGGGCCTGAATATCCTGCTAAAGGAAGTGCTTTTTTAAGGGAGTTAGACCCCATCAATTTGATGATAATACATACCCTGAGTTATGTATGTTGGGGAGAGAAAGAAAGGAAGAAAACTATTCTGTCTATTACTTCTTTATAACTGGAAGACATCTTTATTTCTGTTCCTCAACTCAGAAAAATACCTAAACAATACTTAACAGGGAAAGTCACAGAGCAATGTGTGGCATTCTGAATTGGCCTTAAGAATAGAGAAACTGGGTATTTGAGGAAGGTTAAGAAACCATTTAAGGTGATATTTTTCTAAAAGAATAAATGACGAATTTTGGACACTTTCTAGAGATGTTGATGAAGTAGCTGAGGTGTAGTAGGAGATGAAGTAGGAGAGGACAAGGGGAAATAGGTCGAAGAGAATCATAAAGACAGAGAATGAGTTACTAAAGGTATATTGAAGGATGAGTCAGTAAAGTACAAGAAGAGCAAGAAGGAAAAGGAGAAAAACAAGCAATGAATTGTTGAGGCACTTGCACTCTTGTGGCTTTAATTTCCTCTCCCAGTTCTTTTCCTCAATCACTTTTAGCTAGAGAGTTTTAAAACTAGAGTAGTATTTATTCAGCATGTGGGAAACTAAAACCTGTAAGATGAAACAGCAGATTATTGAGGAAGAAACAGGAAATAACTTGAAAAACCAGCTCGCATTCTGGTTCTATACCTGCTATTGTTGGTCTTTTTGTGTTCTTTTTGTTTGTTTGTGTTATGGTTTTTTGTTTTTCATTTTTGCCTTTTTTTTTTTTAATGTTAAGTTTGTAACTGAAATTATGAAGTAACAGAATCTCAGTTTGATACTATCTTCCCAGGCAAACTTATAGCAACTATGCAAGTGCTCTTTTTACATGGAAAACATGTTTGATCTAGAAATCGCTAGGAAGGACTAAGAATGAAACCTGGTGAGATTGGTTCATATAATCCTTATAACCTTAATGTTACTCTTAGAGAAATTAATTTCTTAAGGGAAATGCAAATCCTTCTTCAGTGAAGGCAAAAAGTTCAGGCAGCCCTACATTTATTTTGCCTTTGTATGTTTATTTTTAATTTCTAGTTTAGAAATTGACCATAATATAATGGTACAATATACCTATGCTTTTCTTTTCAAATAACACTATTTAGAATGGTTTATGATAGCCAACCATTCATGGCCACACATGTGTTGTGTTTTGTATGGAAGAAGTCCAAAAAACTTTGTGGGCGCTGTGTTCTCTAAGTATATCCAAGTACAGTTCTGGATTATATTCTAAGAATCTCCTTTTAACTGCTGTATCATAACTTAGGTATTTCAGCTGCTTTAGTGAAATGTAGAAATTAAAAATTACTAATGAAATTGTTCTGTTCTTCCTAGATCCTTTTGCACTAAAGAGGAATGTTGCACGGAGTCTAAATAGCCAGATGGTATTTGAGTACATCCTGGAGCGATTTAGGACAGCGTATAAATATTTTGCATGTCCACAAAGTAAAGATGGGATTAAATCCAAGCCAGATACCAAGAAAAAAGAAAAAGGGAAAATGAATAATAAGAAATCCACAAGGTCTGAAGAGCCTGTAGCCAACTGTTGCCTTCCACAAGGAGAAAAAGTTGTAGATAAACAAAATATAGGAAGTGGATGTAACATACCAGAGAATGAACTTGAATGTAATGAAGTGGTAGAAGCTGTAGCCAAAATATGTACTTCCAAGAACATAGACTCTTTGCTACTTTCAACATTGGACTCTAGTTACGATGAAGACAAAGAAGAAGCTTTATCCCTTACTTCTAATGAATGCTGTGAATTAAAGCAAAAATCACTTAAAGAGAGGGATGATTTAGAAATTTCAGTTTGTATAACTGAAGGTGAGCTAAGCCACCATTGTAACTGCAGTGAACATCAGCCCTATGACACAAATTCTAGTAATGAATTTTCTGATGCTGAAAGTAGACAGAGTTTGGTAACAGAGTCTTCTCAGAAGAATAAGTGCACTGGCACACCAGCTACCTCGCCCAACTGCAAAGCAATGGTGGAAGCTCATGATCTCAAAGATGAAGGCAGACTCTTTACAGAAGAAATGCTTTATGTGTTTGATAAGTTTATTTTGACTTCAGGAAAGGTAAGCTGTGTATTTTGGCAGTGCTGGTCATGTATGAGTGGGCTATTACTTTTAAATCACTAAAACTAAGGGTGGATGGATGACAGGATTCTCCCTGTGATTGTTTCAGTCTATGCTATGAATGGTAGCTCTAGCCTTTTTAGAGTACCTGTTATTCAGGACTGGAAAACACTGAACGTGTATGCCATTTGGACTAAATGGTCTGTTGCCCCCATCTTATGCAAAGCTTTCTGATTTTCACAAAAATAATCCTGGGTTTTGGTTTTTTTGTGGGGTTTTTTGCCCCCTTCCTCTCCTACTTTCTTTTAGAATTTCCAGGTGCCCTTATGTACTCTGAGAACTAAATGCAGCCTGTTGAGAGGTGTTCTTCTGTTCTTTGTAGAGATTGTTGCTGTTCAGATGTTAAATGTGCATGACTTGCATAGAAATGTTGCATGACTTACAGAGAAATGTAAGGTCTGTTGAACTATCTTAAAAATAAAATTGCATTTGTGCACTTCCCCCCCACACCCCACCAAGCCACCAACTATAGTATGCAGCATCTGCAAACGGGATGGACATTCCAAAAATGACTGCCCAGAGGATTTCAAGAAAATTGATCTAAAACCACTACCACCAATGACTGACAGATTTCGGGAAATACTTGATATAGTGTGTAAAAGATGTTTTGGTAAGTTGGAAAACTGGGAACTGTAATCTGGAAAAAATAAGAACTTCAGGGTTAAATTACTTATTCCAGTAAATTCAGTGGGAAGAAGCTCTTCCAGGTACCCTAGGCTAAAAATTCACTGATATTTTTATTTTCATATAACCCATGGTTGTGATATCAAATTCTTATAACAGATTTGAGAAACTGATACTATACAGGATTTTTCAACGTGTTTATAAAAAGTTACTAGTGTTCCCAGAAATGAGGCTCTGGGCAAAACTAGTTTTTCTGTTTGTCAAATTCTATGGGTTCTTTTGGAAAAAGCCCCTTTTGGGTGCTGTGGTGGGTTAACCTTGGTTAGATGCCAGGTGCCCACCAAGGTGCTCTGTGTTTGAATAAATCCAGAAAAATCAGACCTCTGAAACAAAATCTTAACAACTCTAATGATATAATAAAAAAGAAAAACACACATTAAAGGAAAGTAAATGTAACAAAAAAAACGGTATCCAATACTTTAAATTAGCTGGAAAAGATTTTTGAGGTAGCTGAATGTCACATCTGACTGTGTTTCAACTTGTTTTTACGTAGATGAATTATCCCCTCCTTTATCTGAGCAACAAAACAGAGAACAAATTCTGGCAAGTTTGGAAAGATTTATTCGAAAAGAGTATAATGGTATGTAACAGTAGGTAGTGATTCTTGATAATGCTTTCTTCATTCATGCTGTCCAGAGGGTAAAGATGTAATTTGTCTCATTATTGCTCATTTTCCTTGCTTAAAGTAGTGGCATCTCTTTTCCCTCTGTATGTAAAGCTATCTTGCAGACTTCTAAACTGAACATCTGTCAATGCTATTCCATGGAAATGTCCCTAGAGTGGAGGAAGAGCTGCAAGAGTAGTAATATAGATACAGGACTATTGCAGTCAGGACAAAAAGAAAGTTTGAATGGGCCCTGGCCAGTTGGGTTTAGTGTTATCTGGGTCATGGGCTGAGTACTTTTGTTGCCAGTACTTTTGTCACCAGTGTTTAAGTATCTTAGAAATCTTAATGAGTTTATCTTCACATCCCTTTTATAAAATAGGCAAAAGTATGTTACTACAATGATGGAAGTCAAGGCACAGAGATGCAAAGTGATTTTTGGAGGTGTTGTAAAACAGTGCCAGGTACCAAACCCAGGTCTCCTGAATTCCAGTCCATTGCTTTACACAGAAGGCCATCTGTTCTGCTGTAGCTGGCCTGTGATCAAGGAACTGTGAATTGCACTTCCATCCACCGGCTGTGCCCTCCACTTACTGGCAGCAGCTGAGGCTTGAGACCTGTTACAGAACCTTGAAAGACTTAAGATTTCCAAGTCTATTAAAGGTTAGGAAAAAGCCGTCAATAGGTGTTACGTATATTTTCCTAGCATTGATTTCAGTTGAACAGATAAATGTATTCTTTTCAGTTAGGAAGAAATTGCTTCCTCTCAGTTTACGTAATTTCACTGTCCTTTACAGGAATGAAAATACATTATAATACTGTGTTTTGAACAAAAATGTAAACAAAACTGTTGGGAAAGAATGTTCCATAAAGTATATTAATCTTATTGATTGTATCTTCTTGAACAGTATGTTACCATTACAGAAACTTACTGATTAACCATATTTACCTAGTCACAGGAAAAATACTCAACCTAGACAAAGTATGAGTGGAACCAGAAATATTGCTTGGACTACCTTAAGAGTAGCTCTGTCTTATTTGTGGGGTAAAGCTGTACTGGTGACTGAGTTTGAACATTATTTTGGTTTATTTTAAACAGGAAAGCGCAGTCACATAGCACAAAACATTTTACCACATTTAGAGGTGGCATTTAATGGTTATAGTAACTCTGTAACATACCTCACTCATAAAAATTACATGGGCTTTATCCTGCTTTACTTTCTATAAATAATTTTTAAAGTGTTGTACTTCCTCCTTTATCAAAGGTGAAGTCTTAGAAGTGACATTGTAAGCTCTCTCTTAAAGCTCTTTTTTTATGGGCACCTACACATCTCAGTTAAGCAATATTCCATAGTAAGCACTTACCATTCAACTGTAAAATAATTTATCTTTTTTTGATCAGACAAAGCCAGACTTTGCTTGTTTGGCTCTTCAAAGAATGGATTTGGATTTCGGGACAGTGATCTAGATATCTGCATGACTTTGGAAGGCCACGAAAATGCAGAGGTAAGAGTTTTTAAATTGATAAAATTTACTATTTTAAATTCAAGAATTCTTTAAGGTTTTTTAATTCAGTTAATATTTCTGAACACAGAAAAGGTAGGACTTTGCTAGTAGCACATTGGCTTGTTGCATTCTGCACAACTGAAGCAAGATATAGCCTATTTTACTTTTAATGCCCTATAGACACACATTTAGTGTACTGTAGATGTCTACATAGAGAATATGAGTCACCAGTTTATGTAAATTCCTGTGCTGGCTTATTGCTTACTTCTTTTTGTACATAGACTTTTCCTCTATGAAATTTATGTGTGATAGTAAATGTGCTTGTTGGGATAGGATCCATGTTTTAACATCTGAAGCTGTGGTATTTGTCTTTCCTAGAAATTAAACTGTAAAGAAATAATAGAAGGTTTGGCAAAAGTTCTTAAGAAGCATCCAGGTAGGTGTTTTAAAGTATTATTTGTTTTTTATTTACATTTACTATATATGTAGTTAATGGAAATGTTTTATGTACTAAAGTGTTGCTTCTCCAGGTTTAAGAAACATCTTGCCTATAACAACAGCCAAAGTGCCTATAGTAAAATTTGAACACAGACGAAGTGGCTTAGAAGGAGACATCAGTTTATACAATACACTGGTAAGCATCTGTTTGTGTTTGGTTTTGTGTTCAAAGAAAGCTTTTTAATTCAATGTAACTCACTCAGATAATAATTTGAGGGAATAATTTTGAAACCAGAATTAAAATGCTTTTATGTGTTTGGGTTTTTTCCTACGTTATTTAAATTCAGTGGCCCACACCCTCAGCCCAACCCAAGTAGCTGTATAACCTGGTGGCAGAGCAGCGTCATGGCACACGAAGCATTTTTTTGTGAATGCTCCTGAAAAGCTGTTAGTGCCACATTCACCATGGCCTTTCTGCAATCATGAATAGTACATCTCATCCCAGCTTACATCTAGCGCAATGAAATTGGACGATTTCTTACGTAATGGGCTCACATTCACCTGTGAAGAAGGTGCAATTTGTAGAATTTGTTCCAATGTGAGTCATCTTACGGACTTACTTCTTTGCTGGCGTTTTCCAAGGTTCTTCTTGTTATTACTGCATTAATACTGTCCTGATTACACCTTTCAGTTATGTTTGTGCAGGAAATGTTGCAAGAATTTTATGGAATATTGTGATTTTTTTTTGCCCTCCAATTCTATTATGCATCTCCTGTGCTTGAACTGCAGACTATACGATAATTAACCATAATTTATATGGAAAAACCTCTTTTTTTTTTTTTCCCCCCCCTCCCCCTTTTCCCAGGCGCAGCATAACACAAGAATGCTGGCTACATATGCAGCTATTGATCCTAGAGTGCAATATCTGGGCTATACAATGAAAGTTTTTGCAAAGGTAATACAAAAAGAAGGCACTTACTTGTATAATACAGTTTTTTTCTGATACAGCCACTGAGTTTACCTTTTGATACTGCCAACTGGAAAGGAGTCAGTAGAATGCTATTAATATGAAGTGCACTTTCTTCTGAATATGCTCCAGCTGATTGTGTGTGTCAGAATCAAGTTCTTTAGTCCTGGTATCTTCTGCTATCTGTTGAAAGATTTCTGTCTTACGAGGAAACTGATGAAAGGAAAACTTTCATTTTTTTTCAGTTTCAAACCATCTACAATGCAAAAAAAACCCCAAACAAAACTGGAAAAACTGGTAACTGTAAGATGTAGGGGCATGCAGCTGTGCATGGGCTTCCCAAGTTTCCATATGTAGGACCAGCCCAGAGATTACTACAGCTTTCTTCTGGCCTACTTGCCTTGTTTTATTTGCTATAAAAGTCAGGAGTAGTTATGGGTTGATGGATGGACATGTTCATTACAAATCACCAAGACTAATAATGATTTTTTGTCTGCGTGGTCACAGTAGTGCAGAATATTGCCATGTCTCTTCTGTGTCCAGATAAAAAATGCTTTGTGTTGATAATAATGAATCTTACTCTTTTTTTGTAGTATTGCATGCTACTGTATACATTCTAAAAATCTTACTGTAAAGACCAGGTTTCCAAGTTTAGTGGGAGATAATACTCTTGAACGTATTTGTATAGAGATGACTTCATAGCTATGCAAATATTCAGTGTTTAAGCAAAATGCTTCCTCATCTGTTTGCATTGGCAGAAGAATCGGGAATGGCTCTCACTGCTGCTGCTAATATGAAAGTAATTTGTAAATCCCTGTTTTTTCCAGACCTAGGAGGTTAAAAATGTGTTGCTTATTATGACACATGCCTGAAGCAAAGGGTAGCTTAGCAGGTGCTGTAGAAAGGTTATACTGTGATAAGGTTTTCAAGCCTAGTAAGGTAATTCACTGATGTTTGTTTTACACTGTGTTGTGCAGGCTGGACCATGGTTTAATTAGGTATGTGTATGTATGCTAGCAAAATGCCAGGTATTGCCTAAGTTGCCTAAGTTGAAATACTTGCCTATTAATTAATTATTAAAAAAAGGGGGGAAACCAAACCAGTAAAGAATCATAAACCAGCTCTAGTAACATGAGTTTAGGAAAATTAAATTTTACAGTATTGAAACCTGGACATCGGATGTGGAGGTTTGTTGGGATTTCTGTTTTGAGGTTTTGATTTTTTTTTTTTTCAATTTCGCGTATTGTAAACTAAAAAAAAAAATATTTTGGCTATGAGAAGCTTTTCTGGTTTTGTTACTCAAATTATGCTGTGGATTTGCCAGATGGCACTTGACTCTAAGGACATTTATTTTTCAGGCTTCATAAACCAATTTTTAGTTATGAGATGAATTTATTTTCTGTTATTGGTGGGGTTTCTGTTTGCTCTCTGACATAGTTGTTAGTCTTGAATAATAAAATGTAAATTTAGTATTTTGTTTCAAATGTATTTTTTCAGCGCTGCGATATTGGTGATGCATCCCGTGGTAGTCTGTCTTCGTATGCCTATATTCTTATGGTTTTGTACTTTCTACAGCAGAGAAATCCACCAGTTATTCCAGTTCTTCAGGAGGTAGGTTTTCAGAGAAAGAGGCTGTGAAAATAGATGCACTTTTTCTTCAAACCAAATATGAGAAGTCTGGGCTTTTAGTATCAGGGGGATGAATGAAATACGGGGCCCTTCTGCATTAGCAGGTTCCTAACTGCTGCTTAGTTTTAGTAGGTAAAACTTACCAAGAAAATTACAACAAAATCGAGAATCTATTGGACCTAAGTTCTGCTGTTATATTTACTTTGGGATTTTGGTCTTATGATGATATTTATATGCTGAACAGGATAGAAAAAAATTGGCAGGTGGTATGGAGAGAAGGGAATTGTAATTATGAGACTGCGCCAAATGCTTTTGAGATGGGAGTCCAGCTCTTCCATCAGTTATTGTCAGAAGCATTATTTATTGCTCAATACCTTATCTGTAAGAGAAAAAAGTTTTTATTTTATGATTTGATTGGGGGGGGGGGGGGGAGATAACTAATGCTTTGGTATAACTTTAAAGATACTATTTTACATGTGCCAGGAAACTTTATTAAAAAAAATAACGTTCTGTACCTCCATTGCGTGGCTGGGGAGAATATAATTAGTCAGCTATCTACCTCTTCCTGGATACACTCTGAAACTCTCAAGCACTTCTGAAAATTATCCCTTTCTGACTTTTTTTGTTGTCTGCATACAAGAGGAAAATTGGCTTAAGCACTGCAGTTGAGACTCAAAGACTTTCTTGCTGATACTTTAGAAGTGGTTGCGAGTTGTTATTTTATTGCTACCCTGAGAGTGCATTTAAATAACAGTGGAATTTCCCCTTGGCTTTGCTGAAGTCAAAATGTAATAGGAGTCATATAAAGTCTCCTTAGAGATTTTGTGGGCAAGAGGGATGTCGGAATCTTGATGAGGTAATTCAGTCGGGTTTTCTTAGTTGCAAAGTACAAGTGAAAATAAAATATCCACATAATTCAAGAGAGGTATAGTAATAATGCAAAAAGATTTCAAACTTTTTACCAATAAGAAATTCTGCCTATATAAGAAGTAATTATTAAAATCAAAAGATTTGTGTATTACTTCTTACCAGCAAAACTGCAAGTCTTTTATGGTGACTTTGAATTAGAGTCGTAACTGTGTCCCTCGCTATTTTGGCAGATATTTGATGGAAAACAAATTCCACAAAGAATGGTGGATGGATGGAATGCCTTTTTCTTTGATGACATGGAAGAACTGGTAATATTCTAATTCCAGAAGAGTCACTAAAACTTAAAGCTTGTTTTTATGGGAAAGTAGTACATTTAAAACAGTATAATATATAAAAGAGTAGTTAAACTTCCCTATCCATATTATTGTAACTTCTCAAATAAGTACTGTTTTGCTGAAATGAGTGTCTGCTTTTTCTTGGTTTATTTTAAATCATTTCTAAATAACGCAAATCAGGAAAAATACTTTTAATAAACAGTCTAGGATTGACTATAGTTAACACTACCTCATTTAGCCTTACTTTAACCAAGTGAAACTGTTCATGGTAGACAAACTTATAATTAGAGAGGTAGTTCAAGGAGGATGAGAAGTACTTCAGTAACTGTAGCTGAATAAATTGTGTCTTCAATTGCATACAGAAGAAGCGTCTGCCTTCTCTTGGAAAGAACACTGAATCACTTGGAGAACTCTGGCTAGGGTTGCTGCGATTCTACACTGAAGAATTTGACTTCAAGGAATATGTGATCAGCATCCGGCAGAAGAAGCTGTTAACTACATTTGAGAAACAGTGGACATCCAAATGTATCGCCATTGAAGGTACTTATCTGCTGAATTTTTGTTCTGTTAATGAGGGAGTGATGAACCCTGTTGCTTGAGGATCTGTTCTCCTTGTTGCATAGGATCTTTATGTGAGGAAACTACCATCAGTGTTTAAAAAAAGCAAGTCCTACAGCTTACAAAATGAGATTAGACTCCTGACTTTTAGTATACGTCAGTAAATTGCTCTTACTTTGTTATGGTTAGTCACATATTTTTAAAACACTCAGCATTGCTTTGCTATCATCTATTCTGTGAGTGCATTTAAAATTGAATTCTCTGTGTTAAAATAAAAAATGTTTGTTGCAGCATATTTTTTCCATCTCTGATTTGTTTTTCTCCCTTCTTTACACAGATCCTTTTGACTTGAATCATAATCTCGGTGCTGGAGTCTCTAGGAAAAGTAAGCTGTTAATGTCTACTAATGATTAGTGTTCACTGATTTCTAAAGTGGTGTGCCTTTTCTGTTGTTTTCCAATAACTTTGTCTTTCTTCAATAGTGACCAATTTCATAATGAAGGCATTTATCAATGGGAGAAAATTATTTGGTACCCCATTCTACCCAACTGTTGGAAGAGAAGCTGTAAGTTTTCATAGTTTTTAGTATGTTTTTTACTTTTCTTCGTCTGCTGAATTGATGCATCCAAAGCACATCTCTTGTGTGTATTTATCAATTTGGTACGCACAGTGTATGTAATTATACATCATATGCATAGAACGTACCGCTTAGTATTGGGCTCCTGCAATATAAAATTCACAGGAGTAGTTGGATGGGTGGTGGGTATTTTTGGCAGGTTTGCAGAAAGTAAGCTTAATTTAGATTTTGGCTTTGTTTTTTATAAAACTTTTCATTGTGTGACATTAAGTATTGCAGAAAACTGCAAAATGGGCTATGAAACCCAGAAACAGCTTTAGGAACTTTATTGGCTATTCATGTAGCTGAAGAAAACAGACTCACGCGATGTTACATTCTACTTATTTTTCCAGTTGGTGGGGAAAGTAAGGATTGCTGCTTAAGGAAGGAAAAGGACGATGATCAACTTTTTTTTTATCAGTTGACCTTCAAAATTTGCATAGTGAGTCAGGGTCAGGAATGTGTTCATGCAACTCCATGTTAGAGTAAGTACTCCTCCGTGCTACAGGGTCCAGTCATCGATGCGTAATAGAGAACTATTTTTTTATATGAGCAAACAAATCAGCTGGAATTAATATTTTAAAAAACACCTTTCTAAGTAGATATTAGAGACAGTTTAGAGGACTGTTCTCCCAGTGGCTTTCAGTAGGGTTTGTGTTTCTAAGGGATTTTGAAAATCTTCTGAAAGCTTTTATTTCCCCTCATCCTTCCCTAGCTTCTCTTTTCCATTTGCTTACTTTATCTGTGTTTTTTCTGAGTTTGTATTAAATGGTCTTTGATGCAGCAACTGTGTTCTGTTTTGTGCTGTGCCTAATAAAACAGGACCTCTTTTTATTGGGGCTTTTGAGTACTACTGTGATACAAATGATAAAGAATTACAAATTGTTTGCATACATGTTCAACACAAGGCTATAGTGCTTCTGGAAAACATATATTGTATGTTTATATATGTGGTCATTTGTGTTGTTCTGCTTCATCTCAGATTTTCACAGAATATTTTACATAAGGATAAAAGGCAAGACAGGAAGCAGCCTTAGCATGCAAATGAGCTGTCTCTTATGTGAAGGAAATAATGCCGATAGTGTTACATAGCATTTTATTTCTCCAAAGTGCCCAACAAAGAAGGATTTCTCAGTCTCCTTCCTAAGCCAATGCCCTGTATTGCAGTGTAGTGGTACAGAGAGGAAACCATAGCAAAAAGGTTCAGTAAATTACCTGTCTACAGTAGGACTTTGTTCCTGAGGTGAGGTTAGGACATTTCTATTTGTACCTCTACTTTAGTCTTTCAGGTAAGATAGTACTTTCACATTTATGCTGCTCAGAGGCTGTAAATTGTGGCCTTTGCGCTTACACACATCAGAACTGCAGCTGTCTTTAGCAAATTCCAGGGGAGGGGAGTGATACAGGTCAGTGTGCAGGTGCTCCATCTGTTTCCCACCTGAGCTTTGTTATGTCTAGGGGAATATAATCATGTCATTTGGGAAGGGACATAGGCTGCTTCGGAAAGCATACAAGCAGTGACTCAGATACCAAAATAGATCATATGCAAAAAATTGCCCTCTGAAGAGCCTTTGGGGAAGTGGAAGGTAGGCAGCAGGCTGGATCCTAGATAAGCTGTTCTGCAAATTCAGCTTCTGGCCCTAAGACTAAATACCCCTTTATAGCCCAAACTGCTCCACATCTCTGAAAAAGCTGCCATTATCTAGGGGAAGAAAGGCATTAGGTATCATCTAAGAAGTATTAAAATTTAGGGGACAATAGGAGATGAAAGCTGTCCATTTTGCTTTTATTTCTCAGTCTTGTAAGTGAATGGTTTATATATTGTATCTGTCTGATATGTTTTGATAGGAATACTTCTTTGACTCAAAAGTGCTCACAGATGGGGAATTGGCACCCAATGACAGATGTTGTCGTGTCTGTGGAAAAATTGGTCACTACATGAAAGACTGTCCAAAGAGGAGGAGGTAAGTAATATACAAAGCTAATGTAAAATCTTTGAGATTAAATGAGGAGAGATTTAGATATTTGAAATTTTAATGGAAATTAAGAATATGCTGAATTGTAGAGAAAGTCAGAGCTTCATATCTGATCTTCAACTTCCCATCCTATTGTTGCTTTTCATAAGACTGTTGCTGGTCATCTCTTTAAATCTTAAAGTGTTTATGCAAGCATACAGAGAGTAAAATCAACAGTCTATAATATGTTAATAATTTTGCTTCATGATCTATCTGTAGTTACAGTTTACCTTAAAATTTAGATTACTAAATTATCTTTTTATAGTGTAAATGTTCAGATGGAGACCATATTACCTGGCTGCGCAATTTGTAATGTATTAAAATGGATTTCCTATAGTGATCGTGTTCAGAAGACAGTGTTGAATTTGAATTGTTCTATAGATCTGACAGTGTGCCTCTGCAAGGCAGGTAAAAATTCATTTATTAAAATCTAGGAGTACTTAAAATGTACATAGTTAAGGTGCATTTCTGTAACATCATACTAGTGCCAGTCACTTGATGATCTTGCACTTGTACATTAATTGCACTTAGGAGTTTTGGATCCAGTATTCCTGCAAAAGGAGTCCCTAGTACATGCAGGTCAATGTCTCCAAAGAGGGTTTAGCAGGAGTTGACAGAGAATGTGCGCTCCTCGCATTTTTACGTCTTTGGATTTTTAATGACCCATTCAGTGTAGGTTGTCTGACTCCTAAAACCTGTTGAAGCCCTTAGAATGCAGATGAAAGTCTGGGTTTTTTCACTTACTCCTTATGTTCAGTTGTGTGCTCCATAATTCTTCAAAAGATTCTTGGTCTCTTCCTGCTACAAAGTCCTTATTTACAGCCTTCTGTTCAGTCAGCAGAGTTCAAGATACATGAAACTGGACTGGAACCCTAAGGTCACAGGTTGATTATTTCTTTCAGCCGCTCGTTTAACATACTCATCACAAGCACTAGCACATTGAATCGCATCACCTCTTTCCCTACATCTGCCTCAGGAAAAAAAGTTGTGATCTGCTCGTCACACAAACTGCTACTACAGCACAGCCACGCAGAATCTCTCGGAAATTGTATATACAGCTCACAAAGTAGTATTAGTATTTAACAATCCTGCAGATATCATGTGGAAGAAGACCTTTATTTCTTGTCTTGGTTCCTGATCACTAGTTCTTCTCCTGTTTGTTGTATTAGTACTGAGTGAAAGAGCCTCAGTGCTTTCTTTTACATCCTGTCTAGGCTCGGGATGCTAATATACTCTTGCAGAGAAATATGCCATCTCCAGTCAGGGGGAGGTTATATCTACAAGACACAGCTAACTTGTTTTGTGTATACTCGGACTCAGTGGGGTTGAATTGCATAGAACTACTCCCAAACTAACTGGCAGGCTAAGCCTACTCAACTGCAGGTATAGTTCTGTGCTAATACAGTCAGATAGTTTCTGTACAGTTCTGGGGAGTTTTTAAGTTTGTTAAGTTTATACAAACAGGTTGTTAACCAGCCCAGGTTCTGAAAGTGTTTTCTGGGATTCCTAAGATACTTGTATTCTGGTACAGCTGTTGGTTATGTAACCATTTCCTTTGAACATACCAATACAGCAGCTCTACAGAGATATTTTTTTTTTGTGGTTTTGTGATATTGCCAATAAAAATTATTATTCAGGTTGAAGAAAAAGGAGAATGAGAAAGATGATGAAAAAGAAGTGAAAGAAGATGATAGAGAAACAAGAGAGAAAAGGTGTTTCATCTGTGGGGATGTGGGTCATGTTAGAAGAGATTGTCCTGAATTCAAACAAACCCGTCAGAGAAATAATAGTGTGCCAGGTAAGTTAGTTTATGTGCTCTTAATATAATTTGAAAGTTCTGAGATCCCTTCTCTCTAGGTTTCTATACAGACCTGGTAATTACCTTAACAAATTTCTGCAACTAATTATTTCAGTCATTGCAAATACAGCTTTTAGTCTAAGTATTGCTTTTCTTCAAGGGGTGTAATGTCTCCTGAAGTACAGTCTTTGCATGGGTGGTAAAAATGTACTCAGCAGTAAGTATAGCATACTTCAGGGTATTGCATTATTTGTCTTCCACTCACAATGGGTGCATTTAGGAGTAGCAATAATAGTAATAATTGAACGTATTTCCTCTTCCAAATGTTTCTCAAATGTTAGCTAACCCTCTGTCATCTGTGAGACGTAAGTAAATGTATTTTCACCAAAAATCAGTGGTTTTAAAGTAACACTTCCAAAAGCATACAGATGAGTTAGGAAGCTAGATCCAGCTTTCAAGTTACTGTTAGTAATTAGAGACAAGTGTAATTGCAAACCCATTCAAATTAGGCCCTTAGGTGCCTGCAGCACTTGAAAAAGTAGAGAAAGCAATGATAAATAAACTTCAGAGAGAACCTTGCTGCTTTTCTGTATTCTGAATTCTATATCCCTTGCTCTCTCTTTTTTTTTTCTTTCTTTCTTTGCCCAAAAGTTTCTGCTGTTGCTATTGCTGTTTAAAATCCCACTGCTTACAGCAATAGCGTTGAAACCTGTATAAAGTAGCGCTCCCGCCTGATAGCAAAGTGAGCTTTGTTCATGCTAAAATTTGTATTACTCAGAATTACATTTTGGGTTTAGCTGCTATATTTATTAATGTCAGCTGTTGCCAGTAGAGGGAAAGCTTTCTACTTAAGGGAGAAGAGAGGTTAAAGTGATGTACCTACTCTGTGTCACATGGGAGTTAAGGTATCACTGACTCCCAGTTCTATGTTCATTATTCTGTCACCCATAACTTTGTGGTTTTTATTAACATTTTTGTTCCTTGATTAGGCACCCAGTTGGTCCGAAGCATGGTAAATTCACAGCTAGTGGCTGTGAGTCAGCAGCAAGTGGAACGACCCTTGCGCACTAGGCAGTCATCAGAATGTGTAAGTTCCAATTAGCTATAGTATTGAAGTAAGCAAGCTGTAGCAAACCAGCAATCCTGGGCCATGCTAGGAACCGGTTTGCACAGTTTTTTCTCAGCAGATCCTGGACTTTACGATGACAACATTGAACACTACCAGTTAATGAAACTTTGATTTATAATATAGTGTCTCTTGGAGAGCATTTGTGGTCTTTCAATATAGAAACTACATAGTCAAATTTCATATGAGATAGCTTGCAATTGTGAAAGGCCAGCTTCAGTATCTTTGAGATTTAAGCTAATATGCCTTTTGAAGTCTTGTGTTTAGTTATTCTGGCAATATTCTGGAGTTACTAAGGGAAGTAAAGCGTGCCTCATTGTTAACATTCTGGAGACTAAGGTTTGTGGCTATCATGATTCTCTGTGGTTTAAGAGAACTGTCTTAAGGAACTGTCATGAACAGACAGGGAACACAGATGAATCATACTTCAATTCAGATGTGATACACGGGGCAAAAGTCTGCCAGAGCACACTAGAAGCACAAAGAGAACAGGGGGGTAACTTTTGGTGGTTTTCTCTTATAATTTGTTCAAGTCTCTATAGAACTAGATAAAATATGTTTAACCTGCTTCTAAGTGGAGATGGATAGCAGAGGGTATTTGAGCCAATACAGCCATTGGCATTTAATGATTTTGGAGTACAGAATACAGCAGAAATTCATTAATTTTAAGCTATTAGTCTGAGAAACGTGCCTGCTAATGAAGCTAGCACGTAAGTAAACATAGTAATCAGGGCTGCTGATCACTAATGTGCTTTGTTCAGTTTACTACATTAGGTATAGAGAATTTCCTAACTGATCAGCAAGCATTTATTGGAGTTTTTGCTCCAGTAACAGAGACTTTATGACATGACATCATTTTTACTATAATGATATGCTGTTAAGGAGGGACTGATACAGCCCTAGTCTAAGTGAAGGGCTGAACTGCCACCGTGCTATCATGTGACACAGGAGTATCTTTTTAGGAGCCTTGAATTTCTGCTTGGGAAATTGAAGCTGGACATGTGGGTGCACACGCAGTCAGGGACATCATGTACACTGGACCTACTGCACGTGCACATTCTTGTGTCATCTGGATGTCATGGACTGTGTGTGTGTTGCATGGTTGTCATTTGGATAGGATTTCTTGGTGAATATGTGCTGTCCAGGGATTGTTTGAGGAGAATGGGAAGGGGGAATGTTAGTGGAGCAAGAGGGAGAGAAAAGGGAAAGCTGGAGTGTGGAAGCAGACCAAAGAAGCTGGAGCTTAACATTTCTCTCCTGCTGCTGGCATGTCGAGTGCATGCTTGTGGTGGTTTAATGTTTGCAGGAAGGCTGTAGTCAGTGCATGTGTTCTATTTTTATAACATTTAAACTGTTAAACTAGTTGTTGTCTTTCAAATCCCAGGTTTTACCTTCTCTTCCTGGTTTGATAGAAAGGCATAGGAGGCACTCATACAGAAACAGTTGGAATAGCAGCAGGGAGCAGTCCCAGCTTCTGGGCTTCAGCTTTTGCCCAGGCAAAGACACACAGGATGCTGCTATAAGGAACGCTCTGAAAGGCTGTCATGGGGAAGTCCTGCAGGCCTCTGGTTATTGAAGAAAAGTGACTGCCAATTTGAACAGGCGAGCAGTCATGGATAGTGACAAGCTGCAGAGATCTTTGACTTCAGATGTTTGACAGCAGCTGAGTTACTTGGAACTTAGCTGTCTGCTATAGTCTATGGAGGGAGACAAGCAACTCCAGGGGGAGATTGAGATCTGAGATTCAGGTAATCATCTCTGGTTTAGGTAGCTGTTTGTCATTTGAATTCCTCTTTGGAGGCACCTATCTTATGCCATCACCATCTTGTCTCAGTGCTTAAAACCAGATTAGGTTAATCCAGACATTGGTAATAAATTTTGGCAGTTAAACTGGGGAACTCTTTACCAGCCACCGCAGTTCTTGGAGTACTTCTCTGCTTAGTTGCAATACCAAACAAATGAAATAGGCTCATGCCTGTTTCTGTTGCTGGTGAAAGGGAAAGCTTTGTAAGAGCACTGCAAAGGCTGTAATAATTGCTATTTCTGTGCCTTTAGCCATGGCCTAACATCAGGATGGGGAGGTTGAAACTGGGTTTTTGGAGTTTCAATTTCTTGTTTAACAGATTAAATAAAAATTAAAGAAATATTAGGAGCTTACTTTGGAATTACTTAAAGAAGTGTCTGTAGTAATAAGAACCACTCTATTTAGAAGTAAGGTAATTAGTTAATGAGATTCTGGGCTGTTAAATAAGTAGGGTGAGGAAGATACTCATTTAAAAATCAGAAACAGATGTGTGAGGAGTCTAATGAAGAGCTTGGGGCTAATGTTTGCTCAGAATGATGTTTCTGATGGTGGGATGTGCCACATTAACAGACCAAATTATCTGATGGTGAAAATCAGTGTCAGTCGAACTGCACTTATTTAAACCAGCAGGAACTTGGGCGCAGTATCTGGGGTGTTGCTGGGGAGTGCTTTGCCTTTTTTATGAATAGTCTAATACAGTGGATGCTTATTAAAGAAAAACACCATTAAATAGCTAGTGAACTAATCAGAAATACATACTTTTTTTTTCCCCTCCAGTCTGATTCGCATCAGTCATCTTACTCTCCACAACCTCAACAATTTACACAGAATTCCTCTCAGCCAGCCTCCATTAACCAGACTCAGCCACAACCAATATCCCAGTCTAAGCACGTTCCGCAACCACAGCAGGGTGCGCAGCCACCCCATCAGGTCCAGCTGCCTTTGTTTAACTTTCCCCAATCTCCCCCAGGTCAGTATTCCACCTTGCATAACCTGGGACTACTTCAGATGCACCATCACCACCAAATTCAGCTTCCCAACACTTCTTGGCCTATTCATGGGCCCGTTATTCACTCTGCACCGGGTAACCCTCCTCATTCTACAAATGTTCCATTTTCTATGAGATCTGGCAGCAGCAGCACCACAAATAACCAGAGCAGTGTAAGCTTGAATGATCCCAGTATCATCTTTGCACAGCCTGCTGCCAGGCCCATGGGAATCCCCAGCACTTCTCATGAGGGACACTGGCACAATCCTGTGACTCCAAACTCACTGGTGAACAATGGCACTGTGGGGAATTCAGGTAACTCTTCTCTGTTGTATCAAACCTCTCGCACTTTGTGTACAAGTGTTAAGTGTTACAGAAACAGCTAACTCTTTCAACTTGTTTTATATTAAAAATATGCTTAAGAAACTAAGTCATTACCTTCACTGTCTTAACATTTTCATAGGAAAAAAATTAGGCAAGTTGAATCATTGTAACTTTTAGGCATTGGTCCTATCTGCCATTAACGGCTGTGCAACACATGAGAAATCACGCATTCAACTGAGAAATGTTCTAATAATTGTTTGAGTCTAAAGCACATTTCTGTGAATATGGTTACAAATATGGTTTCCATTTATGTTGATACGGAGTTTATTAGATGAATGCTGAGACTGCAACTACGAACTTACTATGGTTGTGCAAGTTGAATATTGCCTCCTTGCATTTAGTGCAATATAATGTGATCTTATGTATTCTTTTTTCCTATAGTTTATCCTGCCACATTCAACTTCCGTAATCTCAATGTCGTTTCCTGAAAATAATTCATATAGATTTTCTCTCTGTGACAAGTGGGCAACAGCCTTTTGCCTCATACCAAAGCCAAGTACATTTGTATGTTTGAGGCTGAGAAAAACAGTATGTAGTAATTAAAGCCCATACAGTTTTCTGTGCAACATAAACTGTGGCAGCCCCTAATTTTTAACTGTGATCTTCAGATCATGATAATGGTCTTTTGATTTATTCTGAGTGTGCAACTCCTCCTATGTTTAAAAAAATATATCCATCATACAATATACTGATGCAGTTGTTCATCACGAGATGAAAATTTTGAATCTCCTGCACAGTCTTTCTCTGCACGAATAAGGTTATTGACAGCAACAGTAGGTTTTCAGCTGAGTCAACAGTGTTGGATGAGGTATAATTCACTAATGACTTTCAGGTATTTGTTGAGATGCTGGAGGTGCATGTTTTTCTATTCAGAGCTTTGTGGGCAATATATTTTAGAGGATACAGAAACTGCTACCAATGTGTTTTCTGTGCCTTCAGTGTGCTTTGTCCCTACCTCTCCATTTCTAATTCTGTGCCCAGGCTTGTCTGTCCTTTCCTCCATGTCCACCCCAGCTCTGACTTTTTCTCAAGCAGCTCCTTCCAATCCAAGTTTTCTTGCCCAGGTGGCAGCTACCTTCTTTCAGACAAGCTTCCTAAATCCTAGTTTCTGCTCCATTCTCCCTTATTGAGTCCTGTTTCTCATCATGTAGTCAGCCAGTCCCTATTTTCAGTCTTTTTTCTTTTGCTTTATCTCAATTTGTTTGCTTCCACTCTCACTGTGCCTGCACAGAAGGTTTCCCAGTTTTCTTGTGCTGTCAGTCACAGTATTTTTTTCCCTTCCCTCAACTTCCATCTATTTCCAATCTCATCACACTCCTTTTCCTATTTCCCAGTCCTAGTATTTTTCCTCTTTGTATTTTAATCAGTTTTGTTTCCTTTTTGGCTTAGATGCCATTAAGGTGGGGACACTGGGTAGGCGCACAGTAGAGATGAGCTGTCTGCTCTCTGTTTGAAGTCTGCTTTCTTACTTGCTCGGGACAGTTTGAGAACAGTAAGTTCATGGAAACTTTGTCTTGGCTCACATAACCTTGACTTGGAAGGAGCGCCTTTACGTTCTTTTCAGTAGACAATTGACCAGAAGTAGGATCATTAGAAGTTTCAGACAGACAACTTTTTTTCATGCATACTTCAGAGCCATGCTTCATGTTTTATTGTATAAAAGTTACTGTTCTTTTTAAACACGTGGCTTGCTTTTATTTAATGAAAGTCTGTCTGCAAGTGGGGTTTTTTTATGATGAGCCTGATATACTGAGAAGGATAGTTACTTGAATTTATTTATTTTTAAATGTACATTGATGAAGTTTTTAAACTAGCAGGCATTGCTGTGTCTTATAAAATTGGGAGCTATGAACAAAAAGAGCATTTGTCATCAACTGTTATGTGTCCTGCCTCCTTGGATGCTTGATTTGTCATCATTAATGCTGCAGTAATACTGGATTTGTAAATGGAATAGCTTACAATTTGTGTACTTACTTCAAAAGTTTTTATTTTTCTCTCTAAAAATCAATTTTAAGTTGGTCTGATGATCTGGATATCAAGTTTCTTAAGCATACAATTGTTAGTGGAATTCCAGTGTACATCTGAGAATTACTTCTTACAGTAGGATAATAGCTTTCATGTCACAGCTGTGTCAGTGATAGTGAATATCTGTGTGGGATCAGATAGTAATATTGTTCAGATCTTGTATTTTTCATCATGAGAATAACATAGGAATAGTGAAATTGTAGGTCTTGATTTTAATACTGATTCATCCTCTGTCTTCCTCCCCAGTAAATTCTATTGTAGTGAATAATGAAGTAATTTAGGTGGTAATTTTTATTGATACATATTTAAAAAAAAAGAGTAGCACATCAGACTAATCGCATTAAGTCCCCTGCAAACTGTTATTTAAGATGTAAATTGTATTTGTGACTTACTGTTTAATTATTTCAACTTGCAATGTGCTTTTCCCTTTCAATTGAAAAATAGATCAGGGTTTCCAAGGACAGTTTGGTAAAATGAACCCTCCTTCTGTCCCTTGGGACCATGGGACCCCTACCCATTTTCCTCTCCTCCGAGGAGCGTGGCCTTACAATATGCCTCAGAACTACATGCAGCAGGGAAATGCCAGCTATCCACCGAACAAACCTTTCTACCCTCAAGGTACTAGAACTAGTATATGAATCAACAGCTCATGCAACATGTCTCTTTACTGTCTCAAAGGCTTTAAAAGCCAAGGAATCATGTTTCACTCGCTAGGCTCCCTGGAACCATAATGAATCCAAGAGTCAAATCAACACTTCGGCTTCCTGTGTGGATGGATTAAAATCTTTGTGGGAGGGAAGGGGTTAAATCAAATTCTGAAATCTGAGCTAATTTGTAGTCTGTTGGACTTCTAGCCTCTTTCTCCTTCACTGCTGCTGTCTCGCAGTAGAGCCACCTCTGCTTCAATAGAGGTGAAGATGATTTGCCCATGAGCGTGTTAAGAACGTGAAGAAATTTTTGTCCTAATCCATTTTATTTGGCTTTTGTACCTTGCCTTGTGGAATGACTTACATAGATAAAAACTTGCAAGACCATAGAATAATTGAGGTTAGAAGGGGCTTCCGGAGGTTAACTAGTCCAACCCGTCTGCAGTCAAAGCAGCACAAACTTCAAAGTTAGATCAGGTTCAGTTATTCAGTGTACTTGGAAGGACTGACTTTATCTCAACTCTTTCTGATGCTAGTGAATTGTAAAGGTGTTCAGCATCTGGCAGGATTGGAAAAGGCTGTAGGAAAAAGACCTTTGGCTCCACTAAGAGAGAAACTATGCCCAAATTTTACTTAGAGGCTTTGCAATTACCATGTTGCTGGGTCACCTAGTATAAAAAGAGAGATACTGGCACCACATCCTTTTTTCAAAATCTAATCTATTGGTTGTAGCAGGGTTTCCAAGTGAGATCCATATTCAAAAATCCTGAAATTATTTTTGTTAAATAACTAAAGTAATGCAACTAAATGATGTATTGATGATTCTGAGGGAATTCTGGAGATAGGATTACGGTAATACTGCATTGTCCCGTTAAACGGGTTAGTTGTACAGATAGCATTTGTGTCAGCCTAGTAAATGGCTTTATTTCTAAGTAAGATTAATACATTGAATATAGCCAAGCACTGTTAAATATATTTAATTTGCTAAAGTAATTGTAATCCATTTTCTTTTAGCTGGTCCACTGATGCAGAGTAACCAGCGGTTCTCGCTTCTGTCTCAAGGACACCCACACTTGAATCTGAATTACATTCAACAGAAAAAGTGAAATTTAATGGGATGGTGGGTGGGTGGGGGGAGGGGAGGAAAAAAATTCAGGTTCTGATTTAAAATCTTAATGCAACATGTTTAGATACAAGATTATTTAAGACTGTTTTTAAACTGTACCATTTGTACATAGATATGAACTATAGTTTTTACTAGTATCACAAAACTGAGTGATACAAATGTCATCTATTTTATTACCCTATTTTTAAGGGGAATTGTGTTTTTGTTTTATCTTGATAAACTGTAAAGAGAGAGAATTTTTAAAATTAAGTTCTTTATTTTCTATTAGCTGTATTCATACTTTGGTTGCTTCAGACTTTATATATATTGTTCTAAAAAAAAAATAAAATTAGAAGGGGATTTCATGTGTTTAAAAATTTGTCACTTCTATTCTTTACAGAACTATGTAGTGCCAAAAAACTTTTTAAAAGAAAAATAAAACTGCAAAAAAAGGACATAAGACTTTTTCCTCTTCCCTATTTCTATGCATGCTTGCATTTAACTGTAATTCGGAAACCAGAATAATAAAAACGTTTTTAATTTAGGTATGTTAAAGAAAAGATGAAAGATGAGCGGCTTTAACAAGTCATACAATCAGTGTACCTACTTTTCCCCTTGCTGGTGTCATTGCATGTGCTGTTCACAGCCAGTGTGTCTTTCTTGTAAAATACTTGAGGGAAGAGTACGCCTGCTTTTCCAGTCATAAACTTTGCAAAATAGTATGAAAATACTGTGGAAGAATCAGGCTCTACTGCTATGAAGCGATTTTAAAAAGAGGACTGTCCATAAATTCACTTGGCATACTACTTTGTGTGTTGTCAGCACTCCTTGGGCAATGTGAAAATACGTAAGCCATAAATGCAGTGTTCAGGTGGTAAACCTGTCAGTCCCTGCTCCTGAAGCAAGACTATGAATAAAGGCATGGTACACAAAGGGTTTAACGCAGCTGAATTCCTGTGTTACGTAATTAAATGTATTAATATGAGAACTGTAACTTGAGTAAGAGCTTAACTATTCTTAATTTGGAAAACAGGGACTTGCTGAATGCTGACTTCATTCAGAGAAGGTAGAGCTGAGCGTAATTGTGTCATCTTCTGTCCCCAGTCACAGGTAGGCCACAAACTATGCTCAAAGTAGTGGTTTACTGTCTTTGAAGACACTGAGTAACTTCTTGACTGAAAAGAATTAAGTGGTGCTTTGTACTACCTGAAGCTTCTAAATTTAATCATTAGACTTAAGGATGATTCTTACAAAGGAACCAGTAACAGCTGTGTGTTGGACAGCTGTTTTAAGTAAGTTAGCTGTTGCTTTTAGTAAACACACTGGGTTATGAGTCTTACTTCCTTTCCTGTACTGGAGATTTGACATAGTTGAGGCTGGTAGCCCTTCAGTGTTTGTAAGTCGAACATGCTCTCACTTTGGCAACTGAACGCAGTGGCTCTTTGTTAAAACAAACAACGCCCTGATTTGAGAATGAAGCCAGCTTCAACTAGGGGATGTTTAAACAAAGTATTATGAAAGAAACAGCAAGAAGCCTTTAAAGACAAAACCCGCCCTTTTTTTTATTGCTCTTCACTAGTTTTTACAGGCCTTGAGAAAACAATTTAAAAATAATCCTCAAATTCTGTCACGAGGATGATTAAGTACATAAAAAGTATCCTCAGCTTTCTTTTAATTAAAAAAACCAACTGAACAAGACACATACAAGAGGAAAACAATTAAAGAAATGGACTGCTAAAGCAGCCAGTACATATCCAGCTGTCCCGTAAAGCAAGTAGGACAGTATTAGACTGCAGTTCAAGGTCCTTAAACTGTGTGCTGGATTTAGTTTGTTATTCATTCCCTCGCCGACTCTTCTTGTGACTTTTCTTAGATCTGAAACAGAAAAAAAAAAAAAAGGCAAGCCATATGACACAGTACTAGTAATTCTTTTGAAAGACCAAGGTGATTCATAGCAGTAAGTGGTGTTTTCTATGGTCAAATATGTATAGTGTGACTTGACTACAACACTGAGGGAGGTACTGTATGAAATATTTCATCTCCAACATTGTAAGAGCACCTTCAATCCCTAAGATTAAATGACAAGTTAAAGCTCCTACAGCAGTACAGACATCCTTAAGAAATAGGCCAAGCCTTTACCTTTCCGGGGATTTGGAATGACTTCTGTGTCTGTGACTACGGTGATGCCCTAGGAGATAAAAAAGTAACAGTTATTTCCATAGACCCTGGAATTCCTTTTTGTTTTGCTAATGTAATCTGCTTTTAGTGACCAAGTGTCCTAGACAATGCCAGAATAACCCTAGCCTTAATTAGACACTCAAATTAACCTCCTGGCAAATATTTGAAAAATGTACTCAAGGCAATTCTGCAGGTATTAAAGGAGTTCTCCAGCTGTGCTTTCATATAACTAGCAGTTTTATGAGCCAGATTAAGCACCTATGCTACCTTCTTGATGCCGTGACACAGATTTTTCTTGCAGTGCATGTGCTGCTGATAAAGACTTGCCAGAGTTAATCTGTAAATGACAAAAATACCTGGAGATTTAGATCTTGATCTGTGGCGCCGCTCTCTGGATCTGCTCCGGTGTCGTCTTGGGCTTTTGCTGCGATGCCTCTCCCGGCGTGGCGATGGACTGAGAGAAAGGAAGCTTTTAAGACAGCCATACTGAAAATGCACACATTCTAAGGTTAAATAATAGAATAAGAGACTACCTTCTTCTTTTTGGAGAGCGGCTTCGCCTGTAGTTGGGGAAGAAAAGAAAAAGTCACTAAAAATCATTAACAGAACCCGCCGTTTCATTTACTGTATTCTCCAGCAAGAGCACCAGGGCTTCCCTTGCACTCCCCCATGTCCCCAGTTAAAGCATGCATTTGGGCTGCTGCACAAGAGGCAGTACACGCTTCTGGACTGGCCCATACAGTGAGCAAATGAGATGAGTGATAAGTTTTTCCTGGCTTATTACCAGTAAGAACAATTAACAGGATTTTCTCTGCAGCCTCTACCTTACATGAAAACAAAGCACTTGGTCCTCCTTAGTACCTTCACTGCATTGTCAAATTTAGCTAAAGTTGGCCAGCAAGTTCAAGAGTTACTGAAGGACTAGAGAAACAGGCAGACAAGGTTGACTGTGGCTGTGCACTGCAACTCCTTACTTCAGAAAGCGGCTAAAGGAAGTGGGAGGTGTAACAGACTGGCTGAACTGTCATCTTCACTTCTTTGCTTTGCTCCAGCCATCTGCAGTACAGTAGGTAAAAATACTACTCAAGGAAAGCCATGTCACCTTCTTGGAGACCTGCTGCGGCTCCGCCTGTATCGCACAGCTGGAGATCTGCGAGGTTTATCAAGGTCTCTGTAGCCTCTTCTGCGGTGGTCAGGAGAGGGTGCTCGCTCCAGCTGGAAACAATGGCAGGGAGGGGAGAAGGTTCTGTAAGTCTTGTTTCATCAGGATTTTTATCTATCAGTAAAGATTTCTGAACAATTAATGTAAATGACAAATAATGTAATCAGGCTTCCCCATCCTCAAGTATTTCATATTCAGAAGTGAGTGGTACTGCCCAAGCTTGCCAACTGAAAATTAAAACGGCCACCTTTCATACTGCTGATTCTTAAAAAGTACAGCAGAATTGCCTATGATGGTCACCATAACTTTCATCATCACCTTTAGTTCTCTCCATTATATATGTATGTAAAATAATTTATCTGAAATATGTTTAACACAGAACAGATCCAGATTTGTGAATTTCAGGAGACAGAAAAGCTTGACAAACACAGAGCACTTGAGAACTGCTTCAGGGTCTAACAAGTTCTCACAAGTAGCTTATATGAAAATATGTTAAGGGGGGAGATAAGAGTTGCAAGCAGCCTCCTGGTGCCTCCCCTCAAATATTTCTCATAGGCCATAAAGTGTTCTGCGGTGGTTCAGCACCAGTTTTAACTATCCCTTTCCAAAACAGTCCACCAACCTTTTCATCTTCCTCTTCCTCCTCCTCACTAGATTCTACATCATCCATGTCTTCTTCCAAAGCACTAACACGAGGCTCGAGTTGCTCAGCTTCTTCCAGAACATACCGTTTCTAGGAGAAATTACAACTTTATCTTACACAACCCAAGTAAGAACAAACATCTAAGGAGGCACCTCGCGTGCCAGAAGGGCCTGTATCACAGCTGTATGCAACAAGTCAGTAGCTCATACAACTATTCAATCTGATGCAGTTAAGAATTCCATAGCCATCTACTTTTTCAAACCTGTAATCGAGGCAGAATGATATCGCATACACGTTCCTCATGGAGTAGTTCATCAATAAATTCATCCACATGCATCAGTTCAAATTCTGGAACGGAAAAAGTAGCATTTAAAAGACAAGATTACTGCCTAGAGTAAAAATGAAACACTTCAGACAATTTATGTCAAGTGGGCTGTACAAACAACAGTTCTAAGATCATTCTCAGAAGATGAGGAAAATCATTAGGCCTATCTTGTAAAAAGGAAATTACTGCACAACTAGGATTAGCAGATTCACAGTGCTTAAACCAGCACTCAAACAGTGTTTCTTCGGTATTTATGGAACTGCGTTTCAGTGCCCAACAGAAAACACAAGCAAATTAAGCAAGGCAGTTCTTGTTTGTACAAGTCAGCAAGACCAGCAACAGATTATCCAAAGGATGAGTAAAAGTAAGGTTTCAAAAAGATGGTTATGCTACAATTTTTTAAGCTTATATTATTAAATAGAGTATTTACTTTTATCTAGCATGATACATTCTTTTAACAAAAGGTCATCTATGAGCTACTAAGAAACCACAACTAATTAAGAGTGCTTACCCCCATTTCTGTTCTGACTTTTTATTTTTCGATAGTCATTATACAGTGGTTCAAGATACTTGTAGCAGTCAATGGCAGTGCCTGTCAATCTCATGTACAACGCACCAAGCATTCGGACATACCTGAAAAATAAACCATTTCATGTGTCTGAGCTGTTTGCATAGTTAGCAGTTTAGATAAAAGAGGAGTTTCTCCCATAAGCTTCTGAGGAAAAACAGTACATTAAAATAAATAGAATACATGACTTTAGATTTTCTCCCTCGAGTACTCAAGTACGTACATACCAAATCTACAGATATACTCAAGCACACATATATAATCTCTGTATTGGTGCATTATCACTCACAAAGGCAAAAGAAACACTGAAGAAAAAGTAGATTAATATGGCTCCCTTAATGCACCTCGTTCTAAATACTTCAGGCGGAGGTCTATTAGCACAGAGAGCACACACCACAAAGGCAAGGCATACCCACAGCCCAAGTGACAAGGAGAGCAGTCCTGAAAGCAAGAGGAAGGACATGCTTTTTAGCAAGAAGAGTCTATCGAGCCCACTAAAAGCTAAAGCCTGCACTGAGGTTTCCCTGGCTGTGTTGGACAGTTTCACTCAGTACTACAACCAAAAGAGGAAAAAATCAAGCTACCAACTTACTTGAAGTCCTCGTTTTTGATGAACTCCACGATGATGTCCTTTTCGGGCTGGATCTGCAACATCTTCAGCGTCAAGCACAAGAAGGGCGTAGGCTTAATGTTCCCGCCATAGACGCCCCCCACGTACTTCAGCTCCATGGCCTTGTCCACCACCAACTCGGCTAGGAGAGGGACGGGCCGTCAGCGCAGGCTCCCCGCCGAGCCCCCTCCCGCCCCAGCCCGCCCCGCCATACCCGTCAGGCCGAAGCACTCCTCCTTCCAGTACTTGGACTCATAGATGCGGGTGCGAATGATCTTCTCCACCAGGTACTGCGGGTTGGTGCCGTGGATGCTGTGCGCATCCTTCACCGTCCGGTTCGCCATGGCCGCCGCAAAACAGCTCCCCTCAGCTCCGCGGCGGGCCGCCCCGCTCCCCTTCCGTGAGTGACTACAGTAGTTTCCGCTTCCGGGGCGCCGCTGCCGCCCGCCATCTTATCTTCGGGCTATGACATCCCTTCCGGCCGCGGCTTCGGGGCGCCAGGCACAAACATGGCGCAGTTCCTGCGCGACCTCTTTCTGCCTGCCACCGCCCTCTGCGCGCGCGCGGCCGAGGGGGCGGGGCTCCGAGCGGGCTTTGGCGCGAAATTCTATCCTAGTGCTGGCAGTATCTCGCCTTGCCGTCGCTGCCGCTGCCGCGCACGGGGCTCGCTGAGGCGCCGCGGTGAGTGGGCCTCGGCCTTGCGGTCCGTGAGAGGGGCGGGCAGGTTAGCGGCTCTGGGAGGGTGGTGGAACGCCTCTGTGTCTCACTGCGGGTCCGAGCCGGCGGCGCTAATAGCCCCTTCCGACGCCATAGCCCCGCAGGCCGCCTGGGAGCCGGGCAGCAGCCCGGGGTGGGGAGCGGGCTCCCTGAGGCAGAGCCCTGCCCCGGCTCTTCGCTGCCGCGTCTAAACCGATGGGCTGGGGTGGGCGAGGAGGGGGAACGGCACTGGGGGGGGTGTGGTGTTGTTTCCAGAGGGAAAAAATCCTTATTTAGGGGAAAAAAACCCCAAACCAACAACGAAATATAAAAATTGAGCGTAAGCGAAACGTTGGTGACGGCCTCATCCGCCTGGTCGCTGTGAGGTCTGGACGAAAACCAGCAAGGCACAGTCTTGAAACGGCCGGCTGTATGCCCCGGCCCTCGCGGCGGGTGGTCGGCGAGCCCCGGAGCCGGCGGGGCGGGGGGGGCTTGGCAGTAAGCAGAGAATAGCTGATAACCTCCTCTGTGAATAAGCCAAGTACCCAGTAACAAGGGAATCGCGTGTTCGTCAAGCGCTGGAAGTGAAAAAAAGGAATTGAAGAACGATCCACTATAAACACCTTCCCTTTCACCTCCTGCCTCAGGGGAGAGGCGCCTGGAGGCTTTGGGGAAGGTGGGCTTCTCCGAATCAGCCGATGCATGCCACGTTCTTCGTACGCACTGAAAGAACTGATGGCATTTCTATGTATCTGGCCATCTTGAGCCTTTCCCTGCTTTTATTTTTAAATAATAATTTTAAAAATTGCTTGTTTATTTGTTTTAGCTTTTCCTTGGGAATCATGAACACCCGGCAGCAAAGCAAAATTATCTACTCCTGGTATGGAAAACCCATGAGCTCAGACAGAAAACTGAGGACTTTCCAGTACAAGTAAATGACATTTATTTCTGGCTTGCTGAGGGAAACTTAATCAATGAAGGTTTCTTTACCTTTCTGACATCGCTTAGGTTAATGTGGCAGTCAGGGAGAATACGAGTAAGGTTTTGAGCATTGTGTCATAACACTGTATGTGTATAACAAAAATGTTGCTACAAAGCTCTTGAATTATAATTCGTATAAACAAAAACATTTAATTAAATCTGTGAATAAGTGTTAACTCTCCATTTGAAACATGTGAAAGCTTTTAATCAGGAAACTCAACTGTAGGCTTTGCAAGAGGGAGTGTAACTAGCTGTAAGATTGACAGGCCATCAGCTTTAATGACACGTGAGTTATAAAGAATATGAAATCCTCCTAACCTGCATATGTGCATCACTTTCTAGGGGAATCCTTATCAAATCAGAAAGAAGCAGAACAGAAACCTGTATACAACTTGGTGAGTTTATTTTAGTAGAAGGGGAGAATGCAGATCAACCTTTTGTGGCACAACTCCTGGATTTATATGAAGATGGTAAGAGAAATAAAAATTTACCTCCTATCTGAGAAATCTTAAAATGTTTTAAAGATATCTATTTCATGGGGACGTATTTACCCCATGACCCCATATCACTGGCCTAATTTATTAAGGACATTAGGCTTTGGTAATCACTGCATCTGTATTCACATGCTCTGCAAATATTTGGGGCTGATGGCTAATTTCAACTAAATTTGATAGATAAACAGCTTAAAGACATTAAATTTTTATAACCTTTTTCCTTAGTTGTCTAATTTAAAAGATGGCCCTTGAGGAAGACAGTGTGAGCTCATGCTTTATTTAGAGATTGAAGAGTCCAAATGGAGCAAGAGCACTGCAGCCCTGGAACTTGCATCTTATTAGCCATCAGGGAATTTAGCAATAAGGTACAAGGCTGAATAAATGGGGCTTATTACTTCTGTCCCTTGTAGAACTACTTGTTTATTATATAAAATAGATTAAAATTAATATTAAAAAGTATATTAAAAGATAAATCATGAAAGGTGAGTGATACAAAGACTATGTCTGAGTCTGAATGAGAAACTGCTCATTAGCTATGTCTGATTTCTTTGAACAGCTTTGGTTGTTTGTTTTGGACCATCATAATAATGTTTTGAGGGTTTTTAAAATTCTTTACTTTTTTTAAACATAAATACATATCACTCCAGCTTGTTTATTTACTATTGCACATTTATTGTAACATAACTGAATATTCTTTTCATGCCGGAATGAAACCTGTGAAACTTCCTTGAAAACAAGATTTTCTTTCTGTTACATATCTTTGATAAATTTGTTAAAGATCTGTGGCTTTGTTTTCATTCAAACATGAATACCTTAAAATTTAATATTCAGTTTTAGTATGTTCCAAATGTTTTTTTAACTCTCTCCACACTGAATCTGTTCATAGTGTTTATTCAGACTTTCTTCTAGACATTTCAACAGCAGGATTCTCTGGTTTGTTAGGCAGTTAATAAATGTGTTTCTGGTTTACCTCTAAAATAACATTGAAATTAAAAATACTGTTCTGAAATTTCTCACTTCTCTTTTTATGTCACTGCTTTCAGTTAGTGGGGTCCGATTAGATCACATTTATGCAAATAAGGAACCTCTTTGTTTGTGATAGTGAACTGGTGGATCAGCTGGTCTTGCAGGCATTTTGTGATTGAGACCCTATGTAGGTGTTACCTTAGTCCTTAAAAATCTCAACTCAAACATTTTAATTTGGCTTAGAAAATGGGAATTGTAATCTCTTGTCAGATGCCTTCTCATCTGTGTCCAGGGAGGATTTCTATCCTTGATGGCACTTCAGCTAAAGTCTTTGAGGTCTGGTAATAACTATTTGCCATACAAAAAAATTCTTAATGTTCACTGACTTTTTTCATTGTTACAGGTGCTCAGCAGAAACATGCAGTTGTGCAGTGGTTCTCTCATATTACAGAGATACCTCAGAATAAACGGAAATTGCTTAAAAGAGAGGTTTCTCCCCAAGAGGTCTTTTTTGATCAAGTTGCTGGCTATGACACTGATATAGCTGTGGAGACCATTATTAAAAGCATCGTGGTATGTACTGCAGCCCCTCTACGCATAGAGGGAAGAAAGAAACAAACAATTTGAAAAGCATAATAGAACAGTGCAGCTACTTTATTCCCTCCAAAACCAAATGCGTGATGTGTATTTGTTAATGCAGTTAACACAGGATAGGATAGTTGAAAACTGTTGATATTCAGTCTTTCCTCCATCCCAAAATGACTTTAGCTGTTGGCAGCCAGCTCATTTAGAGGTTTGCGTGGAAAGAAGTAATGTGATGGGAGTCCTGTAGTGCAATAAACGTATGCTAGTGTAAATGTAGGTTGAAGGTGTTGCCCTATATAATGAAGGATTACATGAGTTCCAATAATAAGGTCTGTGAATAGAAAATAGTTGAATGTTAAATTAACAGTAAATGTTAAGTTATGTGTGTTTTGGTATTTTCTGTTTTTACAGGTAATACCACTACATCTGGGGGAGGAACTACCTATTGCATTAAACAAGGAACAAACTTTCTATGTAAAACAGTCTTGGGATGGGAAATGCTTTAAGACTTTGTCCCCTGACACATTCTCTAAGCTGAAAGAAGCTAATAAGAAAGGAGGTGGCATCCCACGCTCTTCAAAATTATCTCTTCCTTTGGACATCATTTCCCCCCTGAAAGAAGAGACAGAGATAGTTGCTCGGAGCGCCACAAAACTAAAAAATGTTGAGTTGGAAATAGAATCAAAACATTCCGCTTCCAAGTCCTCCCTTGCTAAGGAGAGACATTCACAAAGAGTGGCTAATGGCCTCAAAACTCCATCAGCAAGGAAGAAGTTACAGTTAAACAGTATGTATATGGCAATACTCTGTCCATTCGGTAGATTTGAATGTAATATGTTTTGTGCCTCCTCGTTTTGGGTAGTTCAAACAATGCTAATATTCAACATCAGAATTTTTAGCTACCTTATTTAGGCTTTGGGGTTAGCCCAAGCCTTTTGAGCATATCAGTTGTTTGTCTTATGTCTGTTATTTCAAGCAGCTGTACTGCTTATATCCAATTGCTGTTGCACATGTTTTATTTGGAACTGCTAAGTCTAAGTTAAAGTGCGTGTTGGCTGAAATGTTACCAATCAGCCTAACTTGACCTCAGAACATCTCATTTTCTTCAGTCTTCTGATGGTGCACTAGAATGTTTACATTGGGCTGATTGTATAAGCATATTTGATCCTATGTAATGTGCCATATTTTCAAACTGGAGCCTGAGTAGAGTTGTAAGTGATGGGAGTGGGTTAGAAAACTGAAAAAATCAGTTAGTATTCTGTTTAGTCATCTTTTTAGAGGAAGTGTGTGCCTTCTGTATGTATTCATTCCTTTTTTTTCCAGGAGTGTAATGCCATCTCCTTTCATTTAAATGACAGCTACTGAGCCAGTTGTACCATTTCTTCTGAAAGTTAACAAAACCAGCCACATTAAAGCCTGACAAAAGTTCATTTTGCTCTTGATTCCTAGGTCCCACAAGATCTCCTAAAGACAGGCTCCTGGGATGTGAAGTTTTGGAACTTTTGAATGATGACTGTGATGCTGTAGCACCATTAGAACCATCAGCTACTAAAAGAAAAGTGAAATTCACTGACATTTTAGACTCACCACCAAAAATACGTTGCACCAATAATAAGTCTAAGTCAGTGTTTGATACTGCAGAGCACTGGCAGAGGTTTAGTGATACTATACGATTATCTCCCTATAGTAAGGTCAAAGACTCCAGTGAGAAAGCCAAGAATCTTAATATGAAAGATGACACTATATGGTAAGTGATAGCTTTTTTAATGATTATTTTTGTATGGGATTTCTCTTTGTATGTAGTTTTCTTAGAGCACATTTGTGAAAGACTTCTGGAGAGAAAAGCAGGTGAAGTCTTTGTGTGTACCATGTTTTGCCTGTTGAGATCACTGAGAGAAGGGGGGATACAAGTGCACTGTGGTGAAGCTTGAGAAAGCGTGTTACTTGGAGGTGAATGAATGATTGGGGAGATCATAAGAGGAGTTGTCTTTAAAGATGGACACAAGCAGTTTGTGGTTACAAGAACAGAGAGAAGAGGTTGGACATGGGAATGGTAGGATGATATGAGAAGTTATTAAAGCCATAATGATTGTTATGGTTTGTACTCATCAGCGTGGATAAAAATCTGTTTCCCTGCAGTCACTGCATGTATGTCATACAGGCTCAAATGTGCCCTACTTGTGACAACTGTTGAGATACGCTGAACTATAGAAAGGGATGCGATTGGCCTCATGAGAGTTCTCATGATAATTGTATGTATACTTTCATGCTAATTTTCATGTAGAAAAGAAATCAAAACTCAAAAAGCATAATTCTTTAAATATATTTTCACACAGCCTTTAAAAATGGCATTAAGCTTGGACAGGAGGAGAATGGATCAGACTTTCTTGTGTAAAATGTTGCAAGAAGCTAAAAAAAAGACGTGGGTGCAACACTTGGTGGATTTGCACCCCATGTTTGTCACTTATTTTATAGCAAAAAACCCATTTACTTTTTCACTGATAAGGTTATGGCATTTCAGTGGTATTAATAGATTTTTAAAAAGTTCTGAGAACTGTCTACAAATAATTAAAGTAATTCATCTCATTGTATCCTTTGAACTAATAGGAAAGTTGTATTAACAGTAGTGTTTCAGTGGTAGGGATGAAGTGCCCAAGAAGACAACCAAGGAATCTCAAAACACAAATAGAAAAATGTACTCCAAAGGGCAGATCAAAGAGATGCCCAAAGAAAGTAATATTTGTTTTCTTTCTCTTAAAAAAAAAAAAAAAAAAAAAAAAAAAAAAAAAAAAACAAACCAAAAACAACCCAAACCCCCCAAACAACAACAAAAATCCACAACCAAACATAACTTTACTGTTTTGAGCCCCTGTCCCTTCAGTTTGGCAGTGTTGTATTTGCAAAATAATTTGGCTGCTAATTCAACTATATCAGCATCTATTCAGTGCTCTTCACTGATGTGTATGTGTCTAACTGGGGAAGTGAGGGAAGGCTGTTAATGTGCAGCAGCTGTCGATCGGTGTGAAATAAATAGCTGTTGCCAGCTGAGGGTGCATCAGGAAACAAATTGGTATAATGATGATAGGGCCCAAGTCAGAGACATCTGTTTTGAACTAATGGTGGTGCAGTCACTATTGTCACAGCATCATAGGTCAGCTAGCAACTCTGACTTGTATGGACTCAGGGTCTCTCTTTAGACATAGCAGCTTTCCTCAACTGGTTAACAAAGCTTTATAGAAACACTTACACTTTACTATAAAAATCTTTACATACAATGAATGAACTATAGTAAATATACTGTGGAGTTTTTCTTGGCAAAGATACATTGAAGGGAGAGTGCAAGAGAGGGGAAATTGTGCTGCCAGTATCCATGCTATAGCCAATCCGTAAATAACTGTAAACAAGAATTCATGCTGGATTGACAGCCATAACAATTGAGCCTGAAGTTTGAAAGGCCTTCTCTCCATCTTTGAAGTGTGATGCAAAGAGGAATAAAACTAGCTTTGTGTTCTTTCTTCACAGTTTAATTGGACATCAGGAACTGGGTAGTCAGAGCCCTGTATTGACCCCTCGTTCTCGTAGAGTATGTGCACAGAAAACAAGTGCTCGCATTACAGAGCAAATCAGGTAAACTTTTGCATCCATGATATCTTATTCAGATCATTATCGATAGCTTGAAGCCTTCAGACTTTGTCTAGTTTAATATTGAAATGCAAATGGTCTAGAAGCACAGCTTAATTGCAGTGCGAGTGAAAACTGCTAACTCATGGTGTTCGTCAGAAAACTGACTGCCTTTAAACCAGTCTGTTAAATAGCTATGGAAAATTAACAGCTCAAGTGGAAAATATGTTGGCTTGCTGATTATGATTAACTACAGAAAAAGCTGAAAATGTACAAATGATACTTTGTAGTGTGTAGAATTCTATGTATTTTTTTTAAACTCATGTAATTTCTGTTTCTTATAGCATATTAAATACACTAGAGTTGAACCAGGAAGAGGATTTTTTGTCTAGCTCAGACAGCTCTTACTCTTCAAGTAGTGAGGAAGAGGAGAATGATGTGCTCTATACACCAGAAAAGAAAACTAAATCAAACAGAACATTCAGCACCCCAAAATCTTCAAGGAAGTCTTCAGTTCACACTCCTGCTAAGACCCTGAAGAACACTGTAAGGTTCCATATAAGAGAGCTGGTTTTATTATTTCTGAGCCAATTATTTGAATGCTTGATGCTTGTCTACCAAAGTCAAGTATCTGAACCCCTTAACTTTTACTGAAACATTATCTTGATTCATAGGATCTTTGATATGAGTAGGTTATGCAAATGTATAAAACAGTTGTGTATGGTGAATGTTGTGACAATGTTGATCAGAAAACTCTAGCCTAAACAGGGAAAATGTTGGATTGGGTTGGAGCCAAACAAACCTATGAATCCATTTACGGCTGCCACTTTTACTTTTATTCTAAGCTACGCACTAAGACATTTTAGTTCTATTTCTGTATAGTCTTTGAGTGCAGTGTGTGTATGTACATATATCAGAAAGCCATAAGACCAACTTTGTGCTTGGCAGTAGAGCTGTTCTGATTCTTGAAAGCTTCCCAATGTGCAGATGGTTACCAAAGCAAAAGGGATGCTTTACAGCACTCATGGCTACACCAAAGAGCGGCCAGCAGTTTCTGAAGTGTCATGGCCGCTGATGGAGATGGGATACCAGGCTACACGAATCTCAGGCCTGACTCACTAAGACTGTTTTCAGCACCATAGCCAGGTACATACTATCAATGGCTAATTTTCATCCTGTGTTTATGAAATGTCTAACACAGAAACCCTAGTGTAGCTAGAACTTGTAAGCACAACAAAGAGCAATAATTAAGATATTACATAGCTTTTTTTGTTTGGACAACGAAATTCAGATAGAGCAATTTCTAGTTGCTTCCTGTTTCTTAAGAACCGGATCACTTGTAACACAGCACTTCAGAAAAGCTTTAACAACTTAAAAATTCTTCAGACAGTTAAAAGGTGTAATTGTCTTTGTTACCACCCCCTTTCCAGTTTCTTTTTTCCCTTAAGAAGAAAAGACAGCGAGGCTTGTTTGGTAATTCTCTTTGCAAAGTCTTTTTCTCTTTTCATCTTGAACTCTGGCATCCTTGGGTAGTCTTTGTGAATAAGTAATGTTTGTGAAACTTGTATGAATGATCAGTCTCCAATAGAAATTGCTGTATGTAGAAAATCTGTTTGAGGGTGTAACTTTTCTTTGCAGCCTTTACCAGGAACACCCAAGACACCCCGGAATGCAACTCCTGAAATTCCCAAGCGCAACCACGAAGCACAGAAACCAGTCAGTATACTAGAAGAAGCCAGATTAAGGTAATGTGTGCTCAAGGGAGGAAATCATCTTTTTGCGTCAGGTATGCAGAGCAGTAGGCTATGCTGAAATAGGGAAATGTCATTTTTACTATCCTGAATAAATTTGGTAAAAATGCATGGTGTTTTGATACCAGAATAGCATTTATGAATTTACAGTACAATACTAGATTTACAAATACTAGTAGTATTTACAATACTGCTTTTACAGTTTCAAATTATTGTAACCAGCCCATGCTAAGTTCTTCAGAACTAGGTAGCTGTCTTTATTCTGTGCAACATTAGACAAAGAAAAATCTTTTCTTATTAGCTTTTGATTGTAAATGTACCATATCTGTCTCCTCTTGGTGTGTGGAAAAAACTTCCCAGGTATTGTTGTAGATCTTCACAGTGGAAAAAATGCATTCAGGATTGACTGTATCTTTCAAACTGAGTTTTAGTTTTTTCACAGTTTCCTATAAGTGGTCTCCCCTGTTTTATCCTACCTCTACACTGACTTACAAATTTTTTGTGAATTGCAACAGCTAGATCTTTATTGCTGCACATTCATGCTGTTTGTTTATGAAGATGACTGTTCAGCCCTCTTAAAAGCACACTAGGCTATTTCTTTTGGGATACTTGGCATTGGTGTTCAGACTTAAAATATGTAAAAGAGATTTGAAAAACTACATACAACTCTGAAAGGTGGAGCATCTGGCTATTTGTTTTCCTCGGTAGGCCCTTCAGGTAGAAATGTGAAAATGCAACTCTTGGACATCCTATTTCAATTTTCTTTTTCTTTTTTACTCAAAAGGCTGCATGTTTCTGCTGTCCCAGAATCTCTGCCTTGTCGTGAGGAAGAATTCCAAGATATCTATAACTTTGTGGAAAGCAAACTTATTGATGGTACAGGAGGGTGAGTTTGTTGGTGAGACTGTAACCAAGATCACATCTACCTATGGCATAACAGCAGTCAGACAATCAGTGCTACTTTTATTTAGAAAGTTATCATCATTTGGCTGAATTAAAGTTCCTAATTGAATTTTCCTGGTATCTTTCTTCCTTAAGAAGGGTTGTGCGTAGAAATAATGCAGGCTCCTTTATTGTACAGATTCAAATTGAAGACCGAAATAACTAGTCAATTTTAGATGTCCGGGAAACCTTTTTTTTTTTTAAGAGGTAAATTACATTTATAAAGTATTTTAGGTTGTTAATTGCTTCAGTAATAAGTTGTTATCATACTCCAATGCGTTGTGTGTCCCAGTTAGCAAATAAAGTGACTGAAATATAAGGAATTGCCTGTAGTGACAGAGGAGTAGTATTCAAGGCTGGTCTCAGAGCCCAGGAATTCCAGCTCGTTAATCCTAAGAGTGTTACCGTTTTGCTCTGGCTGCTGAAAAGATTTTCTCCTTTTGTAGGTGCATGTACATTTCTGGAGTCCCCGGAACAGGTAAAACTGCAACTGTTCATGAAGTAATTCGCTGTCTTCAGCAAGCTGCAGAAAATGATGACCTACCATCATTCCAGTTTGTAGAGATTAATGGCATGAAGCTGACAGACCCTCACCAAGCTTATGTGCAGATACTAGAGGTAAGTAAAGCCTCTCTAATGGCTCTCTGGTTTGAACGAAGAAGCAATCTTATGCTTTGCCATCAGACCCTCAATGTATTACAGAATTTGAGGCACTGAATATATCAATACTTTCAAGCAGTCTCTCCGAGAGACAGTATACTTCTATCTTAGAGCAGGTTAAAATATAATTAACTTAAGGCCCTGTCCAACTTCTTGAACTATTTTGCTTTCAGCTGCATAAGAGCCGTGGCTGGGAAATAGCCTGATTTATTACATCCACTCGGGTTTAAAAAAAATATAAACTAGATTCTTCTTATATTTTTCTCATTCTATAACTTTTCCTGCATATGTATGTTTAAAAAGTTAGAGACGAGAACTCTGGAAGTCAGTGTAGCAGTGGAATGATTACTAAGAGGGTCTTAATGGTTAATTGGTCTGTCATCATAGCAATCCAGCTAAAGAGGGACTACCTCTGTCAACAATATTGTGTTTCAGATTTCCATGACAGACTAGTCTGCAGCATCTCACCTGGGACTACTGACTGTGCTTGCATTTATATGGGTGTGAATTAACCTTCTGAGGTCTGGATTAAGATCACCCAATAGGCATTAGACAGTAACTGCTCAAGACTTTTGTTGATCTAGGCTAACTTTAAGCCAGTGACCTGGAAATGAAAGGATGGTTTCCTGAAGCATCTAGTTCCTTTTCTTATAAGCTTCTACCCCATTTATTTCAGTTTGACACCTTCTATCTGAGTAGGAAGTGGCATACATTGTTCTAATATCCCTATCCTCACAGCTGGGAGTTAAACTTACATATTTGCATCCTTTCCTCAAACCAGTATAGACAGTGTCTTGCTGAGGGATTTGTTGTAGCCAGGTCGCTGTTTCTTTAGCATAGTGAAATGCTTCGTGACAATTACCTTATCTCATGGTAACGTTAATGTATTTTAACACTCTTTGTTCCTATCCCGTTCGGCATACATCTTTAAAATTAATAATAGGCCTTTGGAAGTAAAACTTGTTGCCCCCCAAGGGCCCTGAAGCCTTTAAGCTATCCCAGCTAAATATCCTTCAGGGGAGTATGTAGTCAAATGAACCACTTATTTCTCTGGTTCCTTCTGCCTCAACTGTTACCCAAGTACCCTAACTAGGCTGCTGCTACTTTTCCGATTGCTGCATCTCTTGCAGCAGGTCAATCTCAAGCTCCAGTTTGCTGATGTTTCTTTGCGTGACTCCAAAGCAAATTCCAGAGTGTACACTGCTGCAGTTACCTCACTGTTGTAGGAAAGTTTATAAAAAAGGGAACAGGGACAGGAGGCCTGGACGGATGAAAGAGATGAGGTTAAATACCTGGGTACAGGAAGTGTGCCAATTCCACCACAACAAACTGAACTCTGTGGTATATTGGATGCCCACTTCCAGAGCCATAGAATCAGGATCCTCTGGGATCTAACTGCTTTGTATGACTGATTCAGACTGTCCTGACTGAATTGGAAACATGAAACTTTAATAGTTACGAAATCTCAGGTCAGTTTTTAAGGGATTCTGGAGAACAAATACAATTTTCAAATGCAATCTCCATTTTTATTTTACGGCTTGACTCTGAACTATGTTGGACAATTGATTCAGCATATATAGTGTAATTTTGAAATGTCATGCTTTAATTTCCATATATCTTTGGACCTGCAAGGGAACAGGTAATGTACAGTATGCTCATCTGTTTTGCCACATAGATTATTGCAGAAGCAGTTCGTTGAAGGTTTTTTTTTTAGCTTACAGTTGGATAAAACATTTAGTTCTAGATCCTACTGATGATCCATTAATATTTTGATGGGAGTCCAAGATTACTGAAGTTAGGCTATTCGTGTCAACTGACTTAGGTTTTCAGTAGGTGTTTTGTGTTCAGAGACACCCTTGATGTATGCTAGGTTTAAAGTCCTCCTGAGACTGGGTTCAGGATTTCTTAATGAATCTATAATTTAAGACAAATTGCAGGAAATTCTAATGGCCTTTCTTTTTAGCTATGTATTCTTTTGTTTCTGTTTTCCTTCATGGACAGTTCCTGGTAGACCTGAGTGTCTTATGATCTACGTTTTTTGTTTGGTTTTTGTTTTTACTTCTCCCCCGTGGGGAAAAAAAATCCAGATGCTTGGTGTTGATTGTTAGAGAAAAGTTAAAACCGAATATAAGTTAAACTTCCTATTTCTAGGGTTTTTGTGTGATTAACCTGCAACATTGTTTAATCCTTGTCCAGTTACTAACGGGTCAGAAGGTGACAGCAACCCATGCTGCAATATTGTTGGCAAAACTGTTCAATACACCTGGACCAAAGAGGAAGACCACAGTGCTGATAGTGGATGAGGTGAGACAAAGAATCCTTCATTCTCTTTCCTTGAAGTATCATAAGAAATGAGTTTTTGGAGGATGGAAAAAGACATGCTTAAAGTATATCATATGTGATCTAAAAGGAATAGACTTAGGACAGAAGACACATATAGTTCCTCTTAGCCTTATTAGGAAGCTGAATTTAAATGGGCAAGTATCCTGTTGCCATATTGTTCTCTGCCTTGGATTTCACGTTGTTTTTATGTTTTGGTTTGGTCCAAGTCGTGGAATGAATTGTTCTGTAAAGTCCTAAATACCATAGAATTCAACTGTATTTTGTCTGGAAGCTGCTGCTTTTCAAGTGAGAAAACTCACAGTGAAATAAGTCATACCCAGTTTTGAAACTCTTTGAATGTGCTATGTTCAGTAATAAACAAATGCACACTTATTTTTTTGCTGTAAGCTAATTCAGGTTCTCACATGGAGGGTCTTTCAGTCTTGTTAGATGTAGTATTAATGTCACAGCAGTGTTTAAAAACTCCAGCTGTTTAATCGCTCTACTGTGATTAATACTGTTCAAGCATCTAGTAGGACTGTGCTTTTCCAAAGGAGATTAGAGCCCTAATTCAGAAAATGCAGTCCTATTAGTAGATGGATAAAGGAATCACAACAGAGACACTTGTTCAGAATCACTTAAGTCTTCTGTGGCAGAGCTAGCTCTCTCAAACCTGCATCAGGTATAGTAAATACAAGACCATTATTTTTTAGTCTAATTCTTCTCTTTCTGTCTCTGCAGCTTGATCTTCTGTGGACCCGGAAACAGAATGTGATGTACAATTTATTTGACTGGCCAACTCAAAAGCACTCTAAGTTAATCATCTTGGCCATTGCTAACACCATGGACTTGCCAGAGAGAATAATGATGAACAGAGTAGCTAGCAGGCTGGTATGTCCTAGCAGTTTTGTTGCCATGCTATAAAATCAGAACAAATTAAATACTGTATGCAATCAAAATTAATCCAGGAGAAAGGTAGGACTGGCTACGTCAGAGGTTAAACAATGCTTTTATAATTCCCTCTCCAGAGGGCCGATAATGTACACGCAAATCTTAGCAAAGTAAGTTGAGGAGCCAGCTCGGTAATCAGAAGTTATGCTGTGTAAGTACACTATGTTCTTGTAAGAATGAATTAAGAATGCAGATTTGGATAATCAAATGCTATGCTTTGTTGTTAAGCTGCTTACTCTAGAGTTCAGAAGAATTCTCTTCTGGTTTCCCTTCCTCTTTCCCCTTTCATTCCAGGCCCTAGTTTCTTCTCTCCGTTTGCCATCGTCAGCTGGTAGATTGTTGTATACCTTTGGACAGAAAGTTGGATGCACTGTACACCTCTACACTTGTGTTGAATACATTTTCTTAGGTCATCTCTCCATCATTGCTCTGAAAAGTGGTTTGCAAAAACAGTGCTCTATGCTTCCATCCTTCTGTGACTCAAAAATAGTTCCACAGTGTGTGAATTGCTTTCCCCCACCCACTAAACCTGCAGATCAGCTGAGTCCATATAGTCACAAGGGAAGAATTTTGCATAAAAATGCAAAACTCGGGCCTCCTGTAGAATATGAAAGGCAGTGCACCATCTAAAACATAGATTATCCTTCTCATCTGAAAGCAGTTTTTATTAGCTTTGAGCCAGAAGAGGATTTTTAATTCATGGCTCATTGCTAATGTGAGGTCAATAGTATGACAGTATACGTGTATACAGATTTGCTAAAGAAGAGATTAATATTTTTTCGTAGCTTCTGCTGTTACTGTATTAAAAATTAAAGTGTAAACAGTTGTATTCAAAAGATTTTTGTATTAGGTGGCTCTGATTTGTTTACAAGTTTTGTAAGAGAAATTTGAATTCTGATAGCAGCAGCACTTGCTCCTCAAGCCTTTCAGTGGGGAGGTCCAACCAGTGGTACTCACTTAGTCACACTTTTGTGGAATTATACATGTTTATTTCACAAATATGAAGTGGAAGAATTGATTAAAGCGTATCACTTGGAGGGGAAGGATGTGAAAGAGAGATTGCTCCTACCAGGGAAACTATAACTACACAGGCTATGCTTGAGCAGTTGAGAGTTTTCAAGCACTACAAATACTTCTCACTCTTGTATTATTTACTATAGGGCCTCACCAGAATGTCCTTTCAGCCCTACACCTACAAACAGTTGCAACAAATTATTTCATCCAGACTGAACAGCATGAAGGCATTTGAAGAGGATGCAATTCAGCTAGTTTCCAGAAAGGTATGCATGGTAGATATGTCCTCTGTGTCATGCTAGGTAAGGGGGGTGGGGGGTGGTGGCACAGCAAGGGAGAATTTTGTAACAGTAGTCGGAACTGGTTGTGTGGTTATGTGTTCTGTATTGGAGACAAAGTGGGGCGCAAGTAGCAGATCATTATGCTCTCTGTAAGGTATACAGGGTATTTTTGCAGGAAATACTGCTAAAGCAGTGTCCTTGCTTTTTCCATCTACTTTGAGAAGGCAGCAGTATATACTAAGAGCTGGAGGGATGACAGCAAGAGTCGTGATAATGCATAATGATAAGATGTCAGCTTTCTCCACTGTTTGGCATAATGTGAGTCATTGGATGATCTTGAAAAAAAACTAGTATGCCAGTGGTAGTGGAAATATCCATATTCATATTCTTTCTCAAGATGTCTAAAGCCTTGGCGTAACGGATAGTACCTGTTCTGTTGCCAGTCTTAATACTCAGTTGTACAAAAAAATAAATAATGCAGTAGGGATCAGTAGCTTCTCAAGTTAAGAAGTATGCATTGTTTAATGTCTTATATTAGCAATTATACGTTAAAATAATCTATTAAAATTATGTTAGAACATCTGTCAACCAATATATGCTTAATATTTTTTTGTTAAGCATCATTGTAGGATTAAAAAAGAGTACTCAAAATTATGTCAGAACTAAATATAAGCATTTGTTTTGTTATGAAGGAAGCACCTTTTTGTAAGAATAATAGTGATGATTTTGCAGACTGAATAATCTGCAGTGTTTTTCTAGTATAATTTTCTTCAGAAAACCTAGAAAAATAACTCGCAATTAGATTTTTCTTAAAGGGTTTCTCATTCTTGGCTCCAGCTGGGTTCTAGGGCTTTCATCTGTTATCAGCATCTACTGGGAAAACTAGGCCAGTACTGTATCTAGTGAATGTTCATAGCTTTATTAAAACTGTAAATCACAAGTGGGGTTTTAAGAAGTATTGAGTTTCAGAAATTTCAGACACATTAAAAATTTCAGGCACTTGTAAATGTAAATTCCCTATTCCAGATAGTTCTTTCAGACCTACTAAAAATTCTAGTACAGTCTTAAAATCAATATTCTATTGAGTATGGAAAAACTGAGGAGCTTTTTGCCCACCTCCCATTGTTTTTTTTTCTCTGCATGAACATGGATTGTGGTAGTCTTATCAATAACACTTCTGAAAACCTTTGGTGTTGAACTGAACTGTTCACATTGAATTTCCTGGATTATTTTTTTTTATCCTCTGACTTCTGTGGTTATAGAAAAAAGTTCAGTCTTGAATTTGTGATGACCAGATTGGGGTGGGGGTGTGGGAGGGTTGCTTCTATTGGTTTTCGTCAATAAGATTGTTATTTAAAATGTGGGATTCTAGTACATTAGTTCACAGGAGCATTGCTCTCCTGTTTTGTGGTCAGATGTTTTTTGGTTTCTTTTTTTTTTTGTCTTTTGGTTCTTGCCAAACTCTTTTCTCAACTTGCAGGAAATACTGCTACAAACCTGTCGCGTTTACTTTCAGGTTGCAGCACTGTCTGGTGATGCAAGGCGTTGCCTTGATATCTGCAGAAGAGCCACTGAGATCTGTGAGTTTGCTAGCCAAAAGAGAACCCCTGAAATAGTCAGGATCGCCCATGTAACAGAAGCCATAGATGAAATGTTTTCATCACCATATATAAATGCAATCAGGTAAAAATATTTCTCAGCGGTATTTCTTTTGCTTTTGTGTCTCTTTCACTGGGCTATATTTTTCTAAAACATTTAGTCTGTCCTCACCACCCTTTGGAAGCATATGCAATGCATGAGGCTTTGTTGCAGTACGATACCAAGCAAACTTTGCAGCACAGCTAGGAGAGAGAGGTACAAAACAGGAATTAAAGACAGGGGAAACAAAGGCATAGAAATCACTTGTACGAGTTTATATACAGGATGTTTCCGTGTGTGTTAGTTCAGATCAGGAGGGCGCTTTTGAAATTTCCTGATTGTCCCTGCTTACAGTACATTCATTTCACTGAACAGCAGTTTCCAAGTACATATATTGGAATTCCTTCCAGCTGGAACTAAATCTGGAAGATAACACTCAGCAGCCCACAACTACAAACACTACTGGTCATTCAGCATACTGGACCAGACTTCGAGCTAGGCTGGAGGGAAAACCACTCAGACATGCATTGTGTAGGCATCAGGTCCTCAAGTGTCAGCTATTCCCCTCTACATATCCACTTGTATTATGCCACTGTCTTTGCTTGCTTAGATACAGCCACAGATGTCTGAGCAGAATGCAAGGCTTTCCCATTTGAACTCTTTTCTTTCTTTAACAAAAATAGATTATGTTAGGACTTCCAAAAGGCTTCCTGAGGGAATATATGCAAGGAATTCTGTTGCCCTTCAGTGGTCTGCACAAGCTGTAACTGGTAAAGTGCTTTACCATTTTCTGGTCAAAAGGAAGAGAATCTGTTTCATCAGGGAGCAGGGGCAGGACTAAGGGGTGCAAATATGGTATTTTGCTGGATATGTAAGTACTGCTTTTACTGTGCTACTTGTGCCTGAAAACCTCAATGTTAATTTGTTCATTCATAAATGTAAATTGACCATAAGACACTGCAGAACATGTATGATGTATCTGAACACAACATGTAATTCCATACATTGAAAGAGAGGTGAGGTGAAGTGAAATGCAGTGTATTGTAGTGCCAGAGTTGCGGTTTGTAATATAATGGCAAGTTGACATAAACTGCCCCTCTCGGGAAGAAAAATACCCTGCATTTAAATACACGGTTACTAAGCAATTTCCTTTCCAGACTTCTTCCTGATGTTTCATAAGTTCTAAATTTTGCACATTGATTTTTGTCTGTTTTTGTTTTGATATTCAGGAATGCCTCATTGCATGAACAGATATTTTTGAAAGCCATTTTAGCAGAGTTTCACAGGGCAGGAGTTGAGGAGGCGACAGTTCAACAGGTATGTTTGTGGTTTGGAGTACTTCCCCCCCCCCCCACAAAAAAAAAAAAAAAAAAAAAAAAAGAGGGGGCACTGTCAAAATGACCAGGCAAAAGTGTAAATATTTAAATACTTAGGGATTTTATTCTTAATTTGACAGAAGACAGTATGATGGCAAGGTAAATTGGGGCATGGCTTTCCAGGCCAGGTGTAAAGCCTAATTGAATGCTACCACCTGTTTTTCAGTGGGACTGAATACTTGCAATAGGAGGTGTTTCCAATTATATTAATGTTACCAGTGATCTGGATCACAAAATGATTTTTTTTTTTGGCCTGCATCTGAAAATATTGCATGCGTCCACCTAACATGCTTTATAACAGGAAAAATAAGAGAACCTGAAAATATCAGGCAATGTAGTTCAAGGAGGAAAACAAAGTTGATACCAACTTCTGTATCACTGTCTTTCTCAATAGAGGCGGGTACCTTGTTAGTAGCTTCAGCTTTTTTTAGTAGAACCATAAAATACTTGGCCCCAGCAGAGCCGTGTAGACTCTGCACAGAGTCCATTTCATGATTCACGGTATGGAAGCTAAATGTTAATACCTAAAAAAAAAAAAATGTTTAGAACTATATATATAAAATAACCTGCTAGTTTTATCTGGTTGTACAGGGCTGTAAGTCAGTATTTTAGTGGCATTTTCTGTTACTGGTTTTTGAACATCTGCATCAGTCGATTGCCTATGTATACTGGTTCTGGAACTTAAAAGAATATTTTGTTAGGCTGATTTGTTACATTTTTCCTTTAGTTTTTCTCTAACACCAAAATGGTTTTGTTCTGCTTTTTCTAAACAGAAAAGCAGAAGACCCCAACTCACACTTGTTACTACTTTACTTGTCTGCATGATTTGTGACAAGTGCATTCTCCTGTGCTTAAAGGTGTATCATACCTTTCTAAGCTGTGATCTTTCATGTTGGTAGTAAGTGAGACTTGTGTTTACTAGTCACTGGGCCTGAATATCACTTCTGAGTGAATTGATACGTAATTAATTGTATGTCAGCTCTTAATCTGCTTGAATAAGCTTTTAGTCTACATAGTCCAGCAGAGAAGAGGTGGTGTAACAGACAAAATTATCTAGTTAAAAAATTGCAGACAAGATAGGTTGTTAATTGTTTTGCTTTTTGGCTATATAAAAAAGGAAACTATAGCTTGGAATTGTTACTTCCTTGACAAAGTACTAACAGTTTGTGCTAAAACAGCAGCATGTGTGCTTTTCATCTGAACGGACTGGAGCCAGTTCTTCCTCCCCTCCCATAGATGTGGAGGGAAGGAAGCTTCTCTCTTTCACCTTGGCCTACTTGATTGCAGCAGGAGGTAAACGTAACCTTTTTTCTTTTTTAATAGGTCTACCATCAACACATAGCATTGTGTAGAATTGAAGGCATGCAGAGTCCTACAATATCAGAAATTATGGCAATTTGTTCACGACTTGGTGCCTGCAGGCTCTTGCTGGTGGAGTCCAGTAATAAGTATCTTCACATGCGGGTGCGACTCAATATCAGCCAGGATGATGTCATGTATGCGCTCAAGGATGAATAAGGCAATAGAGTCTTTATTTTTTTAATATGTATAAATATTTTAAATATTGTCTATTTTAAATTTTTTAAATTGTTGATAAAATTGAAATAGATGTATTTTTTTAATACTTTGCTTATTAAAGCACTTTTTGTATAATAAAGGCTTTGCTTCAAAGCATTTTAAATATTTGAAATCAACTATTTGTTTTTAAAGTATTTTTATGTGTATTTTTGAGGTGCGTGAACTGAAATTGATTACTTGCATCACTACTACTGCTAAGGAACTTTCTGTTAAGACTACAGTGTCTTTGTGGCGTTGGAGTTTTGGTTGAGTATGAAAGACATCATTAAAATGTGCTTAAACTTACATTACTGATACAACGAAAAGGAACGTGCAGTTTGCATTCAAGGCTGAATATTTGAATTGAGGAGACTGCTTGCTACCAGGAAAGTAACCAACTTTTTTTTTTCCTTTTTTGATTGATATCAAGGATTGTTTCAAAGAAATTGCCTCAGGTAATGCAGGTCTGTTGAAATCTGCTTTCATAACCGAACTGTTTACCAAACTATATTAGTCGTTTGGAAATGGATAGCTTGAAAACACTTTTTAAAATTGTGTTGCTGTGGAACGGGCTCCAAATATTGTTCTTGTTGAGTGATCTTAGGCCACTTCCATTTTTTATTTACTAAGCTGCAGGTACTAGGAAAGGGATGTCTCAGAGAGCTCACCTTTGGAAGATTTTAAGATTAGATAATGAATTTGTACCCTGGCACACGGAATGTGATGTCTCTAACATAGCTGCAGTTTGTATAGCAGACTAAAAACTTTGTAGCAGCTTCAGAAAACTGTAAGAAGGGTTGTTGGTCAGAAAAATTAATGTCAGTGGGATTCTTTATTGTAATGTATTTCCTAACTGCTGCAGGTTATTAATGCATTTATTAAGGCAGATCAGTAAAACTAGTGAGTCAGAGTTTCAGCTTTTAGCATCAGAATGCATAAATGAAAAGCTGGGGGGGAGAGGGGGGAATAACTGTCTTCTCTGCAAGGCACAGCTGGCTCTTTGAGGGGCCGGTGCCAGTTTTTACTGTTCATGCTTCATTACTGTCACCCGGTTGTGCAAGAGCCGGCTTCACCTTTGTCCAGCCATGCAGCTATGGCTGTTTTTTGGGGGAAGCTTTTCGAAGTGCGGGGGTAAGCCGGAACGTGTTTAGGAAAAATTTCTTTACTGAGAGAGTGGTGAAGCATTGGAACAGGCTGCCCAGGGAGGTGGTGGAGTCACCGTCCCTGGAGGCGTTCAAAAAACGTGTAGCTGTGGCACTGCGGGACACAGTTTAGTGGGCATGGTGGGGCTGGGTTCATGGTTGGACTTGATGATCTTACGGGTCTTTTCCAACCTTAATGATGCTGTGCTGTGTGTGTGTTTAGTGCTGCATTGGGCCCCGCCCTCCCCCCGGGCCCCGCCCTCCCCCCGGGCCCCGCCCTCCCCCCGGGCCCCGCCCTCCCCCCGGGCCCCGCCCTCCCCCCGGGCCCCGCCCTCCCCCCGGGCCCCGCCCTCCCCCCGGGCCCCGCCCTCCCCCCGGGCCCCGCCGCGCAGGCGCGCTGCTGCCTTGGAACTGCGGCTGGGGCGTCCCGGTGCCGGGCGGGCGCTGCTTCACCGGGCGCCTTTGCGCGGGCGGCGGAAGGCCGAGGTGAGCCGGGCCCTGCCCGCCATGGGCCGGCCTGTCGCGGTGCCGCTCGCGGCCCTTCGGCGCGAGGCGGCGGTTATTTACGCGTCGCTCAGCCTATCGCCTCCGCCGGCTCCTCCCTGCGCCGGGGCGGGGAGGGCTCTACAGGGGTACGGGGCGGGCCGGGCCTGCCCCGCCCTCACGCGGCGCTGGGTCCGGCGGGGAGGGGGTGTCCCGCCATTCTGTCCGCGGGTGCGAGCGGCCGTGCCTGCCCGCCCGGGCCGGGCTGTGGGGCGGGGGAGCGCCGGGTGTGAGTCGCCCCAGGCGGAGGGCGGGTGCGGCCGGGCTGGGCTCCCTGCGCCCGGCGGAGGGCGGCTGTGGCGAAGGCGGCGCTGACGGGCCTGGGCCCTGGGGAGCGTGTTGTATGGTGTGTGCCCCCCCCTTCCCTCCGGGTGTTGCCCCGTATTCGGGGGTGCCGGTAAAAGCTGCAGGTTTGTGCACAGCCTGTTCTGTGCTGCCTGCCTTCGTCCGGTTTGCAGTGCGTTGTGACATTTGAGGGTACTGACGTCCCATTTCATGTGCTCTCAGTCCCTTAGAGACACAATCTTGTGAAATTCATGAACCAGCATGCTTGGCAGAAGACCTAAAAAAAGCCCGCAGGCAAAGGGCCAGGGAGCTGCAGTTGCAAAGCAGGTAAGGAAGGCAAAGAGCCAGGGAGATGTGGTTGCAAAGCAGGTAGGGAAACCTCCTGCTGTTCTTCAGGGTAATCTAGTTCTGACCTCTTGCTGCTGTTTTCCTGCTAGAATCTCCCATACGTTAATAAGGTATTGCAGGACCATGAAAAAATTTAAATTGTGTGGTGCCTGTTTTCCTGCTTTCTCCTTTAGTGTGTTCTTCTTTCCCGCTTTCTCCTTTAGCGCGTTCCTCTTAAAGTAAATAGCTGATACGCAGCAGTGGAGGTCTCGGAGGGAAGCCACAATGTTGCAATGCTGTAATCCTTGCATGAGACCTCATGACTCATGCTTCTGGTAGTTTCCTACCCCAGCTATATTGAGATTTAATAATAACTTCAATAACTATACAGAGGTTTTTCTTACACCTCTAAAAAAAACAGAAATAGGAAGACCAGAATATCAAACAACAAATACAGGGGCATATATGGGAGAACATTAAGGTGCGACACCAGAGAAAGTTCATTTTAATTTCCTAGTGTATAGTCATTTTTTCTTGCAACAGATAGACTGATAGGCCTATGTTCCTCTCCTGTAGCTAAAAGTGAGCTTAGATGTGTCTATGTGTTGGGGGTTTTTTCATACTCTTTACCTTTGGATGTAGTTTCAGAAGCCTTGAGGAGAGAAACGTGATTTAGTCATGGTTGGCAGGTGTAGAAAGTCAGGAAACAGTGTCAAAATTAGAAATACAGCTAAGGCAAAATTCTGGTAGAATAGTGGAAGAAAACCAGAGTACAGTTAGAGGTAAAGAATATGTTAGAACCAGAATGGAACTTTAGAAATGTTTGAAGGTAGATAGAGGCAAGTAACATGCAGAGGAGAACTAACTGATAAGAATATAGGAAAATATGAAAAGAGATTGGAATAGGATATTACAATAGAGAAAATAGCTAAGATAATCTCTTTTGGTGGCTCCTTAGGAACCAGTATTCTCCTACTGGAGGCAGGATGGTTTAGTTAGAGATCCCTAATGTCACCGTTGTTCTAATATGAAAGTTTGCGTTTCTTAGTTGGAGGGGTAGTGTATAAAAGGTAAAAATATCTTTCCCCCTTCCAAAAAAAGAAACCACACTCTAAAAAGATAAAGAGTAAATAAAGGATGTGATTAATATTTTACTAATTTCTAATTCAGCACAGTTAGTTATTCAGCTTGTCTCTTGAAGCAGATTCACTAATGGCTTGTTCACTTGCAAATTAACTCAATTTAAACTGTTTTTGTGCTATGTAGTGTATCAACTGCAAGTTTTTTATAACATCTTTTTTCCTGTTTTATTAAACATTTGTTTAATACTATTGATTTCATTGGAAATATGCGCTACTGAACAGATTAAGAGACTTAGAACTAGAACTGCTGGATTCTGTTCTTGACTTCGTTCATTACTACGCTTGCTTCACTTTCTGCATGTGCAGTGTAGTAATGAACAGATCACATGTGCTCCTGATTAATTTTGCACATTGATAAAAGGTGTATGTATGTTCCATAGAACTGGAATCTTTAGATCACCAGTATAAGTATTTCCTAATTAAATCTTGTCCTGACCTTCTTTCCATTCTGTCCAAGTCTGCAAATGTATTAGTTTTGTTTTACGGAAGGGAGATGGATAAGGCAGATGGTGGCTAACTGATCTGCCTGGTGCCTTATAGAATATCAAGGGCAGGATCGGGGCTAGTAAATAGCTGCTGGTTTTGAATACGGTTCCTGGTCCTTGGGGTGGTGTTTCTCAGCTATTTTTCACATTCTCCTTTGGGATTAGAAAAGGGTTCAAAGAGGCCAGAAAACATTTCAAGGCAGTAGCTACCCGCACCTCAGTTCCTATAGGGTTAAAAAAAAAATTGTTATTACTGGTTCACACTAGTTGATAAACTGACAGGCAGCGTCAGCTTCTGGCAGCACTTCAGATCCTCCCGAGGCAGGAGGAGATTGTTAACCCTTCTAATAATGACAACTGATTTTTATTCCTTTGCTTGAGAGAAGCTGAACTGCTGCCTACTTGGCTGCAGGAAGACCAATGTGCCAACAGGGACTTGTGCTTTGAAAAAGTTTGAGGAAAGCTGCTCCACCTACCTCATAGGATGAATCTAATTCAGTTAATTCACGTTTATAAAAAAGCTTAGCGTACTTCACATAAAATATGTTGTTATTTCCGGGGCAGTTAGTATTTTAACTAGCAATATAAAAATTGTGATAAAATGGTGCCTTAGGAGAACATCTTTTAGACTAAGACGTCGGAGATTTCTCTGATACTTACGTCCTTTGGCATGTTTTACAACAATTCAGTGATAACCCCCACTACTTTGTCAAATTGTGATTACTGTTATTAATAATACTCCCTGAGATGCTGTCGCTTAGCTGATGAGCTGTTCCAGACAGTTGATTGTTTTCTCCAGTGTAACGTAGGCATTGCTGGATTTGTAATGGCTATGCTTCTCTGTGCGTGCATGCGCTTTCCGTGTGTTTATGATTTACCAACTGAGGTAACAAGAAGTACAGAACAGTTCTGTATCTGTAAATATAGCTTCTTCTGAGAGATAAGGGTTAAACCTCTGCAGTGTACACGTGTCAGACCTGTATTGTGTGAATGATGATTGAATATTTTGTAGTTTAGCTCTTACAGGAACTGCCCTGAACTTCCCTGATGATACCTGCTTCATGAGGCTTAGTATAACAGACATAATTTTATTTTACCTTGTTATGTCAGACTTTTAGATAGGCTTGACTTTAAGAAATCGTTGATTATATGGAGTTTTAGAGGGAGTATTTGTGGCTTATTAAGATTTATGTACCTTATGTCAGTTACAGGTGCCTGGTATACACTGTTTTGGTAATAGAAGTGGTGTGATAGTGGGCTTTTAAAAAAATGAACAGAATCCAGAATGCATGAAAATGCTTAAATAATCCATGCGGTGTGATGTTTTTGAGTGTCATCTCTGTTTTAACTGCGGTATTTTTTTTTTTTTAATTTTCCTTTGGCTCCAGCTGGGGCTGTTTGTAGATTTCAATCCTGAAGAGATGCTTCTGGGTGCAGAGGAAGGTGGGGATGACGGGGACCTAGAAGCAGAGCTTGCTGCCATCACAGGAGCAAAGATGAAAGAAGGGAAATCAAAACCAAAAGGGAAAAGTAAGTTAAAGTATCTGGATTTTATTTACTGACAACCTGAATAATTTATTAAAGGTACCTATTTACAAATCACTGATTTATCTAAAATGTTTTTTCATCACTGATAGAAGCTGAAATTGCAGCTACTCTTTTTTTTTTTACTTTGAAAGGTGTAAGTTTTTACTCCAAAAAGGGTCAGGGTTTTTTTGTCTATGCTCTGGTAGATATAGGAAAAAGATATATGATGGCTAGCCAATTTAATGACTAAATTAAGACATACTTGTTTAGCATATGAAATGATAAAAAGGTGTAGTAGGTGCTAGATGAATTCAAACTGGAAATTGTGTTTCCGGAGGACGGTGGGTTGTTTGTTGTTTGGTTGCTCTTCTGTTTTTGTTCAAAGACTGAATTTACTGAATGAGCATTATGTTTTTAGTTAGTTGGACTATGTAACCAAAACTGAATACCCTTATAAGAGGGAAATGCGGGAACTCATGGAATTACTGGGAGAATCCTGTAGTTTGTGTTATGCAGGAGGTTAGAGTGTCTATTTGAATGGATTCTTACTTTTCTTAATGTTTTAAGCATCTGTTAATTTTGTCTGATAGTGTTTGCATGCAGCTATGCAGTGTTTTACAGGATTGCTGTAATCTACTCTAAATCAAGGCTGCTGCTGAGAGGGGCAGTCCCTAGTGAGCATGCTTTACCTCTAAGCTGGTATATATACTTACGGAGCTGCAGGGTGAGCTAGTTCAGGAAACCGATCTATAAAAATAAACTTCTGTTGTGCTAGATTTTCAGCTGAATCAGTTCCTTGATCTGTCTTGTTACCTGCGTATTTGAATGCTGCTGTGGCTGCAAGGGAGGGGTGGCAGCAAGTGGTTGAGATGGGACAAGGAGAATGGGACCTACCCTTGCTACAGGTGTGTGACCAGATGCTGGAAAGAAGGGTTAGTGCAACTACAGCCTTATTTGCAGCTCTGCAGTAATTTGCCTGTAATGTTTGAAGGGACTTCACACAGATCAGCAGGGAAATGAAGAATTTTAAAATATTTAGAAAAAGTGACTGTCTAAACACTGTAATTGATGAGGGACAGAGGTGTTTGTGTCTAAAACTAAATTCTAAATAATTTCTACTCTCCAGATTTCAAGATTGTAGTAAACCCTTAAAGTTAAGAAGCATAATTGTGCTAATAAGCACAATAGCAGAACTTCTGCCATTGGACATAGGTTACTCATGGTTAAAACATGCAGGATAGTGTTTTGAGGATGAATCTGTGTGTCAGGAGCTCTTGAATTGTTGTCAGCTTTTCAAGTGCTGACTTTCTTCTGGCCCTGATCGTGCCACTTAATGTGTTTTTTCAGTCCTTTTATTCATAAGAGGGAAATGAAACTTCAGACAGTGCAAAATTAACATTTACTATGCCTTCTAAAGCTATGTGTTATGGCTCATAAAACATGAATCATTTACAGCTCTTCTGTTTTTCTGGTAGAATTGGGAGTATGTAGATTAGAAGCTCGTGGAAGATGAACAACTGGACAGCTGGCACTGGGGACTCATGAGACCTGGTACAGTGTAGTGATTGGTACATGGTGGGGGCAGCATGCAGGCCAGCGCCTGGAAAGGAGGGGAGGGTACAGTAAGGATAGGGGAGAAACAGATCCTGTCTGGAGAAGGACAGAAAAAAGGGACCCAGTACAATACATACTAGTGCTTGGTTCTTGGCTGAGCCCAAGGTGCAATAATTCACTCCTGGATTTACATTCTAGAGCTCTGACGGGGAGGGGGGGAAGTGATCTCTCTCTCTAGCTTGAAGATGCAGGCAGCAAAAGCTGTACTGTTGCAACATCTTAAGTACAGAGATCTCTGTTATCTGTGACTGATAAATGCCAGTTGGTCAGCCACTTGGATGTTTGAAATTGTAGCCTCAACTTGCCATACTGGATTAGAACTGAACCAACCATCTGAGGAGGCTTGGTTGGCTTTTTTGCCTCTAGTGGGGCTTCACGTAAGGAACACTGTGATCCTTGAAGTATAGCCGGTTGCCTTTGGATATGGTCTACTATCCTAGTCGCAGAGTTTTGCTAAGGGTCAAATATGTAAGCAACATGTTTGATACAGGTACTGAAGCACTGATACGGTAAATTAGATTATTTGATCAGAAACAGCTTTGTATCTGGGTTAATTTTCAGCTGATTCAGCAAATGCGGGGGAAGGATGGGATCTGTTTTAGATCCGTTTAAATTGACTGTAAAACTCTGTCCTGAAGATCTATATTTTATTCAACATTTACTGACGCTGGTGAGTCACAGTCATATGTCTGCATAGGGAAGTATCAGAGGCATTTCCATGGACAGTTGGTATTTGTGTGCAAATAACTTCACCTTTGAGAGTGCGTGGAGGAAGTTGATAGTTAAGGAAGATGTGGTTGGCACAGTGTGAAGTAGAGATGGGAACTCGGCAAGGAGGAATTAAATAGAGTTTTCAGGGTGAAGACCAGAAGCTTGAAGAGAAATTGCCAGACAAAGTAGCCAAGATAGATTTGGTAAAGGGAAAATCTCATGGGCATGAGACAGCAATGCAGAAAATCCGAAAGTGTAGTTAGAGAGGCAGAAGAAACAGGACTTTTTCTGATTTGCTTAGCAGTTCTCTGTGCCAGTGTTCTGCTGCTGCTCTTGGGCTCAGGACAAGTATGATGCCTTTATTTGGAGCATTCGATTTTCGTATGCCAAGTGTGACTTTGCAGTGGTGTTTGATGTATAAAACAAGTAGTTTCTCAAGGTAGAAAGATTTTCTTGTCTTCTTTTCTTGCTGTCTTCAAACAT